>NC_034590.1:89710731-89754695 GCF_900095145.1 Mus pahari | reverse complement strand
TTCAAATATAGTCAAGTTGACAACCAGGAATAGCCTCTACACTCTCTGAGCCACGCCTTCTTTAACCCACTAAATGGGGAGAAGGGCAATCCCAGGTACTTGTCTGCTACTAATCAGGTCTGTGTTAGTCAGGGCTTTACTGCTGTGAAGAGACACCAGGACCAAGGCAAGTCTTATAAAAAAACAACATTTACTTGAGGCCGGTTACAGGTTCAGAGGTTCAGTCCATTTTCATCAAGGTGAGAGCATGGCAGCATCCAGGCAGGCATGGAGCAGGCAGAGCTGAGAGTTCTACATCTACATCCAAAGGCTGCTAGTGGAAGACTGACTTCCAGGCAACTAGGATGAGGGTCTTAAGCCCACACCCACAGTGACACACTATTCCAACAAGGCCACACCTCCAAATGGTGCCACTCCCTGGTCCAAGAATATACAAACCATCACAAGGTCTCAGGTTCTTTTCACCCAAGGGCCCTGTACCAATTGCATCCTGGAGAGTAACTCTGGGTAAAAAAGAGAAACCACAGGGTTTTACTGAAGACAACAGGAAAGATACCTTTAAAGAACTGAGTACCTATCAGGCATATAATAGGGACTCAAAAATATTACATGGGAGGAGAGGGAAGGGGAGGAAGGTAGCTCAGCGGTTAGGAGCCCTGCTTGCTCTCCCAGAGGACCAAGGTTCCGTACTCAGTATTCACAAAGCAGGATATAACCATATCTGTGACTCCGGTTCCAGGGAATCTGGCGCCCTCTTCTGGCCTCAGTGGGCACTGCATGCATCTGGTGAAAAACATGTACGGACAAAACACAAACACACATTAAGTAAATGAATGAATGAATGAATGAATGAATGAATGAATAAATAAATAAATAAACAAATAAATAAGTGCATAGATAAATAAATCAATAAATGCTTTACAGATACATTCCACGAGGTTGGGGGATGGTGGTAGGTTGTTTTCCTGGCATACCCTTGGGTTGTGTATCTAATCCCCATCACTAGGAGAAATTGATGTTACTTCAGCCAATTTATGTTCCAAGAAATAATTAAGCTCGTAAAAAAATGAGCTTGGAGATGACTGACAGGGATGGTAAGAAGTTTAAGAGATTTCACTCCAACTCCACTGACATCAGAAAGGGGAAATGAAGCACACAGGGAACCACGGAAGTCAAAGGCGTGTCCCTGAAGTTTTTAGTTTCAGGCACTCTTGTCTGGCTTTACACACTTTCGGTAGCTGCAGGGAGCCAGGGATGGGTTTGTTTTCCTTAGACCTTGTTGTGGAAAATTGAGGCTTCTCTGGGATTTCAGCTCAAGGGTGCCACCTAGGGGCAGCTCTTTGATCCTCTAATCCTCCCCGCTGCGTCTTTGTTAGTGGTCAGTACTGTTGTGCTTCTCCTGGAGTGTAACTGCCTCTGCTTCTATTTCTCATGGGGAGGAGAGAGGGGCGGGTCTAGCATCTCTACAGTATCAAGAACTTGACTCTTGAAGAACATTCAAAGGACTGATAAAATAAGCCCATGGGAAGCTTCTCCTAGCCTTTCCACAGCTTCTTACAGTGGACTGAGTATTTTTGCCCCTTCATCCCATGATGTGATGGTACTAGGTGGTGGGGTGGGGACCTTTTTGAGGTCAATAGTCAAGGAGATGAAGCAAGCCCTTATGAATAAGATCAATGTCTTATAAGGGGAAGAGAGGAGAGGAGAAGAAACGGGAGGAGAGGAGAGAGAACTTTACCTCTTTCTACTAGGGTACTAGGAAAGAACACAACAGAAAGCTAGCAGTCTAGACTCCCTGCTGGAACTTCACCATGCTGACACCTAGACTTCAGACTTCCAGCCTTTTGAATAAGAAATGTTTCATGTTGTTGGTTTTCTTTTTTAATAAGTCATCAGCCTGTGGCACTTTCTTATACTAGCCCCAGTGGGCCTAACATACTTGTTCTAGTTAAGCAATTTTTTCACCCCTCTGAGATCTATCCTGAGAGAAATTTGGTGGTGGTGGTGGGGTCTTCAGCAACGCATTCACCTTAACTGTTAATAGCCAGAGCAGGAACATGACCTAAATCCAGCTGACCTCTCCTCTCAAGTGGTGGGCACAAACACCCGCAGATCACACCCATCAGTCACCAGAAGGTCTGGTTCTAATGTCTTTGAACACAGATAGTTTTAAAAGCACATTACAATATTTCAGACAAGAGTCTGACTTCTTACCCAGGAGCCCATGGGCTCATTAGCCCCATGCTTCTCTCTACCCTTCACGCACATGGATGCAAGTCTGTGCAGCTCACTGATACAAAGGGCTGATCCCGTACATGTCACGTATGTGCTGAGCAGCAAAGCCAGACTTTGTATGTGCTAGGCAAGTGTTCTACTACATGCGAGCCACATCCCAGACCCAATGTATACTTTATGGTAAGAAATAGTAGCATATCACAGTCATCTATTGGATAGAACACAGGGACCCCATGGAGGAGCTAGAGAAAGTACCCAAGGAGCTGAAGGGGTCTGCTACCCTATAGGTGGAACAACAATATGAACTAACCAGTACCCCCAAAGCTCATGTCTCTAGCTGCATATGTAGCAGAAGATGGCCTAGTTGGCCATCATTGGGAAGAGAGAGAGACCCCCAGGTCTTGCAAACTTTATGTGTCCCAGTATAGGGGAACACCAGGGCCAAGAAGTGGGAGTGGGTGGGTAGGGGAGCAGGGCGGAGGGAGGGTATAGGGAACTTTCAGGATAGCATTGAAATGTAAATAAAGAAAATATCTAATAAAAATATAATTAAAAAAAAAAGAAATAGTAGCATAAGGAATGAGGAAGGTCAGGTTACTTTGAAGTATAGAGAGCAGAGCCTTGAGCATAAAGTGGAAAAATCCTGATTGCTTGGTGTTTTTTAAAGGGACTGAAAACGTTTATGCCTTGGGCAGTTGCTCTGTGGAAAGAACAGTAAAGAAAAGTTTCATGTTGTATCCACTCTGATAAAGAAAAGCCAGGGCCGGAAAACTATGCATCTGTTTTGCTTTCCTCGAGCATGGAATTAAAGGAACAGTAGATGGAGAGACAGGCGTACACCACAGCATCCTGAAGGAGTTTGACAAGTCTAACTTGGTTTTGAGAGAATTTTGAAAGCAGCCATGTAATAAGCGCTTTGGATGCTGGTGCAATGGTGAATCTTGGGTAGGTGTGTGTAAGGGTATAAGTGCTTGTGTGCCTGTGACTATTGGTACTAGCCACAACATTCATAAAGAGCCTATTGCATTGGATGGCAAAATTGTCCCAACCTGACCAGGACAGAGGACGTTCTCAAGATGCAAGACTATATTGGCAAAAATGGGGGAAATTCTCTTAAAACCAAGTCTACCCATCATGCACTGGGTTGGTCTCCAGGATGGCATAAACTGAGCATGGTGGTTCGTTCATACTTGTAATTCCCGCACTGAGGAGGTGGAAGCAAATGATCAGAAGTTCAAACTTATCGTCAGGCCCTGTCTCAAAATGTGTGTGTGTGTGTGTGTGTGTGTGTGTGTGTGTGTGTGTGTGTGTGTGTAAGTCCTAGGCAAATTTGGATGAATTTAAAGTGTGAAAACTGTTTTAGATGTATTATCTTATTATGGGATAGGTACTCTCAATATTACCCCCTCAAAAAAAAAAAAAGGAGGTACACATTCACCTGAAGAGATAAAGGGATCTGCACACGTTTCCCATCAGCTAATGGCTAGACTGCTCCAACTCTAGACCTGCAAGGACTCAGCACCAGCCTGGGTGCCTGTAGATCCCTCCTAGGTCATGATCTCTTATTGCTATGTTCCTGGGCCCTTACTAAGCACCCCCAACTCCCTGCTGTCACTAATACTTCCTGCTGCTCAGCTCAGCCTCCTACAAAGGAGCCAGCAGGTCAAGCCCAGTCTTGTGTTTAAGCACAGAAGAGGCCCCTCCTCTTAGCAACAGACGCTAAAACCTGGTTACTTGCCACTGGGCCTGGGTGCAAGCTCTATTACTCTTAGAACTGATGAGGGAAGAGGGAGAGGATTCTGGACTCCCAGGGGTGTTATTTGGGACATCAAATCCTCTTTTCATATTAATATGTAGCTGTGCTTCGATTTTTGTCCTTTGCAGAGACTTCAGTGTGTTCTGGGAAGTTCCAAGAAATCTACTGAGAGGAAAAAGAAGAAGAAAGACAGCAAGGAGTGGGGGCTAGAGGAGGACTTGCTGCAGAAGGTCCCGCTATCTCTTTACTCTCTTTTCCGTCTCTCCCTTTCTGCCAGGGAACTCTCTGAGATACCAGAGTCTATGACCTCAGAAAGGCAGCTCTGTATCAGAACTTCCAGAGTGCCTGAACGTTCCGCTGCTCAAGTCCCCGTTCTGGCCTAAGGAACCACAGCTTTCAAAGCAGCTGTATGGAAGAGACTGATCCTCAGAGAAACTGAGAACCCTGTATTCTCTCTTCAATTGGTACACTTAGAACAGGCATCATGAGCGACACCGATTGCTCAGCGCAGAAGGTGGGTGTGAAGTTTAAGGCATGTTTCTCTGTACTTGTGTCTTCAACATGTAGGGAAATGAGTGTGTGGGAGGAAGGACATTTCACACAGAGAGAATGCTGTGTTAGATTCCTTTGACTTAGAAAATACGCTAATTGCATTTTAAAATTTTACTATGAACGTTTAGAAGTAGAATCTATTGTCCCTTTCCCTTCCAGTGCCCTTAGACTCTGTGCTCCAGGAGGTGGGTCCCATCTTTGGCTGCACATTAGAGTATTCTGGGGAATAGTCTTGGGCTGGGAAGGTGATGGCTCAGTGGATAAGAACGTTTGCCACACAAGCCGAGGTCTTGAATTCATACCCCAGCACCTATGTTAAAATGGGCGTGGAAGCATATAGCTGTAACTGCAGCACTGGGGGTTAGTGGTAGTAAGGCGTGAGGGTAAGAGACAGGGGAGTCCCTGAGGCTTGCTGGCCACTGTCTTAGTTCCAGGTTCAGTGATAAACCCAGTCTCAAGGAGTAAGATGGACTGTGATCAAGTAGGTCACCTGACCACTGCACAGGCATGCACACCTGCACAGACATTATAAGTTTTAAAAATAATTTTTAAATGAAAAAGCTTAGTATCCCATAGGCTCAGAGGTTCACTCTTGTAATCTTACAGCTTTGGGGATGAGGCAGGTTAGACTATATACACCCTCAAAGACTCTGATCCAGATTTGGAGCATGGTGGTAGAGAGCCAAGAGTTCTATTTTTAACTCAGGAAGGAATGATTCTAGTGCAGCAGGTCTGTGAAAGCCATCATGTGCACTCAGAAATAAACCATCTACACTGGGTTATGACAGTAGACTGGGCACTTGGGAAGCCAAGCAGATGAGACTAGCCAGAGGTGCTTAGTAGATTCTACCTTTAAAACAAACTGCCCTGAAGTCATACTTCTACCCAATCCAGATGCAAGAATATTGGGCGGAAAAAAAAAAAAAAAAGCCCAAGATACCAAGATCCACTCACTGGGTTGTCACTTCAAGAACCCAGAGGAGCATTTAAAATAGACACTTTGTAAATTAGATCTGTTCATGTATCCAAGCCTGTGCTCTGAAATGAAAACTTCCTAAAACTTTCCAAAGGAGACACTTAAGACATTCATGTTGTTAGCACACCATTTTGAGTAGTGAGTAAGCTGTTATAAGACTCTCCATCTACGCCCACCAGAAATTCTCCTTCAGAAAATTCTTATCCAGAATTAGTCAAGACAACTCCCTACTGTGTTGTGGAATCGATTCTTTCCTGCCTGCCCTGTGTTCCTGTCTCACAGGCTTCTCTGTCTAGTCTGTGGCCAACATCTAGTTTAAGGATGGACACAGAGGTCCTCACACTCGCCCAGCATCTAGCTTAAGGATGGACGCAGAGTTCCTCACGTTCTGCAACCTGCTCACTGTTTGTTTTTTCCATTAGCAGGAGAAGGGCTTCTCTGTCTGCTTGTGAGCTATGGTGTCTCTTTTCTCTGTCTTGAGCTTTCTGTGTCAACTGCATTCGTGTGTATCACTAGACTGACCCCTTCTCAGGCTGAGAAGGTAGAAGTATAATTCAGTGTGCCCCACACCTCAAAGAATCTACAGGTTCTGATAACCAAGAAGTCCAAGTTAGTTACAGGGTTCCCGCTGATGCCGTGAGTTCCTACCGATGCCATGAGATGCTTTCTCCTTCTGATGACTTTGCTGGCTTCTATTTTGCTTTATTTTAAGGCACATGTTCCTCATGACGGGCAGAGATGACTGTTGGGAACTCTGGGCATAAGCTGCCTCTCGGTCAATGACCCTAATAACAGAGGGTGTGCCTTTCTCTGTAGCTCTAGCAAAAAGTATGAGGGCATTCTCTGCTCGAAAGCTTGATTCACATGCCATCATCCAGCTGATCACCGTAGATAGGAACATGGAGCCTTCTGATTGGTCACACACCCAGAGCCAGAGGCTAGGATCAGCCACATGGTGCCGCATAGATTGAAATTGGGGTAGAGCAGATTTTCCCACCAGGACTATACTCTGCTTTCTTCTGGTGGGAGGATTAACTTCCCAGGTGCTCTCGGCACTGAACTTCGGTTTGCCCCATGGTGAGCAGAAACACAACCACCAAGCCCCCTTCCAGATAACATTAAGATCCTCTCTGACTCCACAAGGTCAGGGCTTCTGGGGGCTTAATTGCTCATCCCCGCTCTTGTTGTAACTTACTCAAGATGTTCTGCTCTGGTGCTGTTTGTTGCTCTTTTAATGAAGTTTTTATTTAAAACAGATTTTAAAATCTAAGCCAAAGGAGAGTTTTCCACTGACCACAAATTCTTCTTGCATGCAAAGACACAATGCAGACAGCCCTAACCTATTTATCGATACATATTTACATCTGAGACCTTGAAAGAAACAATTAATATCTTCATATTCCTGGAAGCACCCTTGCCAGACTCCTGTTTGATGGTATTGTACCTGAGGTGGATGATCATTTCTAGTTGGTTTGGGGATTTTTTTTCCTGTTTTGTTCCCCTCATTGATGCAGAGGTGGTGTAGATTTCAGTCATAGAAGAGAGAATTCTTGGAGATGACCAGTTAACTCTTGGGTCCCTGAGCTTGAGGTAAAGGACAAAGAGGCAGTCAGTGATAGACGAGTATATTAAAGCAGAGTACGATGGTTCATGGCTGGAACCCCAATACTTCAGAAGCTGAGAGAAGGATTTTGAGTTTGAGGCCAGCCTGGGTTATAAACCCTATCTCAAAAAAAGCAGTCATTCAACAATAAAAATAAGTCAGTATGCCAAGTTCTATAAGATGAAAATATCAAGATCATTGGTTCTCAAGAGCATCAGGTTTGGGGTGGGGACCAAGCAGTTCTGAATAAATACCCATTGGCCAACCATTAATGAATAGCAGCCTTTGGAGAAACACTGTGAGATCCATTTCATGTTTTGAAAGATCTGAAGCTTAAAATACATCTGTGATCATGGCTTTGCATGTTCTCAGCTAAGTTTGGGTCCCATGACACTCCTAGAGTAATTTGCCAACTGAGGGGTTCTTGCCATTGCTGACACTTCTGGGGAGCGGAATGATGCACATCTAAAAACTGCTGCCCTAGGGGACAAGTCTGCCTCTTGTGTGTCTGGGATGTGATACCCATCATTCTGTGTCTTGGTTTGATCAGCTAGAATGGGTTACCAAAAAACAAACAAACAAACAAACAAAAAACTCTTTAAGGTTGTGCATGCTTTCATACAATCATTTGGAATTTGGGTAGATAATGTTGCTTATTTAATGATATAGGAGCTCCTGGTGGAGGTTAGGGGTTATCAGTGAGGGGTTAGTTAGGCTGAGTGATTCATGGCTAACAGGGAATCCCATGTCCTCCTTCCACCTGAGCCTGTATCGGCATCTTGCATGGCATAATGTGCAGACCCAAGTAAATAAATCTCTAACACAGCATGTCATCCTACACCAGAGCTAGTTCAAAGTCATGTTCGAGAGCTAAAGTCAGAACCAACATTAGCCTTTAAAAATCCTTCAAATTATCCTGAAAGTGAAGAACAGCACAATTTCTCCATCAACACAGCAGTTTCTCCCCCAGTGATGGGATGACGTGACACGTCTCTATCATGCCTCAGATGAAGGACCTGTCTTGCATAATGGGGCTGAGCCTTCAGATAAAAACCGCATGCAATGCTGTTCAACATACAACCGCTTTCAGCTCTGTTCAGGAGAGGCACATGGGGACTGAGAGCGTCTGTGGGAGATAAAGATCACGCCCATCTGAGGTTCACACCAGAGTACTGAAAGGTCCTACACTCATGCTTCTTAAAGGAATCACAGAGAGTTGATTACATGCTTGTTAAACATAGAGGATACCAAACCATTGCCTGAGTATGTTTTTAATCAAAACTTTGTATATGTGAAATGCAAGCGTCAACTTTTCAAAGCTATCCACTTTGGGGGCGTCACATGATGGCTCAGCATGTAAAGGAGCTTGTCCTGCAAGCCTGATGGCACGGATTCAATCCCGCAATCCTATATAAAGGTGGAAAGAGAGAGCCAATTCCATAAAATTGCCCACAGATTTACAACACAGAACACATCATAGCACATACCTGCATAATCAAATCATGCACGCTCAAGAATGCATGAACACATGTGCATGCACATACACACATACTTAAACATACCATGTACACACTCAACAGTACTATTACTAATGCTAATAGATGAATAAAAATTAAAAGAAGTTCACTCTTAATCCTACCCAGGCTTGGGTAATAGGCACATTCAAAATTTGGGGTTCCCTGTGGGGAAGGAAAATAAACAGATTGCCCAAAGAAGAAAAGTCAAAGAGGAGGTGTTGGAGAAGAGACAGGTTGATGATTTAAAAATGGAAATAGTCATGAATGGTGGATGGAGGGGCTTGAGCAGTACCATGTGCATAAAATGACAGGGAACATCTGCAGTTCTCACCCTCTCCAGAGCCCAGAAACCTGTCCTAATTCCTGAAGAGTGACTTTGTTCCCATCCCCACAGCTTGACAAGAGTGACTCCGTACATCACATGAGCCACTCCCAGGCACGGCCAGAGCTGCCGCCTCTGCCTGTGTCCGCCAATGAGGAGCCATCTGAACTCTATAAGGTTAGTGCCCACAGCTGCCAGCTCTTTTGCTGAAGGAAGAGATCTGAGGAATGCACCTCGCCTGTAGAGGGATTCATCGGGTTCTAGTAGATGCAAATAGTCTTGGCAAGTGGGATCCGTAGCTCTCACCATTTTGCCACCAGAAGACACTACAGCTATATGTGATAAAGAGGTTTGTGCTTGCATGAAGGTGTGCTTGCATCTGGCCTTGCCCTTTACCCACTGTTAGAGAAACTCTATTTCAGCAACTTCACTTGTAAAATGAGAGTAGTTACATGCCTTTTTTCACCATGTTTGTGAAGAATAAAGCACATTGTTGCCTAACTCTTGGGTATCGAATACTAGCTGTTTTCCTTGGCTTCAGATATCTTCCACTGGGCAGAGAAGTATCCATGCACAAAGTATTTCCCCAGAGAGAGTGGAAGGTAGAAACACGGCATATGGCATGTGAAGCTTGGTCTCGGTGGGAGCAGAGCCCAGGCTCACAGAGATGTCTCTGACTACGTCTCCTTTACATTGTTTCCCTCACAGACTGTCATGTCACACAGCTTCTACCCCCCACTGATGCAACGCACATCCTGGACCCTGGCTGTGCCCTTCAAAGAACAGGACCACCACCGTGGACCCAGTGACTCTATTGGCAATAACTATTCCTTGACAGCTCGAGACATGAAGCTGAAAGACCTGTTGAAGGTCTACCAACCAGTCACCTTCAGTGTCCCTAGGGACAAGACCAGTCAAGGACTGCCATTAGGTACTTGTGACAATATGCCATATTTTGTGCAGAAGGGAGCTTTGAAGTGGAACTTTTACTCCTGGGTTTTGATTCTGGTTCTGCCCCCTTGGTTGAACCTAAACTTGAATAGTTTCATAGAGACTCACTTTCCTTACCTATGAAATGGAAATTACTATAATGGTTAAAGTTTGTACATCATTTGGAAACACCAGCACTGCTTAATGTACTTAAACTACATTACAGATAGCTACATCACAGATTACCCCAAAATGACACGACTTAAAGCAAACCCTGGTCATCATCGCTCTGTTTCTACAGATCAGATCTCTGTATGTGGTTTAATTGCGTAGTTCAAGCTCAAGATCTCTCACAATCATGTAACCAAGGTGTCAACCAAGACTGTAGTCACCTAAATACACAGGAAACAACGTCTGGGCAACCCACAACACCTAGAAACTTGGGTTTCAAGTTCTAATTGCTAATATTATAATTCTTGTTTAAGTCTGAGTCACAAATTCAGTATGTCAAGAGGGTTCATCCTGTTTTAGAAATCAATGTATCTTTTTTTAATTAAAATTTTTTGTACATTTTTATCATTTGCCCTCCCCCAATGCCTCCCAGATCCTCTCTACCTCCCTACTTACCCAACTCTTTATGTTCTCTTTCTCTCAAAAAAAAATCAAAACAAAGGGAAAAAACAAGACAAAAATAACACAACAAAGCACAGGCATGTGTGTGTGTGCACAACAACAGTGAAACAAAAATAAAACAACAAAACCCACAGAGTTCGCTTTGTGTTGGTCAGCTACTCCTGGGCATGGAGCCTGCCCTAGCATGTGGTTTATGTACCCAATAACAATCCATTTCAGAAAACTGATCTTCCCTTTCCCAACAAAAAACCAATTGCAAGCTTTCCCTCTTGGTTCGAGTCAGACCTTGTGTTCCCTTGGCTTTATTAGTGCTGGGATTTTTTTTTTCTGGTTTGAACCTGTGCAGGTCTCGTGTATGCTGTCACAGTCCCCATGAGTTCATATGTGCATTAGTCCTGAGGTGTCTGGAAGATGCTATTTCTCTGTGCGTCAGCCATCACTTCTAGCTCTTAAAATCTTCCAGCCCCTTCTGTCACCTAGATCCCTGATCTTGAGGATAGGGGTCTGACTAAAACAACCCGTTCAGAACTGAGTGTTCTAAAGGCTCTCACTCTCTGCACATTGTCTAGGTGTGAGTATCTCAGTTAATTACCATGTAGTGCAAGAAGCGTCTCTGATGAGGCTTGAGAAAGGCACTCATCTATAGGCATAGCAATGTGTCATTAGATATTTTACTGCCATGTTCCTTTAGTAGAATAATAGTAGCAGGTTTCCCCTTTAGGGCCCATGACCTAGCTAGTCTTGGGTTCTTGGCCACCTTAGCAGTATTAGGTAATGGGTTTCATCTCATGGACTTGACCTTAAATCCATCCTTTTAAAAAGTGGTTGGTTATTGCTGTAACATTTGTGCTATAGTTACACCACTATGTCTTGTAGGCAAGTTTCTGTTCTATGTTACAAGGTTTATAGCTAGATGATATTGACTACTGATTTTCTCCTTCAAGCATGCAGAGTGATTTGTAGCATCATGGACACTACTCAGGTTGGGCTAAGTTCCTAATTGGGCACCAGCTTTATTTCTCCATGTTTGATGACATAAGTAAGTGGTGTCCTCAGCAATGGGATTTTACTCTCAGGTGGTGGAGAATGACCAGTAGTCTTGACAATAGCCTACAATGTTTGCAGAGGTCTATAGGATACCTTTGGTTCAAAACTCAACAAGATAAAATCCATTTCCAACACCAGAGGTTATACTTGTATGTCTAGTTGAGGCTTTGCATCCCCTATTATACAGTGACTCCTTTTAAATTTCTTTCACAGATATCCTGGGAAGCTTCTGCAGTAAGGGATTTCCATATGGCTTTTCAAATGTCCTTTAGTGTTGTCCCTCCCCACATTCCCTCCTTTACTCTGCCTTCCTACCCCCTCCCTAATTTGATCCTTCTAATCCAGTTTCCCCATCATCTCTTTATAGTTCTATTTCCCCTTCCCTGGGAGAGCCCCTCCTCCCTCCTGTGCCCTTACTAGCTATCTAACCTCTACAGTTATTTGGATGGAAGTCCAGGTATTGAAACTTGAAAGCTAATGAACACATATATAAAAGCTAATGAAGCATGCAACATGTGTCTGTGTGTGGGTTACCTCACTCAGGATAATTGTTTTTTGGCTCTATCCAGAAATTGTTCTATTCTCAGAGTAACTTTTTATGCTAAAAGAAATCAACGGATCCCTTGAGTTCTCACTTTAAAAGGAGGGCATCTAATCCCCAAGTCTCTCAAAGTGTCGCTTTAGTTACAAATGTGTCTTTAACATTTCTATGCTATGTTTCATTTTCTCAGGCTAAGTATCTTTAGCAAGTAATGGTCTCTAGCTAAAATTTATTAAAATTGTTTTTGTATCAAATATTAAATTTACCTGTAGTTACCTTCTTTTTGTTGCAAATGGCTTTTGTTTATTTGCAGCTATTATATTCTTGTTAGAGATGATACAGTTTTTAAAAATTTGTGTCATAAAATTTTCTTTAAAAAAAAATAAATCCACTGAGTACAAAAGCCCGAGTCTACTTTACAACAAGTACTAAATAATATGATTGCTGCTTAGAAAATAGAACATAGAATGTTAGGCGATGAATTGAGGAGGATAGTGTTAGTAATTTTTAAATGTATGGAAGAATGGAAGGCACACTCATCTTCATCTTAGAACTGGGAAGCTGAGACCAGGAGTAATCAGGTGGCCTCTTCAGAGCCACACAGGTAACCAGAAGCCACTTTTTCTTCCTCATCACTCCCTTTACTGTTCTCCAAGACCATCCATCCCCAAGGGCCACATCCCTGCAGACGGAGAATGACTCAAGGCTGTCCACCCTGATATCTTTCTTTCTCCACTCTCACAGCACACACAGCATCTAAACCCTCAACAGAGCCCTCCAAGAAAAAAATGAAGTTCAACCTCAAAGCCAAGGATGATGCTATCAGGTAAGGTGTCACTGTGGGTGCTATAGAATAGAGGAGATTGGATGGAAGCAAGGTGCTCTATGGTCTCATTCAAGCCATAGTCGGCTTCTTGGCTTCAAAACATGGTCAACACTCAGTACATTTCCTCCACCATTTTTTAAGGCTCTTTATAAAAGTAGGTTAATGGACTGAGTAAAGCCAGTGTTCACAGCATGCGAAGTGTTACATTTCTGGGTCATCTGACATGTATACATCAGATGTCACTAGATGGCATAAAGGAGGGGGGCTTCCCTTGCAATCCTCAGGTTGGAAAAATAGAGCCGGCAAAATGTAGTTGCCTCTGTGAGAGCCCTAAGAGATGAGCTGTAACACCTTTTCAGGATGCCGTTTGTCTGCAAATACTCATCCTCCTTGAGCATAAAGAACACCGTCCACTCCTGTGTGACCCGCCCAGAGAGCAGACCCATGAGTCCAGAACAACAGATGGATGTGATGTTGCAACAGGAGATGGAAATAGAAAGTAAAGAACAGAAGCCATCTGAGTCAGACCTGGAGGTACTTTCCTACTGTGCCCCTCCCTCAACTTGGCAAATAGTATCTCAGCATCTGAGTGATTCTAAAGAGCGAATGATAGTCACCTGGGGAATGTTCGAAGAATACTGAAGTCCAAACTTCACCACAGAGACTGAGTGAGGATTCAGATGTGGGTATCTTTGTTTTCTCTACTTGGGGGTGGGGGTGGGGTCACACGGAGGTGCAGATCTTAGAAACTGGAGCTTTCGAGTACTTAGTTCACCACGTGGCAGCCCATGGTGGGTGGCTGAATTTTCAATACACAAAGAAGGGCACTCAGTTACATCTGAATTTCAGATAAACAGTGAAGAAGATCTTTTGTGTGAGTGAGCCCATTGTGTTCTGTTTTTTTTTTTTTCTTTCTGACGACCTTATCAGTCATAAGCAGGATGCAGCCTGTGAATGGATGCATTTTGAAAACGAGAGGAATCTCTATACGAGCTCCATCTCCTATAAGGAAAACTAAGATACTCAGAGCTGAGCTTTTCCTTTAGTGAGAAGATCCTGCCCATGGCCTTGTCACATGCGATGTGTGTGAAGTGACCTGCAAAAGAGGTGCATGGCTGCTGTGTGAATGGCCCATTGGCTGCTTGATGGTGGATTGGCTGGTGGGTGGAATAGGTAGGCACCGCCATTTGGTCATTACCTTTTTCTTTCTTCATTTCTGGAAGAGATATTACTACTATTTGACCAATGGTATCCGAAAAGACATGATTGCCCCAGAGAACGAGGAGGTGATGGTGCGAATTTACAAACTGATTCCTAAGACGCTACTGACAACTCCAGCCCTTGAACCCCTTCAAGTCTCACTTAGGTCTGAGAAGGAAAGTGACTATTACTATAGCCTCATGAAAAGCATTGGTAAGTCTGGGCTTCAGTGGGCAAGAAGCTCCTACACAAAGGGCACTGCCTTTCTTCTGTGTGTCTCTGCTTTGTTGTTGCTGCTATGAAGTAGCTGGAAAAATCAGTCCAAAGGAGGAATTGTTCAGCTACCTCTATTGCATTTAGGTTGTGATGGAGCAGAGTATCACCCAGCAGGGGCACGTGGTGCCACTGAGCTGCTCACTCAGGGAACAGAGAGAAGAGAGAGAACATGTGTGTGCCAATAGGCTTCTACCTTTAGATTTGTTCTATCCAGGCTTCCATCCTATTAGAAGGTCTCTATCTGGAACCAAGACAGGTCTTCCCTTCTCAGTTAACGGCTCACATGCCAATCATCTCTGGCAGCATCCCCACAGACACAACCAGGAGCATGCCTTACTAGTCTCTCAGGCACTGTTCAGTCCAATCAAACTGAAAATCAACATGAACCATCACACCACCAATTTATCCATCACCACCCTGATTTCACTGAACTCACCCCAGAATACCATGTAACCTTTGATGCAAGTGTTTCCCCATCCCAGGCACCCTCACTAAGGTTTACTTTCGAACTAACCATCTTCAAACAGGCATGCTCATGGCCTGACAATCTTGGTACAAAGCAGGTTCTGATTTAGTAGCTGTGCATCTGGGGTAAAGCCCAAGATTCATGACTGATAAGCTGCAGGTGACATGGATGTAACAGACACAGACATCACACTGTGGGTACCCAACCTTCAAAATGTAGCTCAAGACCTGCCCGTTCTCCTCAGGGGTTTTCTCTCTTCTCCTCTGTTGTCCCTTCATCCTCTGCAGTCTAGCACCTCTACTTTCACCTCGTCCTACTTTACAAGTCCTCCTGGGTCTTTGTTTCTGTGCTGTGGTCCTTTCAGATCTGTAGCTTTGGGTTCCTTCTCTGACCATTAGCTTTTGGGTAGTGATGGGCACACCACTGCTCCTTGCTCCCTTCTCTCCTGAACCCAGTGTCTTGGACAGACCATAGATCACACTGGGAAGCATTTAAGGACAGAGGGTATGAGCGAGAAAGGGGAAGGGTGACCCTGTTATTTTTCTGCCTTTTTATTGCACGTCTACCAGAACATCTAGCTATGTCTGTTTTCCCATCTAAGGAGGTCAGTGTAGTGGCTATCTGTTATCACACAGAAACCATTTCCAAGAAGAAACATGGAAGGTCGTTTGCTTCTAGCTCCAACTTGCTTCTCAGGCTATACACCTTCAGCCTCGCCACATTGTACCTGACATATCTGCCACAGCCTAGCTCACAGCTCCTTGAGCAGACCGTCTGACACTTTATGTCCATATGAGACATCCCCTTGTTCCCAGTGTTCTTCCTCTAATAAACTCATGTTCATTCTTCAGGGTGCAGCATAATTGTCACCCGACAAAAATTTCACCAATTTTCCTTTTCTAACAAAACACATTTGATGTCTAAATTTCCACTTCTAAGTATCTGGTGCTGCTTACTCTATTAATGTATATGTTTGTGTGATTCTCATGGTGAGAGAAGCCAATTAATCACTTATGGAGTACAGCAAATGCTAATGCACTGTCAAAAATAAAAGGATCCAAACTCTCTACACTGGGAAGTCACACTTCTTCCAGTGATGTATCTTCAGAAAATAACATATACCAACAGAATGTACTGCCCCAATTAATTCACATCTAACGGCTTACCCCTGACCCAGCCAATGAGGAGGCATTTCAGGGTGTAAATGGCCAGAGACCAATTTCCATTTGGAGTATATGAAACTAGGAGCTCAGGATGTTTAAAGACCCTGCCTAATAGGGGATCCTTTCTCTTCATTCTAGTTGACTACATTCTCATGGACCCAATGGAAAAGAAAAGGCTGTTCATCAAGAGCATCCCTCGATTGTTTCCTCACAGAGTGATCCGGGCCCCTGTGCCCTGGCACAACATCTACCAGAGTGCCAAGAAGTGGAACGAGGAGCATTTGCACACAGTGAATCCCATGATGTACAAACTCAAAGAACTGTGGTTTGCAGAGTAAGGAATTGGCTCCTGGCATTTTGGTCTCCTTTCTTTATTGTTCAGCACATAAGTGAACCTCTTCAATATGGTGCAGTGTGAGAAGCTCTTGTTTGGCAGTAGAGTGGGCCCAACCGAGATCCCTAGACAGAATGTGTGAGTTGTGAACATGAGCCTACCTACAGGTATAAGAAGTCCTCCTTTGTATTCCCCAAATACATCCCCCCCCATCTGTAAGCCCTGGAGTATGGTGGGTAATAACTCACACTTTGAGTCATTCCGTTCGTGTCCAGATCTTATCTCTGCTTTGCAGGTAGATGGGCATGCTGCTTCTCACCTTTGGGCCTTGCCTTCTAGGTCTCTACATTTGAAACAAGAAGATGTTTTTGCTTTCTAGGGATATTAAGAGAAATAGGTAACTCGGTACATGCAAAGTACTTTGTACCTGATAAAACTTCAGTATCCAAGAGGAATTAATTCATTGTTAACGTGCATTGTGGCACTTGTCACCCTAAATTACAATTCTACACTTACTTATCTCCCTCTCCTTTTGAGATGTTTAAAGGCTTGGGTCTGTTTTTCTCTGTGGAGTTCAGTTGGCAAGTCATAGTCTCTCAGTTGTATTCATCAATAATTATGTCCACTCTAGGAATTATAGGAATCAAGGTGAGATGGAGAGGAGACCCATTTTTCTCTCAAATTTCCAAACCTGAGACACACAGCTGACTCTTGTTATATAAAGAGATTATTTCTAGGAACCCATATACTATAGTTGATGATCTCTCAAGCCTCTTATATAAAATACTTTAGTACCTCCACAGTCGCATACTTTCCATATACTAAAATCATTTCCAGAGCAATCATCCTGTCTAGGACAATGGAAGTACTATGTTGCAGGGATTTTTTAGGAAATAATTTCAAGAATAGAATCTGTATCTGTTCAGTACAAAGCATTTTTTTTTTCAGAATAATTTTAAACACACTAAAGGCTGAATCCATGCGTGCAGTACCCACAGATATGAAGGAGCAACTGTAAAACTCACTGTGTTACTTTTCTGTTGCTGTGATAGAGGTCACGATTATAAGTAACATAGGGAGGAAAGGGTTTCTGTTGGCTTGTGGTTCCGTAAGGATAGAGTTTCTTATGGCAGCGAAGACATGGCAACAGTCAAGGAAAGCACGTGATCATGCTCCATCCACACATGGAAAACAGAGGGAAGAGGAAGTGGGCTGGAACTAGAAACCCTTAAAACCTGTCCACTGTGATTGTCTTAGTCAGGCTTCTTACTATTGACATGAAACACCATGATCAAAAACCATCTTGGGGAGAAAACGAGTTTATTTGGCTTACATTTCTATATCACTGTTCATTACAAAAGGAAGTCAGGACAGAAACTGAAATAGCACCGGAAGCTGGAGGCAGGAGCTGATGCACAAGCCATGGAGGGACGCTGCTTAAGGCTTGCTCCCCATGGCTTTCTCAGCCTGCTTTCTAATAGAACCCAGCATCACTAGCCCAGAGAGGTAGCTATCACTAAGCCATCACTAAGAGACAGCTACCATCAATCACTAAGTAAGAAAATGCCTAACAGCTGAATCTTGTGGAGGCATTTTCTTAACTGAGGCTCCCTCCTCCCAGATGACTTTAGTGTGTGTTAAGTTGACATGAAACTATCCTGCACAGTGATGTACTTCCTCCAGCAGTACCCCACCTCCTTGGTGTTCCACATTCTTCTCAAACAGTGCCATGAATTGGGAACCAAGTGTTAAAGTACAAGAACCTACAGAAGACATTCTTTCAAACCACCATGCTTACTCCTTTACAGTGCACATACAATAGTTTTTATGTTTGTCACAAGTTTGTGTCACCATTGCCACTATCTAATTAAAGGACATGTTTGTTATTCATATCCAATCCACCCCTCCAGCTCCTGGAAACTACTAATAATCTTTATCTCAGTAGATCTGCAGATTCTGGATGTGTAATATATCCTGAATCACATAATGCATGGTCTCTTGTGTCTGGTTTCTGAGTTAAATACAAGGTTCTCAACTTCCATTCACAGAGAAGGAAGTATCAGTAACATTTCTTGTTGTAACTGAATAATATTCCATAGTTTGGCAGTACCATATTTTGTTTAACCATTCTATTAGTTACTCTGGGAAAAGGGAGAGGGTGTGACTTTTTTTTTAAATAGGCTCCTCAAGTCAGATGGGAAAGGTCACTGAAAGGTCAGGCTAATGAGTCATTTCAACTGATTAGAAAAATCAGGGGCACAAAGTCAGCAAGGGGAAAGATTTGTCAAGGAAATTACATACTGGTTTTCCTATGTGACCAACCTGTGTACCAGCTTGTGGGATGTGGCAAGTGGCAGAGTGACCACAGATCCAGAGAAATGGGAGGGGGAAAAAGGAGCAACTAGGAGGGATGAGGAGCCACCCTTTCATTCAGCAAATGTTCGGTGTCTACACAGTATAAGCATAGACACATAACGGCTGTGTGGTGAACCTGACCAAAGGGTGAGCGGTGCTGGTCAAGAGCAATGTAACTCATCATAGGAACTCCGGCAGCAAGGCTGGGGAAATGGCTTAGTTAGCAAATATGCACACAGCATAAGGACCTGAGTTCACCCTCCAGCTCCCAGGTAAAAAGCCAGCATGAGGTCACACACTTGGAATCCTACAAATGAGGAGGTGGAGACAGGAAGTTTCAGGCCAATAAAAGACCCCATCTTTAAAAAAAACAAGATGCCCCAGCACTTGGGAGGCAGAGGCAGAAAGATTTCTGAGTTCGAGTTCTATACTGTTCTGAGAATAGAGTGAGTTCCAGAACAGCCAGGGTTATACAGAAAACCCTGTCTCGAAAACCCAAACCCAAACCCAAACCCAAAACAAACAAACAAACAAACCCCAAGGAAAGACAGCTAAGGTTGACCTCTGGCTTGTGTGTGTGTGTGTATGTGACAGAGAGAGAGAGAGAGAGAGAGAGAGAGAGAGAGAGAGAGAGAGAGAAAGTGGTGGGGAACAGAGAAAGAGGGAGGGGAAAAAGGAAAGAGAAGAAGAGGAGAGAGAATTCCAAAGAGCTTCATCAGAGCCATCATGAATGAAGCTTTGGGCTTACCTCCCTGCTGGGTTGGAGCAGAGAAGAATCAGAAGTGGTCTGTGACCATCTGCTTCTTCTCACAGGTGGTTGCTCAACTCTAGGGCACAGCATTCACACAGAGCAAACTGTGAATGGTGCCTCTGTCATGAAGCAACACCGGACAGTGTTTTAGTTTGGACAGCAGCGAATGGAGGGGTGGGGGCTCTTCATTACTTTCTGTGTTTCTCTACCCACCCCACTACCTTCTGAACCCCCTGAAACTGCCCAGCATCACTAGCTTTAGAGGGTACTAGTCTAGCTTAAGAATTCAAAAAGCTGAGAAAGTGTGTCCTTTGAACTTGCCCCACAGGATGGGTTAGTCTCTTACTGTGGCATTTCTCCCTCGCTTCTGGCAGATTTAAAGACCTCCGGTTTGTTCGAACAGCAGACCTACTGGCTGGAAAGCTGCCCTTGCTGCCTCAGGAGTACAAGGAGGTGATCCAAAAGCACTGCCTGGAGGCGCGTCAGATCCTGCTCACCAAGTCAGTGTCTCCCCCAGAAGCCCAGGACTGTAAAGATTTAACCCCCCCCCCCAAATGAGAGCTAATTCCTCCCAGAAATGATGGGAAGTTTGTTGACTTCCCACAACCCCTTCTTGACCTGTCCCTGTCATGTGCCTATCCTCTGGCAACCTTACATCCCTCCCACATTCCCTCTGCCTTTTCAGAACCATGTTTGGTCAGGATACCACTCTCATTATGTCTTCCTTGTGATTCTCTCAGTCTCGGTGCTAAGGCATAAGGTACTGGAATGACTTGCCTTGAAATGACCCAAAATAAATAGCCTCAAGGTCCAAAGTTAGGGAGGTTTCAGACATTAGGCAATCCTTTGGCAAATCCTTTTCTTTAGCAAATGCATTCAGTACTTTAGCCAGAACCAATGACACTACCAAGTGATGAGATTATCAGTCAGGCTGTCTCTTGCTGTAACAAATACCAGAGAAAATCAACTTAGGAAGACGCTCATATTTTCAGAGGTGTCTGCCCATCATGATGGGGTGGGACTGTTAGAGCTAAATGGCTGGAAACACAGTGGGCAGGAAGCAGAAAGGGAGAAAGCGCTGGAGGCTTCTTCCTTCTTGCTCATTTAGCTGAGCCTCCAGCCTGTGGGACTACACTGTTAACATCCCTCCCCCTTCCATCAATCCTCCTGGAGATACGGTCACTCCTAGAAATGCGCCTTGGTAACCTCCCAGACTCTGAGAGCTCAGAGGGCCACTTACTTGGGTGTTCTCCTGTCTTCGTAGATGGATCCCCACCTGTGCCCAGCTTTTTGTGACACAGAAGGAACACTGGGTTCACTTTGCTCCCAAGAATGACTATGACTCCTCTCGAAACATTGAGGAATACTTCGCTTCTGTTGCTTCCTTCATGTCCCTTCAGCTCCGAGAGTTGGTCATTAAGTCCCTCAGGGACCTCGTTTCTTTCTTCATGATACACAAGGTTTGTAGGGGAGTCCATACCCTCTCCTCAAGTTTATAACAGACAAGGTAAAGGGAGGGTGAAAAATTCTTCTAAGTGGAAGATAAAATAACATGAAAGAGGTAGAAATATGGAAATTCACAAGTGAAGGAAGCAGGGAGACTTACAAGAGATTTGCTTGTTTGCTTGTTTGTTTTTGTTTTTGGTTTTTTTTTTTTTTTGATCATTTTGAAGGGCAGGAAGGATTTAGAAATAGGACAAGAAACATGGATTAGAATGAGCTATCTCGTGGAAAGGCCTTGGGAACTAGAGAAGGCATAAGCTCCCAACAGGTAGACTCAATTTTAAGCACGCTGACGTCCTTTCTCAGTGCTAGGATAGCACTATGAATGGATAGCAGAACCTGATATATCTTGCATCTCCTAAAGGATGGAAATGACTTTAAGGAGCCTTACCAAGAGATGGACTTCTTTATACCTCAGCTAATCATGATTAAACTTGAAGTGAGTGAGCCCATTATTGTCTTCAACCCAACTTTTGATGACTGCTGGCAATTAATAAAGAATTCCTTCTTGGAAATTATTAAGAATTCTGATGGGATCCCCAAGGTATAGTTTTTGTCTAATCATTCACTTATATTTTTATATTTGAGTTTGTTATTAAATAATCAAGTGGCTGGTTGCAACATCATGGTCCATGTGCTATTCTGTTAGGCAGCTTATATTTGGGATTCATCCTCAATGCACCTCCTTGTTCTGAGGAAGATTAATATAGGTCTTTCCTACATCCCTCCTAATTTTCTGCCTTTGTATGTTACCCAAAAGGGAACAGACAATTTCCAAGGCAGCCTATATGGGTTAAAAATTCATTGACGATGAGTTGGCATGAATGTGTCAAAGATTTAAGCAAAAATAGATATTTCACTGTGTTTTGAGGTTCCTCAGCATCTATGGGTTTGTTTGCTGCTGTGGAGTTCTAGAAAGAGAAGAAAACCCTTCCTTTCCTGGCTCAAGCTCTTTACTTTTGAGCTTCCTTTCCAGAGTGAAATTACAAGTAAACTTTATCTACTAGGCAAGATGTCTACATGACCTAACATTTTTTCCATTTTCCTCTGGGTGGTTGGTATGACAAGAGAACCAATATCTAGTTCCACATAGGAACCTAGGAGATCTCTGTTTCTGTCTCTCTCTCTCTGTCTCTGTTTCTCTGTCTCTCTCTTTCTGTCTCTCTGTCTGTCTGTCTCTGTCTCTGTGTATCTATCTACATAAGTATACATACATGTGTGTGCATGCATGTCTGTGGAGAACAAAGGTCAAATGTCTTCTTAATCTATCTGGACATTATTTTGGGGACAGAATCTCTCACTGAACCTGGAGCTCTTCAGTTCAGCTAGGCAGGTTGGCCTATGAGCTCTTCCTGGCTGCTGTCCCAGTACCAGAATCACAGACACATCACAGACCCAGCATATACATATACATGGGTCCCAGGGATCCAAACTTGATATTGACCTCTGACCTCTGTGAGCATATACCCATACCTGATACACACACATGCACACATCTACACAAATGCAGACACACCCCAGAGAGATGGGGGCATTGTTCTTTTATTTGTTCTTGTTTTTTCTAAGCTAAGAGTACAACCCAACACCTCTCTGTTTTATACAGGTGAGAGGTTCAGTGAGCAGTGATTTCCTTGGCATGCAGCACTGTTAGTGATGAAATCAGGATTTGAACCCAGTCCCCAGCTCTCATTAGAAGGAGTGAAGGAAGTGGTGGGGAGGAGGGCAGGACCACTAGACTATTTATTTTCTGCATGCTATTCATTGAGCACTTACTAAGTACAAGGCTCTTGCTAGACCTGAGAATACAACAATGGCCATGTCAAATAAAGCCAGCCACTTAGGTTATTGGGGAAATAGCTTAATTGGTAAAGTTTTTGTCACCTAAGTATGAGGACCTATGTTGGATTCCCAGAACCCATGTAAAAAGTTAGGCATGGTGACACATGCTTACAATCCAAGGGCTGCAGTTGGGTAGCAAAGACAAGAAGTTCCCTTGGGTTTGCTGGCCAGACATTCTTAGCCTAATAGACAGCCAGGTCCCAGTAAGGAACCCTGTGCCAAAACACAAGGTAGATGGCTCCTGAGTAGTAACACCCAAGGTTTACCTCTGGCTTCCACATGTACCTGCACACACACACACACACACACACACACACACACACACACGAACACAAATGAACACACATAAGCATTTACACAGGAATTATTCCATTATAGTATTTATACTTTCAGGGTCACCTAGAATAGCTTATTGAATAGTCATTTAATTTCAAGAATGATGAATACCAAACAGATGAAATGGTGAACAATTAAACACAGAAACCCACCTCGTTTGGGAGCCCAGAAGAATTCTCTAAGAGCATGAGATGGGAAAGGAACAGAAGCTGAAGAGACAGGAGAGAGTGGGAAAGCAGAAGGGGAGAAGGAAGATGGAGAGGTAGACGGGGAGCAGGGCAGTTCCACCACTAGCCAAGAGGAAAGGAAGCAAAAATACAAATAGCCACACCCCCGAATGGAGTCCACAGGCAAGAGCCTGTGTTGGAAACCTTTGGCTTCTTCTATCTGTGTGCGTCCACACCTCAGAGTGACTTCTGTTCTTCAGGTGGAATCTATACTCTTCCCAGATTTGAAAGGCTATAACATGATACTTGGAACTGTTAATCCTGAAGAAAACCTTGTTTCAGATTTTTTGAGTCAGACTTTAGAGGTATTTAAGAAAAATCAAGTTGGACCTTGCAAGTAAGTTGGTTTTGCTCTCTCTTTAGAACTGAGTTGGCTATAAAGCTTCTAATGTTGGTTCTTAGTCATCCCCAAACAGTCCCCATCCTCACACACACTGAAACACATAGATAAGAACCCTGGCCAGTCCTTACCCACACTGTCTGACTGTCTGACTTCATTCTCATTTTACAGACAGGAGAGTATAACTTTCCCACTGCTGGGCTTAAATAAACAGGAAATCCAGGATTCAAATTCAGGTGCAGATCACATGATGAGAACGTCCTAAACCAGTGATCACTCAGTTTGCCACCAAATGAATCTGATGCAAATGTGTTTAGTTCACAATTCTGAGGGAAGAACTTCCTGTTGTGGGTGCTGAGACCCTCCTGCATATGCTAGGATGTGTAGCAGAAGACCCAGCTGTACTCATGAAATGCCAAGAGGAACTGCCCTACTGTGACAACTAAAAGTGTTTTCAGATGTGGCCAAAACCCTCCTGTGAGGCAAAATCCCTTCAATTGAGAACATTGCTTTATCTGTGTAGAAACCAGTCTCATGTTTGGAATCCTGCCTCAGTGTATTTTATGTGGTGGCTTCCCTGCTCATGGGTCTTACACATCCACTTCTTTCTACACTGACAGCAGTGCTATGGCTTCTCTTTAGTCCCAGGGTGTCTGTGGGATTGCCCGACACTGGGAAGGATACCCCAGGGCTCCACCAAACCAGTGTGCATACTTACTCAATACCATCTTTATGTTAACCCAAACTTATTTTAAGTCAAACCATCCTAGATGTATCCTCCAGTTGGGAGAAAATTACCCAACCAACCCTGCACGATCTGAAAACAGATGAACCTAATTCCACATGCCATAAGTTACCTAATTCCAAATTTCATCTGAAAACTAGGCATAGAATTTGGGGGTTAGAAGGAAGGCTGGGTGCTGATGCTTACTTTACATTTACTGTAAGTCAGCATAGCAATAATTCTTCTACATATCTTATTATAGTTAGGGTTTGTTATAACTTTATAAAATACGGTTTGGAAGCTAAAATCCTGAATTTCTAGTTATATTTCCATTTTATTGTTCTTTCTTGGTTTGAGTTCATGTTTTAAATGCTGTTACCTATCTTAGTTCCTCCCTCACTCATTTAATTCATTGACCTGTGTTTATGTGCTTTGTGCTGTGTTCTTCAACATGAAAGATACTTAAATGTATACAAGAAGTATGACGACTTACTGGACAACATGGCAGAGCAGAGCATCAGTAAATTCCTGAATGAAAAACATGAAATTGAGGACTTTGTAATGGTAAGAGATGCCACTTAGAGTGTCACACCATGGTCCCATGTGCTACAGTCAGTTTGTTGAGAAATCAGTGTTTTGCTACCAGCACCAAGCATAGTGTTGGACTAGAAATGACCAAGGGGAAGGCTCCGGGCAATGAGTCGAGCTCAAATAGTGATTAAACTATGAATGTGTTTTTTTCTATAGAGTATCAATAGCATAAAAAAGAGGAGAAATGAAATTGCATCCATGCACATCACTGTGCCTTTGGCCATGTTCTGTCTTGATGCCTTGTTCCTAAATCATGACCTCTGTGAGCGAGCCCAAAATCTTAAAGACCGTTTGATTCTGTATCAAGTGGAGGTAAACCGGGAAACCAATACCAGGTATAAAAATTCTAGGAAAAATATCGGGCTGTGCATATGGCTTAGTGGTTAATGCTCTTGCCACACAAGTGTGAGGACTAGAGTTTAGATCCCCAGAACCCACATACATGCCATCTGGGTGTGGTATGCCACCTGTATTTTCAACTTGGGAAGGCAAAGAGGCAATAGAGGATGTTTTCTCACATCAACCACAGACCTCCACACTGGTGTAAATCTAGATATGCCTATTATGATGACGGTAGTGGTGATGATCGTGAGGGTAGTGGTGGTGGTAGCGATAGTGATTGTGATGGAGGTGATGGTGATGGTGGTCGTAGTGGTGGTGATGATGGCAACAGCCATGGTGATGGTGATGAAGGTGGTCATGGCCATTTTTTTCTCTGTAGCATTTGCAATCAGTACAGCACCATTGCTGACAAAGTCAGTGAGATCCCCGCCAATACCGCGGAGCTAGTGGCGCTCATCGACTACTTAAAGAAATCCAGTGATGTCACTGTGTTCAAGCTCAGGAGGCAACTCAGAGATGCAAGTGAACGGCTAGAGTTCCTGATGGATTATGCAGACTTGCCCAGTAAGTCTGTGACATACAAGTGCTTGTGCATGCTTGTGTTTCTATATAAATAGGAAAATGTGCTGTATTTATATTTTAAGAATAAAAATTTGGGAGAAAGTAGGTTCATAGCAATCCTACTACCTAGTATTAGGAAAGCTGATTTCCAAATGCCCACATCTTAGATGTACTAATTTATACTCTTATACACAAGAATTTGAATCACATGAAAGGAATCTTGTTGAGCAAAAGGAATATACATCTAGAAGCTTGACCTGTGGTTTTTAGTCCCCTATGTTGGTATCTAATGCCTGATATCCATGAATAGTTAGTATCAAATGCAGAATCTTTAGATAAACCGGTCATTTCCTTTGTCTATAGTTTAATATGGTTCTACCTGTGGGTGACTAGAACCTGTTTTGTATACTTTAGAAGGGAAAAAAGTCCAAGGCCCTTTAAGCCCCTTAAAGGCTTACTTGAATCAAGTTGGAGTTTTAAAGTAAGGACTAAATTACAAGGGAAGAATTCCTGTTCTTCAGAAATCATTTCCAGCTGAAAATAGTTATGAAATACATGGTCCAAACTGTATTGTGTTATGGAGCATTGACAGAGGCAGGGAATGAAAAGTGATTGTCTAAGCTGTCACTCATACATTCAGACATGCCCTCATCTACATGGGGACATGTCAGACTCTCAGTGGATCTCTACCTCCTAAGTCCACAAGGACACCATTAACCAGAGCTATGATGGACTTGGTGTATGTATAGCATTGAAACTGTCACTGCCACTCTTGCAGATGCAGTGAGGTGCTAAGAGGTAGAGAAGAGGAACTTCATCCTGTGTTTATAACTGTTCTCAGAAGCCAACCAGGCAGAATGGTTAGAGCAGAGGTCTTGGGATTGGATTGGTTGGGCTTGGACTTGAAGTCTGTCATCAAGCAGTGCAACCCTGGCCATGTAAACTCACTGTTTTGTTTCCCATCTGAAAAAATAAGAATAATAATGTCCTGCATGCTAGCATGGTCTCTAGTAAGTGCCCAGTGAACACTGGCTTTCGTTCACCCCTAGGAACCCATTCATTTACTGCCACCCCACAGAAGTGGGACTTCTGATGACCCTTTATCTGCTGAATTGATTCCCCACACCCTCAACAGCACCCTGCAACAGACTCTGTATGTTTTTCAGATGAGGATATCAAACTGAACAGCAACCTGTTCCTCTGGCCTGACCAGATAGAAGATGTCTTTGAACATAGTCGAAATCTGCTCATGAGCAAGAGGGATCAGGCAGAGATGGACCTCATTAAAAGGTACAGGGAGAGCCTGGGGTTACTTTGGGAACGAGACCAGGTTTTCTAAACAACCATACACTCTGAAGATTTCTGGTTCTTTCTAGAGGTCCCCACAGAGGTGTGTGGGCAATGGTTGAGAGGTTTGATAGAGAAGGAAGTCAGCTCTCCCTCACTGCTTCACTGTAATAAGCCCCTCCTCCCTGGTTTGAAAAGCGAGAATGGTACACACAGAGAAAGACAAAACAGTAGCTTATAATAACTACCTCCGCGGGAATGAGAGCAGAAGTGTCAGCCTTGGCCTGGAGACCCGGTGCTGTGAGCTATCAGGACAGGGAGAATGGAGGCATGGTGGGGGGCTGAGTCATTGTCTGTTCTGCAGCGGCTCCTGTTCAGTGCTAATGTAGCTGTAAAATGTGTCTCTCTTCATTCTGTGCCATAGGCACTCACAATGGACTTTTACTATGTGCTGTCCTCCGTTCAAGACATGAGTGTGTATCTGGCTATGACATTAATGTTTTGACCCAGTGACTAAGAAACACAGAAGACTAAGAACACTTTTTCTACCTGAAGCTTTGTTCCTATCTAACTCTAGACACCATCTTTCAGATCCTAAAACTTAGCCTGCTGGACCGACTGGTTTCTTTTTAAGTTCATAGGTTTATGTTTCAAAGCAGTTTGGATTTTCAGAAAAAAAAATAGGAATTTTATGGAAAAACACAAGGAATTCCAGTATCCACCTCCCCCCATGCAGACATATACAGCATCTGCCAGGCTTGCACAGTTAAGGCTAACCAGAAAGTAAAGCCAGTTTTTGATAGTCAGGTGAAGAAATCCATGATGTTTTGTCATTTCCTTGAGCTTCACATCTGTCATCTAAAAGGCAGGGTATACCCGAGTCTACCTCACCATACTGATGGGATGGGGTAAGATGTGCTGATTATGTGCACGGTGTGAGCATTCCAAAACTATATGCTTCTTCCCCCTTTAACAGTGACTTCTGTTGGCTGAGAAATGCTTTCTAATCTCCAAAACATTGTGGGTGTGCTGTTGTTACCTTAATCAGTAATAACCAGGCATGGTGGCTGGCTGCTAATCCCAGCCTTCAGAAGGCAGAAGCAGGCAGGGTGCTTGTGAGTCAGAGGCCAGCCTGCTCTACATAGTGAGTCCCAGGACAGTCAGAGCCACATAGAAAGACCCTATCCTTAATAAAATAAGATTATTGCTGTAAGTATGGGGTATGATGGGAGGAAGTACATGTGCGGGGACCAGCTTTGGGAGGAGAAACAGTGCTACTTGCAGTGTAGGAGGAGTCCGGGCAGGGACTCTCTGTTGAACTTATCAGCTTGTGCTGCACTCTAACAACAGACGTTCCACGAGGCAGCTCATCTCAGGTCTCCCTTCCATAAATATTGACTGCCCATTGTTCCATATCAAACCTGAGGGAGGGAGGCTGAACAATGGCCATGTGCTGGGGTTTAATGTCAAGCATTCTCCTACCCCCTGCTGCTGTCCAGCCTTCCCAGAGGATTACTTCCAGTCTGCAGCCCCTTGTTCCATTGTCTGTTGGATCTAGGCTGGGCTCTGGCAATGGTGAGTCCTTCAGGAAGCTGGAACATGATCAAAGGGCTTCCTCCCCTCCCTTGCCCTGTTTGGCCCTGGGCACCATTACAAGCATCCCTCTGAATGCCAATGCTTGCTCTTCTGTGGTTCCAGTTCTTTTTGTCCTCTTGGCCACAGAGGTCATAACACTTCCCTTTGGTGCTAGTAGATAGTTAACCTTCTGTTGTTTGTGGTGGCACTTTTGCATTATGACCACTCATTTGGAAGAAACAATGTAAGAGAATAAAGATTTATTTCAGCATGTGCTTTAAGAGAATTTAAGAGCCAATTATGGAGGCAAGGTAGGGCAGAGCTGCTCAGAAGTGTGTGATGGAGGCTGTTCACGTCATGTTACACAGCGAAGCAAAGAGAACAGGACAAGGACCAGGGGCTGGGCCATAACCTTCAAAGGCTACCTCTAGTATCTATTTCCATCAGCTAGACCTGGACTTCTAAAGGTTCCACTGACTCCCAAAACAGTACCACCAACTGAAGAGTCAGCATTTAAAACATACTGTGTTAGACTTTGTAGACTCAAAGCAAAACTTTTTAAAACCCAACTTGTTGTCTACTCCTGTTAGGAGTCCTAAGTTCAAGCTTTTAAGTTTGTTTGTTTGTTTTTTCAAGACAGTGTTTCTCTGTGTAACCCTGACTATACTGGAACTCACTCTATAGACCAGACCAGTCTCTAACTTGGAGATCCACTTGCCTCTGTTGCCCAAGTGCTGGGATTAAAGGCATGGGCCACTACTGCCTGACTACTTACTTTGTTATTCACAGTGAATTTCATTTTGTGCCAGAACTGTGGCCAAGCACTGCCATTAAATCCCTCTATTTCACTTGGACCCCGACAAAGCACATTGTGCTAAGCCATTATGCAAAATCACAAAGGACAATCATGGTAATATTTTCATGTGGTCACCATGTCTGTGTACTGTTGTCCTCTAGCAAAAATCATAACTACTCTTCTCAGGTCTTTCTCTTTTATGCAGATACAGTGTTTAGAGACTCAGAGATGTAAAAAGATATGCTGCAGCTGTAGCTGTGTAGACACCTTGCCCCCATCTTGCTCATTGTAGATTTAATGTTGAGTACAAATGGTGGACAACACACGAGTGTGAGCTACACTCTACCATGGAGTATAGTGGAAGATCCTTTGGCATCTTGGAAAGAGAAGGGAAGATGGCCGAGGGAATGGGTTCACAAAAAGCCCCAAGGACTTGGGCACAGCACTGTACTTTCTGGTGGCAGATGCTGGAGGTTTTGGTGAAACTTGTTCACAATTAGGATACTTTTAATGCCTTCAGGAGTCTAAAATAACAGCTTATTACAAAAAAATAAAATAAACCAAGGCTGGGAAGAGAAATCAAAAAGAAACCAAAGCGGGATGTTTTTGTAAGCAGCTCAGACAATCAAGCAAAAGACTGGGTGGCAAAGGTCAGTGGCCCTTCCCCCCTTCCTCCCTTTACCCCTTTTCCCCTCCCCCCTTCTCCCCCTTATCCCCCTTCTCCCCCTTCCCCCTCTGTGGTCCATTGCCATTGGTCATCTCAGAGTCCCTGCCCTTGTGTGAGTGACAGGTGGAAGGGAAAATGGAAGACAGAGTGGGAACATGTAGATGTTCTATGAAGAAAATGGGCAGGCACCTGCATGGTGGTTGTACCTGGTGTCAGTCAGAGGAGGGCTCATTCCGGAAGATACTTGGTGAGAAGCATCCGAGGGAAGACGTGGAAAAGGAAAGAGCTAAATACATCATAGACAGCATTGGGCAGCGGCTCCCCGGTGGCAGGACTTGCTCAAAGGATGGCAGTTCAGCAGAAGTTATAAAATCAGAGAAATGGACTCTTAAGGTCTCAGTAATGAGTGTGCATTTCATTTTATAACCACAGTAGAAAGGTATCAAAGATTTCCCAACCTGGGACCAGAAAGGGTGTAATATGTTTTCCTTTTGTGTTCTACTTACTTGAATGTGAAACTGAATAATGAATGGCTACAACACTGCACTCCATTGTTCCTCTCCAATTTCTTTTATTCTATGAATCTCCTGGACGTTATGCTTCCCTTTCTATTTATTTATTTATTTATTTATTTATTTATTTATTTATTTATTTATTTTTGAGAAACGGGGTTGTTTGGTGACAACTTTTGAGTTTTCTGATTATACCTCTAAGATGTTTTTTACTGTGCTTGTCTACCTTCTTCTGTTTCCCATGAGGTCTTAAAAGTTGATTTCATCTTGCTACTAATATGTGACCATATTCAATAGAAAGAAAAGTGAACTGGCAAGATGACTCAGAATATTTGCCACACCAATGACTTGAGTTCAATCCCTAGAACATGTGGTTAAAAGAGAGATTCATCTCCTGAAAGTTGTACTCTAATGCCCACATGCTCCTACAATTCACTACAAACACACACACACACACACACACACACACACACACACACACACGTTGACATCTGGATCCCCAGAAGTCATATAAAATGTCAGAAGGTGGCAGCCACCTTTCGTTTCAGACTCATATTGTCAAGCTCAGGATTTGATTAAGAAACCCAGCTTTGATGAATAAGGCAGAAGAGAAATCCAAGATGATTCTTCACATCAATCTTGGCTTCACATGCACGAGCACACACATGCATGTATACATGTATATGTGTGCCAACATACATGCATACCATGCACAGAGGAAAACTGAAAAAAATACAAAGTAAATGAAAATGTTAATCAGTTAGAATAAAAAATATTAGTGGCACCAAGATGCTTGTTTTGCCATAAAACCTATGCGACCCCACAGAGACTCTTTGAGAAATTGCATCCCAATCAGAAAAGTTGATTGGCAAACATAGGCAATGCGACAAACATGAGGTCTGGAGGGTCAAATTTACCTTGGCCAAGACTCACAAGGCCTTCCAGAAGCTGATGATACTGGACTAATAGGACCCAGGGCGTCTTCCTGAGGGCAATGTCCTTCCATTAGCATTGGGGTGCTGCATGAGGAAACTGGACTATATGTAGGCCTGAAGACTGAGGATTTCTTGGAGAGGCAGCTTCAGGCCCAGGTCTGTAAGATGTATCTGGCCAAGTCTATCCACTACATCTGCACGCTCATCCACCAGCACCATATCAGGGTCAGTAAGACATGGTGCAATCCCATCCTTCATTATCTGTCTGGCCTCCCAGCAGCATCCTGACTTCTCCCTTTGCTCTCCTAATAGTAGAGGTCACCTAGACCATGTGAAGAATGCCAAGAAGGGTCAAGGTAGCACAAGAGCTGTGATGATTAAGCAGAGGATGAAGCCACATCTCCACAGGCTAGAAGATTGTCTAATTTGAAGTTGGCTAATAACACACTGGGGATGGGAGGAATCAGTGGTTCAAAGGTGGTTACTCAGATAGGGAAAAGAAAAGAAAAGCAGACATCAATTCTTACATAGAAATTACATGACCTAGTGCATAATTCAAATAGAAGAGTAACTTGAATACGGAGATAATGGAATAAGCAATAATCTTGATTCACCAGCAGGGTGTGTCTCTCACTTTCTCTCTCTGCAGATAGTTAATGTCAACATGAAAATGCAGCGTCTACCTCACAGGGGGTAAGAAGAGTTTATGCTGAAGCTAAAAACTAGTGCCCATGTTTGGGCATAGATTCGGGTTACCCCTAAACTCTGTATTCCCATCTGTTAACAGTCTGATGAAGTTTTTACAGAAGCAAAACAAACAAACAAACAAAAAGTTATAAATGAGGCACTTTCAGATACATTGGCGGAAACATCAGGCAGATGAGTTATAGCAAAAGCAGAAAAATCTGTGTTGCCAGCCCAGATGCTGACATCAGTCTTGGCATTTGGTGGCCAGAAGCTAGTGGTCTGCAAAGGTAATGCATTCCAAAAAGCCGAGTCACAAGGACATTAGGTAAGACCCAGAGGTGAGCAAGAGAGCTAAAGATAGCCCAGGAGAAATTATAATTAGACTTTGGGACCTGCAGTATCTCAACCTCTCCACGATCACTGAAATTTCAGTTAATCAGCTTTGCAGAGAAGGTCAGTGAGACGTGACACTCTTTCTAAGGGTTTCCATCCATAATAGCATATCAAAAATCCTACAATATTTATTCTCATCTATTCTTAGACATTCATTAATAACTAGCCATGTTTCAGGACTCAGAAAAAAATTATAAGGAGCAGAAATTATATAATTGTATATACTAGATATCTATTGTGACATAACACAACATAGCATCTTCAAACAAGGAGGAATTATCTCTCAGTGTCTCTGGGTCAGAACTCCCAAGAGCCACTCAGCTGTATGTCTGGTTGTATGTCTCTGGTGCCAGGTCTTCTGTAAAGCTGGACTCAGAATCCTAGCCCAGGCTGTACACTGATTTGAGGGTTCCACTGGCTGACATCTAATTCTGGTCTTGTTCCGTGGTTATTAGCAGGTTTGAGCACATCATTGGCCCTTGACTCTCTATCCCTCACCATATGAGCCTCTTCACAGGGGAGTAGCTTTCCTTCAGAGTAAGACTGAAAGAGTAAACAAAGGAAACAGAAACTAACCTTCTTGTAAACTTCCTCGGAGGGAACAATCCATTCCTTTTGTCATGTTTTGTTTATAAGAAGTGAATTACCACATCTAGCCCAAACTCGAGGGAGCCAATTATACAGTGTATGAGACAGGATGTAGGGGTCATACCAGAGTCTGCCTCCCACATGGTGCAAGTAGGGATGAAACGTGAACTGAATCACTTGAAAAGTAACCCTCTTAAAGTACTCTTATGAGGAAAAAGAAATATTTAAAGTTAAAGTATTTTAAAAGAATATTTAAAATTGCCATTATAGAATTAAGCACCTAAGAGCACAATTTATGGGCATCACTAGTGCTGTTCTTGGTGACAAGCTCATTCAATGAATATTGGTTGTTGTCTGTATGCCTGACACTCTGAAACTGCTGGGTACATGTGGAATTAATGATGAAAATGTATAGATTTACTTTCTAGTCAATGAGAAGAAAAACTTGTATAGTGATTGTGATAAATGAAGCTCAGTACTGAGTGATGTCATATTAGAGTTATTAAGTTCATACTTTTTCTTCATTGTATACTGAAGTATAGAGAATTTAAGTGATGTGCCCAAAGACCATGTAGCTATTAAATATCTGGACATTTGAGGCAAGCAATCCTGGCTCTAGATCCTAGTCACTAAACAATAGATCACCTACTAAAACTGAGTAAAGGAAGAAACAAATTGAGATCAGATTTGTTGATCATATTGATGGGGTAGACAGATCTGGGAAGACCTCTCCAATCACTCCAGCTACAGTGGATAACGCAAGGCAGTCTGTTCACTCTGCTTTGTTTTCCTTGGGGCATTTGTTTCTATCAGAAGTGTCTTTATAGATTTATTCATCGTCTTTATATCTAGGGGTTTACCTATCCTTTCACCCACCTACCCATCCATCTATCCATCCATCCATCCATCCATCTATCTATCCATCCATCCACCGACTCACTCACTAATCCATAATTGTTTAGCTCTCCTCCCAACTAAAATGAATGTTCCAAGAGGATATAGATATTAATAGCATACTTTAAAGATAATTTTCTGATGTCTAGTTCTGGGATATATCAAGCCTCAATAATAAGTATCTAATGGTAGAATGAATAGACAATGCATAAAATACATATCTGAGCATGCATTTATCTGAACAGGAAAATTTCCTCAACACGTTTAGTCACCAACTGGCTTATGCCAGCTCATCTCCATTCCATGGATCATAGGTGTTTAACTTGTGTTTGTTTTTATTTCTTCTTTGCTTGTCTTTAGATAGATGCAGAAGCAGGAAAGTGTCAAAATGAGAAATTCTTCCCAGGATGATAACTTGGGAAGAGCAGAAAATGGGAGATTCTGATATGATGGGCTTTCTTTGCTGTCAGGTGCTCAGAATTTGAGTCGAGACTCGAAGGCTACAGCAAAGAGCTGGAAATGTTCAGGAAACGTGAAGTGATGACTACGGAAGAAATGAAGAACAATGTGGAAAAGCTTCATGACCTCTCCAAGAACCTAGATCTGGCACTGACAGAATTTGAGGTTTGAAACTTTGTGATAGGGACTTGGGACCCTAAGTGTTGGTCATTTTGGTTCTTAGTTTATGCATAAGACAGCTGTCAGGTACACAGCACTACGTGCTTGGCCCACCCTCTCTTGAGCATGTTCAGCTACCTCTCCCCACATGTTGCCTATATTTCAACAGATATTTGTAAGTCATGAAGCACCCAAAGACATTAGAGCAAGGTAACTGCTTATGCCTGTTGTGTATCCATTATGTGCTGAGTGGTGTGGCAAGGGCTTTGTATAGTTGTGTTAATGCCTAGGACAAACCTTTGGGATTTGTTGTCCCTAGCCCCACTTAAAGTAGGGGGTGGGGGAAGACTTGGAGCCACTAATCTACTTTCTCCAAAGGTCAATTAACAAGTTGTTTCATTTTGTTTTTAAACACTGAAGTTCTTACCTTTGAAGCAAGTTAATGTAAGAAGACTTATAAACAGTCATATGAACAAGTAGATTTTATATAGAAATTATGAACATGTATGCAGGTCTACTGGGTGTTAGGAACAAAGATGATAGAGAAAGCATCACATTATCAGTTTCTAGAAGCTAGACTTCAGGTACCATGGCTCTCAGAGGCAGCAGAAGGACCTTCTTGCTAAGTCTGTCCATTGAATGAACATCTGCCTCCTCCACGTGGCTTTCTTGGGGCTGAGGAACTTGTTACAGAGGTTTCCAGGGTCCAAGAGAACCACCTATCCAACAGAAAACCTCCTCTTTTTCCTCACAGTTGATCAACAAGGAAGAGGAGCTGTTGGAGAAGGAGAAGAGCTCCTTCCCTCTTCTTCAAGCCCTGATGGTCAACAAAATTCCCTATGAGCAGCTGTGGATCACAGCCTATGAGTTCAGCACCAAGTCAGAGGAGTGGATGAATGGTATACCAAGTTCTGGCCCTGCTGGGCACCAGGGATGGCGGTGGGGATGTGGGTCTCCCCAGCCAACTCTAAAACCAGATTTGCTCTTTGGATTCCAACCCCCTCTTGAGAAAGACATATTTTCAGATGTAATAACAAGGGGGAGATAAGGAACCCAAAAGCAAGAGACCTATTAAGGGATTTAAATCAGTTCTATGCCCAGAGTTTTTGTCATACTGATGATTCCAAGAAGCAGGAAAGGGATTGAGAACTGTTCCTTGGTGGTGCTGCTTTAAGAAGAGCCCGAGTGCTATGGGGGCATCTAACATCTACCCTTCACTCTAGGCTCTGGGGTCTAGGGAGTGGGCAGAATCAACAGAACATAATAGACACATAAGGAAGGAGGAAGGGGCCATTTCTCATCCTGGAAGGGGCTTCCGTGCCAATTTACTCTGCCAGCACCTACCTTTTCTTGAAAGCACCTACTTTTCTTGTAAGTTTTAGTGACAAAAACACTGTGCTGCTAAGACATGGTAAGTGAGTAGTTAAGTTGCATTCGATCTAGGCAGCCTTGGGGACTTGGGGATGTTTATGAGTCAGTTAGCTGTATCATAATGCAGGTAGTAATGCTAATCTAGAATGTTCCAACAGGAAGTACAAGCAGTACCATGGGAAGATCTGGGCTGAATGTGAGAGCCAAATGCTAAAACTCCTTACCTGCCCACCCTGAAAGAAACTAATGTTTTGATGTACTTTAAAAACTAAAGTGTCAAACATTTAAAATTTCTGGGCATGGGGACAGGGGGAAGACAGGGGAAAAGAAGGTTGATGACTAAACCTGGATCTTCACATCTTGACTAAACTGGCTATCAAGAGAGTCTCCACAATTTACCTGTCTCCCCTACCTCAGCACATGACATCACGCCCAGCTTGTTTCTGTTGTTTGATTTTTGGTGTTTGTTTTAACACGGCGCTGAAGACTCAAACACAGGCCTTCGCTGCACACACTGAGCCACATTCTTTAGTATTTGTTTGTTGGTTTAAAAATTTCAAACTTCTATTAAAATTCTTAGAACTCTAGAGGGCTCCCATCCTCAAACTGTTATTTCACAACACTTTGAAACTCCTTTTAACACTATCGAGATCACATTTAAAACGAATTTAATGACTATTTAAAACTAAACAACTAGCCTTCCCCCTGCCCCCAGTGTGCATCCATCGTAAGCCAGGCATGAAATTTGCCTTTTGTTTATACTGTCTCACAACCTTTCCACCGTCACAGTTCCAGGAGGATATTGTTACCTTGGATGGCAGATAACAGTATCGCTGTCTGGACAAGGCTTGGCTGGCTAAGCAGAGGCTTCCTTCCAATCCAGAGCCAAGCCCAGAACCTCAGCTCATCTCAGTACAACTAACACTGTTCTCAAGTCCAGAGAATTATCACATGACAAGCATCTCCATCACAACCTGAACTTCTCTTGGTTCCAGGCCCCCTCTACTTATTGAATGCTGAGCAAATTGCAGAGGAGATAGGGAATATGTGGAGGACAACCTACAAGTTGACCAAGACCTTGATCGATGTGCCTGCGCCCAGGCGCTTAGCAGAGAATGTCAAGTTGAAGATTGAGAAGTTCAAGCAGCACATACCCATCCTCAACATCGCCTGCAACCCCGGGATGAAGGATCGGCACTGGCAACAGGTTCTTGTCTTGTCGCTCTTGGTGTAGTCCCATGCTGGGATCCCTGGGAAAGCAACAAAAGAGAATCTACTTGAGGCCAAGAAGATTGTACTGGGCATGCTGACCTTCAGGAAGGGAATGGGTGGATAGTGACATAAATGTCCCGCCTCATGAACAATTTGATGCTTTTTGTTGGGCACCCACTACTGGGGTGTAAATATTATAGACAGTGGTTACAGTCACAATGGAGAATCGTTGATTCCTCCTCACACAAAAAGAATTACCTTGAGAATGAGTCCAGTTGATCCCTGTGCAGGTTGCTTTCAGCAGTTTCCTGATTGAGCAGGCTAGGTTCAGAAAGAGTTTGGTACACTGGGTCCATTAGTAACATATTCCTAGAATCCCAGTATTTGAGAAGCTTAAATAGGCTACATAGTAGATTTCAGGTTAACCTGGGTTACAGAGTGAGGCCTGTCTCAAATAAAAAAACAAAGAAGTTGCACTCTTTAAGCTCTTTAAGCCTATAAATTAGAGTAATAAATATCCCTCCTAAAAATAGTTAGGATTTTTATAAGCAATGAAGTGTGAGGGTGACAAGTGTGGTGTGAACACTAACCCAAAAAGGAAGACTTGATGTGTTTCTAAAGTGATTGTCACATTCAAGTGGCCTTGAAATATGCTCCACTGGGGTGTTGCTATGTGGAGTGTCAATGTGGCCAACTTGACACAGGCAGATTCTCCTCTCAGAAATATGCATAAGACTGAGGTTCTGGTCCCTGGAAGGAGCCAATCTCTCAACATACAATATATTGCATGGACCCCTAAGCCTGTGAATGAGAGCATGCCGATCTCTATTGGAAGACAGGAGTCTTGCTACATGAGTTCAGGGTCTGTCTACAGGGAGAAGCTGTCTTCAATATCACAGCAAAGCAGGGGACTTAGGACCCCAGCAAGGATTGGGATGCTGTGCAAGAAGGCAGGTGAGAGGTCATTACATGGGCCACTTCCCTAAAGGAAATCTGCAAAGGACATCTGGCTCTACAGATGCTCATTGAGCTTCTAACCCTATGAATGTGGATGGCCTAGATCTTTGGCCTATGTGGGAAGCTAAGAATGCTGGGTGAACAGGTGTCCTCTTAGAGTGTCAGATTTCTCCTTGCATGGCACTATTCAAAATGTCTTCATTATTGTGGAAAGAACATCTCTTAGAGCCAAGGCTGTAATTCAGTCATAGAGTGCTTGCCTAGCATGTAGGAGCCTCTAAGTTGGAACCCCAGCAACTCAATGATATCAAATACTATTAAAACCAAAAACCACTCCAGGGGTCTCCATTCCTTCTCTCCCGTGTGTCCTCTGTTCCCTTGCTGTCCTCGAGTAAGCACTAACCCAACCACCCCTAGGCACTCTCTGCTCAGGTATAGACCCCAGACATTATGTTGCACACTTTATTTGAATTCTCCCATTTCATTCTCAACAACCCTTTGAGATATTAAGTAATTTGTCATGTAGCTAGTTAGTGGACCAGAAGTGGATTGGAATCCGGGTCTGTTTGGCTTAAGTCAATCGATGACATGAGGGTTAGACACCCCTAGAAATGAGGAAGAAAACAGGAACTAAAACTAATAGTGGCCCCAGGAAGGAAGGAGTGAGTCTCTAAAGTGGGTACCCAATAGGCTGAGCAGGTAAGAAAGGACATGTGTCACGAGATACACTATGGATTGTCTCCACTCAGGATGAGACACCTGCGACAGGCCCAGGCTGGCAAAACCACCATCTTCTTAATACCTCGCTTAGGAGACCTATTTACATAGATTCTGGTTCTGGCAAAGGCTCCAAAAACTAAGCCACCTGTTATCTCTCAAGGCCTGAGGACAGATCTTCTTGGGTCCCAGGACGGCTGGGTGTGGCTTCTGACCATTTGAACTTTCACAGCAAAAACTACTACCTGTGCTTGACTTATAGACTTTAACTATCAACAAGGTTTTGCTGTTTTCATTTAAAACAAGACGGGTCAAAGAAACACATCACATTAAAGGGTAGCCAGTGTTATGGACCAAAACTGGCCCGAAAGCTCAGAGGTGCTGTCCCTAAGAATAGAACCAGCTGCACATCATACTGATGCTTCTAGTAGCCACACTAAAAGATTGCAACTTTTTCTTTTCTTTTCTTTTCTTTTCTTTTCTTTTTTTTTTTTTTTTTTTTTTTTGCAGTAGTGAAGTTTGAGTCTAGTAACTCACACATGCTAGGCAAGTTCTCTTCCACTAAGTCACATCCCCAATCCATACTTTATATATTAAATAAAAGGAAATGAGCAAAATAAATTTTATAGATACATGCTACCTAAGCTAGTATATGCTATTATTTATGTATACACCAATTTGGGAATCGGCCGTATGAAATGTTTGGTTCTACATTCAAAGCACATCTCAATTCAGATGAGCCATGTTTGAGATTCTCAGAGGCCATAGGCCATAAGGGACTAGTGTCTACATAGACAGTATACTTCAAGGATCTTAAAATTAGAGAAACAAATGTCTTGTCAATATTTATAATTATTAAAAAAAAAAAAAGAATTCAGAAACCCTGCCAATCTCCGAGTCCTCACTGTGGGCCAGTTACTATGCTAAGTGCTTTATGTAACTGTAATTTGTCCCATAGATAGTCAGACTGTTGCTGTATTTTAGTGTATAAAAGAATAAATGGGGTCAACAAGACGGAGCAGCAAGTAAAGGAACTTGCCACCAAGCCTGACAGCCTAAGTTTGAGCCCCAGGAACCACATGTCAGAAGAAGAAAGCCAAGTCCTACAAAACGTCCTCTGACCTCCACGTGTGTACCACAATATCCAAGTGTGTGTGATATACAAACACAGATGGACACACAGACACACACTAAATAAGCAAACATTTGCAATAAGAGAAAGGTCACGGTTACAAGGAACACGCGTGCAGATTGTGCTCTGGAAAATTCTGCCAAATGTTACGTTCGTCCAAAGCTGTTCAGAGCACAACACAAACAATTTTACATAACAATCCTCTAGGAGACATTAGAGTTTTGTGGAAAACATGTATTAGAGTCAGAATTGGATCCAAATCCCAATTCTGCTATTTAACTGGATGGTCTTAGACAAGATCTTTCTTCCAGTTCAGATCCCTGGGATGTAAAGCAAAGTAACACATTACATGCTATCTGTGGTACTATAAGACCAAAACAAGTGCTTGAAGCTCTTGAAACAATATTGTTCAAAATGAACCCCCAACAAATGCTCATTATTTTTAGTCTATTACCATACTGATCCTCCAGAGGTCCCCAGAACCCAGATTGGAAACCAGTTGAGTTCTCTAGTTTAATCAGGCTTTTCCTCCATAAATACTTACTGGTGTCTACCAAATGTCAGGTGCCAAGGGCACAGGGGAAGAGAGGATGTGGCATGGTGCTCACACTCCTCTCTGCTCTGCCATTTTGTAATCCTCTGGCAGCCTAATAGAGGCAAAATTCAGCTCAGGTCTTTCTTAGGAGTATTTTTACTGAAGAAGTAAGCCAGAAGTATCACACCAGCCAAGTGGGGATCCTGACAAATAGCCCCGTCTGGAGATGACAGGGAGAGCTTTTCTTATTCTATTGTGTCTTGAGAGTCCTGGGATTAAGTCTAGGCACTATGGTTTACTGTGCCATGACTAACCTTTTGCTTTAATCTTGAGACAAGATCCCTCTAAACCGTCCAAGCTGGCCTTGAACTCACTCTATAGCCTAGGCTAGAAACTTTGATTCTCCTTTCTCAGACTCCTGAGTAGCTGGGATCACAACCCCCAGTGTAGGGAGAGCTTTCAAAGGGGAATCCTTCTCAGCTCAGAGCTCTGGAGAGCATGTCTGACAGATGATCCCCCTTACTCAGCAGACATTCACTGAGCTTGGATCACAGGCTGAGCTTTCCATAGGCCCCTGAAGTACAACTGAGGCTGTGCCCCAGACTTTGGGTGCTAGTGACTCGATAGGAAGACAAACTCTGAAGAAAGCAGAAAGAGTGAGGCTCTGCAACAGCCTCTGGGACCCCCAGACCTACAATGTCAGACCCACCAGTTCCATGTGACCATTTAACTGATTGTGAGCTGGTTACAATGAATTGAACACAAACAGTCCCGTCGTTCAAACACCAGCCCCAGTTTTAGTATTCAGCAGCCTCCCGGGATATTAGTGGTACCACACTGGACAAGGCAGATGAGAAAGCTTCCCATCCTTGTAGCCATTCTACTGGACAGCACTATGTTACACAGCCACCTCTCCTTTCCTCTCCTTTCTTGGCAGATCAGTGACATTGTTGGCTATGAGATAAAGCCCACAGAGACCACGTGCCTCGCAAACATGCTGGAATATGGATTCGGCAAATGTGTTGATAAGTAAGGGTTTTCCCCTCCTTCCAGATGGGTTTTGGTTCAGGGGTCACTGTGATTTCCTGATTCAAGGTGAATTAGCCATTAATGAACCCCACTTGGGCTGACTTAGTCAAGTGGCTAGCTCTTTTTCTGCTGTCGTGGGGACTAGAAAAAGAGTCAGGGATTTTATTTCAAAGGAAAATTAAAAATGAACTGTGATCCCGAGACTCTGCCCAGCTCTAAGTACTTGGAGCAGCAATCACTGAGCCTTTATGGGCCTCAGTTTCCACAAACAGCAAACAAGGAGTGATTCTCCAACTGCTAAAATCAAGGAAACACACTATGATGAATGATCTCTTTGTTTTCTCCCTCCCCAAGTGCCCTGTGAGAATTTGTGTTATTTGAATGGCTATTTTTATTTCTACTTGTGTTTGTGAGGAGGGAGGCCATATGTATATTTGGGAGTATGAGGATAGAGATGTGTGATGGGTGTACGTGTGTGTGTGTGTGTGTTTGTTCAAATGGAGGCCAGATGTCAACCTGGGGTGTCATTCCTTAGGAGCCAAGTAGGCTAGGCTTTCTGGCCAGTGAGCCTCAGGGATCTTCCAGTCTCTGCTTCCTCAGTGCTTGGACTTTAAGAGAACCGTCATAACTCACTACAAGTTTTTTTTGTTTTTGTTTTTGTTTTTTTTTACTTGGATGTTGGGGACTGAACTCAGGTCCTTATGCTTGTATGGAATGTACTTTTCTATTGAGTCATCTTGCAGCCCCTCCAATGCTATTTTTAAACACAGTGATGTTCAGAATTTTATTTGCTTTAAAGCAATAGATAGAGAGACTTTACATTACCTCAACGTAAGTCTGTTAGACAACTTGGATGGTACCTAGGAAGATGCTCATGGTCCTCAGGGCGTGGCACCTAGGGTTGCTGCAACTGCATCACAGGGGAATCCACTTAGAAAACTGTGTTCCGAGGCCACACTCTACCTGTTGCTCAAATTATAAGGATAGGCCTGGCTAGTTTGTTTTGTTTTGTTTTGTTTCAATCCTTTGGGCTAGTGCTCTTCAAGGCAGGAGCCAAGCCAAATGTCACTACTGAGCTAGACTAGGTTCAATGTATTGGAACCTGAAAATACAGGCTGGATTTTTAAAAGCTTATCAAGAAAAAAAAAAAAAGAGTTGGGCGTGGTGGCACACACCTTTAATCCCAGCACTAGGGAGGCAGAGGCAGGCAGTTTTCTGAGTTCGAGACCAGCCTGGTCTACAGAGTGAGTTCCAGGACAGCCAGGGTTACACAGAGAAACCCTGTCTTCAAAAACCAAAAACCAAAAACCAAAAAAAAAAAAAAGAATATAAGTAGCTGATAATTTTGGCTTGTTTTGTTTTGAGAGAATCTCAGTTTATACCTGTGAGTGGCCTTGAACTTGATGTATAGATCAGGGTGATCTTGAACTCATAGAGATCTGCCTTCCTCTGCTTCCCAAATGCTAGGATTAAAAGTATATACCACCACATCCAGACAACTGGCAATTTTAAATATTCATTACTCAAAATGATAATATTTTGAATGGAATAAGTAACTGTCAATGATTTTGTCTCTTGATCTTCTTCTAATATGGCTAACCTTAAAAGTACATATGTAGTTCACATTACATTCTAATGAGCAGTGGGAATGAAGTTGAGAAGTCTTGCTATTGGTAGATAAGAAGCCACGGATGGCGCTGATCATCCTTCTATATATAAAAGAGCAGCCTCCCATGACAAAGATGTGGAGGCAGAAAAGGTGTGATCCCTTCCCTGACCTACCAGAAGGGTCATAGTCAACATGCCATAACAGGGTAGGTTAACAAAAGAAAAACAAATGTATTTAACCAAAGCTACATGTTATGGGAACCTTGTGAAATGACCCAGATTCCCAAAGAAAATTCAGGTTTAGGCTTAGATTACATAAAAATGAATGGCTATATAGAGATATGTTTGGACAAAGGGATTTTGAACTAATGGAAACAGACTCAAAGAGGATAAAGTCTTCATGGCCTGACTTCCCAAATTCTCCATACCTTCTCAGTGTAGCATTAATTCCTTCTCCATACCTTCTCAGTGTAGCATTAATTCCTTCTCCATACCTTCTCAGTGT
>NC_034590.1:89667180-89710686 GCF_900095145.1 Mus pahari | reverse complement strand
TTCTCCATACCTTCTCAGTGTAGCATTAATTCCTTCTCCATACCTTCTCAGTGTAGCATTAATTCCTTCTCCATACCTTCTCAGTGTGGCATTAATTCCTTCTCCATACCTTCTCAGTGTGGCATTAATTCCTTCTCCATACCTTCACAGTGTGGCATTAATTCCTTCTCCATACCTTCTCAGTGTGTAGCATTAATTCCTTCATCCTAGATACAGGACAGGAACCTTCTGAAAGACTATACTGAACTGCTATTAGATCAGTGAATTTCTTTATGGCCACCTCCCATGCAGGGTAGTAGAGAAAGGTACCTGGAGGAGGAAGAATTTGAATTTCTATGACTTGTTTCAGGAGAGGAAGCTGGGGAGTGGGAGGAGCTTAGAGAGAGCCTTAATTTCTGAATCTTCTTCTGGTACCTTCCCATCTCCATTCATTTAATGTCCTTGGCATGGCAAAGCCCCATGCTTTGGGCTACTGCTTTCTGAGCCTCACTGTCAGTCAGCCTGTGCTAATCTGTTAGAGCTATTATTACAAAGCACCACAGGCTGGGTGGCTTGAGCAACAGAAATGTATTTTCATAATTTTCGAAACTTATAGTCCAAAACCACGGGCTAGTCTCCTCTGGGGCCTCTCTTTTGCTGGACAGAGAGGATCTTTTTCTTATATCTTCACATGGTCTTCTATTTCTATGTGACTATCATAACCTCTTCTTACCCAAACACCAAGCCAATGCTGGATTAGGCTCATCCCTCATGACCTCATTTTAATACAATTACCTCATTAAACACCCTTCAACTATAGTTACATTTTGAGTGATTGGGGATTAGACATGAATTTTGGAAAAAAAAACATACTCAACTTATAGCAACCCCCAAAGACAACGGTACTCAGAGCAAGAAACACATTGGAAGTAGTTGAAACATTTTGGTGAAATTAAGGCTTTGGAACTCTCTTAAGACTAAGCTGAGCTCCTCCCTGGGTGTTTCCCCTGCCGCCTCCTGTGGCTCGTGCTGTTCATTTCTTCTCTCCGCAGGCTGGAGCCCATTGGGGCAGCTGCCAGCAAGGAGTATTCTCTGGAGAAAAACCTGGAGAAGATGAAGTCAGACTGGGTCAACATGTGCTTCAGTTTTGTGAAGTACAGGGACACGGTGAGTCCCTCCGGAAGGAACTCCCTAAAAGCAGTCCTGTGCGTTATGCCTTAGATTCAGACATGATTCACTCAGCATTGCAACAGACCTCGTGAAAGAATAACCCTCCACATCTGGATTGCCTCTGCCTGCCTATTCTGTACCCATCATCCTTGCTCTCACACTCCACTGAAGCTATGCATCTTGAAATCAAAAGGTCCTTTGACCTACTGCAAAGAAATGGAGCAAGTCTCCTAAAATAACCTGTCTCAAGAAGAACACAGGAGTGTGTAACTACACACATATATACAAACACATACACCCCACCTCAGGTCCTTCAGAAGCATATCTGAAGGTGACAACAGCATACTGTACTTACTAGATACTAAATACAAACATTCCTTTGGGTTCTCTTGAAACTGATTCATGGACACTAGAATGGAGCCTGAGGTTCTCCAGGTCTAGCAAGTGCCCAGACATACCAGTTTGAACTATTAAGGGTGTGGATTTCCTTATTTTTACAGTGTTTATTGATAGATAGCATATGAGTTTGCAACCCCAAAGTCTAGTTTGCTCTTGTGACAAAGTGTAAGGTAGATATGGGGACTGGTGCTCAGTAAATTTTGGAGGGTACAAGTAGATAGTCACTGCAGCCCATTGTCCCTTAGCCCAGTGTCTCAAATGCTAGCTGTGCAGCAGAATCATTTGGGAGGATTAAAAAAAAATCAATTGATTTTCCCCTGCTCTTCTATGCTCTGAGTGCCTGAGCGTCTGCACTTGCCCTTCTGGTTTTCTTTTCCATAGTACTGGAGACTGAGGTCAGGACCTTATTTATGTTAGGAAAGCTCTCTTAACACTTAGCCACATTTCTAGTGCTCCATTTTTCAAATATTCAGCGTAGAACCAGAACCCTCAAAATCTGAGCACTTCCTTTCCCTCTGAGCCATACACCATCCTCCTGCGACTTGACTTCTTTCTCCCTTTGATTTTGATGGTCTTGGTTTCACCCTTGAATAAGAATCATCCATGAGACAATCTGAGGCAGGAGAACGGGAGGCAAATGAGTTCATTACTGGGTCTCTCCCAACAAGGCCAGGTCTCATGGGTTCCATAAACTTGGAGCTGTGAGCTGTGTGTTCTTATTGGATCAGACACTGCTCTAGCGATTGCTGGGATGTGCTGAAGAGTTCAGCTATGGGCCTATGGGCAGGCCCACTATCCCTGACCCATCCTCTCTAAGTTTATGACTGCAGTAGCCATCAATAAGGAGCAATAGCAAAATGACCATCATGATGTCAGTCTATGAGAATAGCTTGTCTGTGTAGACACACTGAGAAAAGACAGAATATATTCCAAGCCATATTTAGTCCATATCTACATTTACATCATCCATATCTCATCTACATCTGTGTCTGCAGGCTTAAAGGAAGTGAATTCAGAGCAACAATGACCGGGTTTGCTGTGACAGACTATTAGCAGTATATCTGCCACAAACACTCAGGGGGAAAATGTCTTCCATAGGAGCTGGCTCTGGAGACACGGTGCCCTTATGTGCTAGCAAAATGGAACTCACCAAATGTATAAGACAGACATTTCCAAGCTGGGGTTCCATGTCTATGTACTTTTATTATGGGACCTTTACACACAGCAAAACAAGCAAACAGTGCTTTGCTTATGAAGGAATTACATGTAAATAACTTAAGTATGTCCTGTCTGTTAGCAGACATTTAAAAAGAACCCATGAGTTGAAATAAAAAATATTTTTTAAAGTTTATTAAAAAAAAATAACTACAAGAGCCTCTGTGAATCAGCTGTGCAATACAGGAGTCTAGGCCTTATCCGTTGAATTAGAAGCTGATGCTCCCTGAAAGAACCAGGAAAGCAAGAGCCCAGAGAGGCAGAAACACAGGGAAGAGGACAAAGGCTCCCCCAGCCCCAACAGACTCTAGGTACAGCTCTGGGTTAGGTTGATTTCTGCTAAGGAGTCAGACAATAAATTTTGTTTCTTTTGTTTTTATTTTATTTTATTTTGTTTACTAAGACAGGATCTTATGAAGTATTCCAGCCTGGTGTCAGACTCAGTGTGTCTTTTGCATCGGCCTTCTGAGTCCTGGGATAGCAGGCACGACCCACCACAATAAGTATTGTTAATAACCAATGTGAGGCAGGTGTACACTTGTGCTTCCAAGACTGAAGCAGGAACTTCTGTGTCGAGATCCTGTCTTTAAATAAACAAACAAACAAACAAATAAAATATTTTCTGGTAGATCCTGTCTATAAATAAATAGACAGAGAGACAGAGAGACAGAGAGACAGAGAGACAGAGAGACAGACAGACAGATAGATAGATAGATAGATAGATAGATAGATAGATAGATAGATAGATAGATAGATAGATAAAATATTTTCTGGTAAGAAAATCTCACATGAGACATAGATGCCTGTCTCCCTGGAGTGAGGGCTCTATACTGTAAGGGTTTCTAGAACCTTCTAGAATCAGCATGGATAATGGGATGGGAGAAGCAAGCAGGTCTCATGATTTTGACTTTGAGGGGCATCTTTATTTGCAGGATACCAGCATCTTGTGTGCAGTTGATGACATTCAATTAATACTCGACGATCATGTGATAAAGACCCAGACTATGTGTGGTTCTGTGTTCATCAAGCCAATAGAAGCAGAGTGTCGGGTAAGAAAATAGCTGTTGCAACCTTTAGGTCCCAGTTCCTAAAGAGGAGTGGGTCTAATTCAATGAAAACAAACTTCCCTTTCCATGAATGGATGGATGCAAGTCTGAGGGCAATAATGACGTAATCAAGCTCATGACCTGCCAAGCCTCTGCAGCAGCCTTCTGAAAGAGTAGACACGGCTTGAACCTGCCAAGCTGAAAGATACTTTACACGTACCTTAGAGTATCTAGATCTAGTGGCTTAGAGTATGGGCCACATGACTGTAGGAGTTTAGCCTCCGTTGTTCTTTGTAGAAGCAGAATAGGTCAGAGTAGGGAGTAACATCTTAGGGGTAGAGCACAAAAGAAAACAAGAAACTGGCGTTGGTCGCTTGGGTCCAGACCTCTGGGTTTGTATTCTTGTTCTGCCTGTACTGTTAGTTGTGTGAACTTAGGAGACTATTGGAACTATTGTGTTTACAGTAAACATGGGGTTTGTTAAAAACTTCATTTTATTGTGTGATATATATGGGGAGAGAGAGAGAGGGAGAGGAGAGGGAGAGGAGAAGGAGAGGAGAAGACAGGAGTGGGAGATGAGAGGAGAGGAGAGGAGGGGAGGGGAGGGGAGGGGAGGGGAGGGGAGGGGAGGGGAGGGGAGGGGAGGACAGGAGAGGGAGAGGACAGAAGAGGGAGAGGACAGGACAGGAGAGGAGAGGACAAGAGGGAGAGGGGAGGGGAGGGGAGGGGAGGGGAAGGGAGGGGAGGGGAGGGGAGGGGAGGGGAGGGGAAGGGAGGGGAGGGATGGGAAGAAAGAGATGTGGAACCTACAGGACAGTTTTGGGCACCAACAGTCTGACTGTTGCTTTTGGTTTTGAGACAAGAGCTCTCATTGGTCTGGAGCTTGCCAAATAGGTTGGGCTGATTGGCCAGTGAACCCCAGATATCTGCCTGTCTCCATTTCTTCAGCACTGGGATTCCAAGCATATGCCACCACACCCATTTCTCTGTTTTAGCTTTGTTTTAAAACCTGGGTTCTGTCATAGATTTGAGAACTTTATTAATATTGCTATCTCTCCAACCCACATAGATTTGTTAGTATCTCATAAGGTGGTTCACCTGACTATCATGTATCAAAAAAAAATAAGCTCTAGTATTGTTATCTGTCTAACTAAAATGTGAGCACACAAGGTAAAAGATTCTTTGTTTCATTATATCCATGTTTCCTGTACACTTCAGCGTTTGTTAAACGAGTGAATGGTTGAATGCATTCATCCATCACCTGTAAGCTCTTTCACTGGGGAATGCTGCAGACTGGCAGGTTACTAATTCAGATGTGGGATGCTAACTTCACAGAAATGGGAAGAAAAGCTAGTTCGGGTACAAGAAAATTTGGATGCCTGGTTAAAATGCCAAGTCACTTGGTTGTACCTGGAACCGATCTTCAGCTCGGAAGATATTATAGCCCAGATGCCAGAAGAGGGCAGGAAATTTGCCACCGTGGATACTTACTGGAAATCACTCATGGCCCAGGCGGTGAGTTCTGTTTCCTGTGTCTCACCAATGGGCTGTTACCATGCACTAGCAGATGCATTGTATCGACATCCCTTGAAACCAAGTAAATTGGATTTTTTTATTTGACATTTTATATCATTGTTTTAATTTATTAAAGCTTCAAATATGGAAATATGGGCTATGGAAAGGAGAACAGTTTTGAAATTTTACCTCCCTGGAGAAAGCTCTTAGCAGCTTACATCTTTTGCTCATTAGAAGACTTTGTTACAGTGGGAGGAAGTAACATTTTTATAGGTTGGGAATCCTTTTAGATTTCAAATAGTGATCTATATTGATGCTTGGTTATTTTAATGGGTTTTTGGTACCGATGATGACTCAGATGTGATCTTAGAAGTCAGAAAATACCTGAGAAGAACATGACTTTCACTTTCTTACAACTCACTGTTATGAGGAGCATGGGCTCAAGTAAACACAAGGTGTGGTACATGTTAACATGTTAACAGTGTGTAGACTATAAGGAGCAATGTGGTTGCCTGGGAGTGTCAAGAAGACCTCCAGAGCAGGTGATGTTAGAACCAAGTCTTGAAGGATACTTTTCATCATGTGTAAGGTGTCTCTCTCCTTTATCTTTTCCCTTTAATTGTAGTACATGATCAGAGAATTTATCTCAAAGGAGTATATCTGCTTGGCTTACCTGTGGTCTGGATTATAGGGGCAAGGTATGGGGAAGGGGTTATATGGCCCAGCCAGTGGAGCAGACTTCATGTTAGTTTACTTTCTTTGGTTGCATGTTATAAAAACCCATTAAGTTTAGGCTGAGCAAGACTATTGTATAGACTGCAAAGACAGAAGAGCCTCCAGGCCCCACCCCTGAAGGACCAATAGAGAGCCAAGCCAGCACCCACAAGCACTCTTTTTATACACTTGCCTGTTCTCCTCTTTCCATGTCCACTTGGGGCTTTCCCTGCAGAGTGGCCTGCTCTCCCACAGAATAGCTTGGCAAGAAGTAATCCTTACATGGCCCCAAAGCTCCTTGATCAAGGGTTCCTCACAGGCCAAAACAGAATATCATGGTCTGTATTTTAGACCCCCAAAATGTTCAGATGAAATTTATTCAGTTAGCTGGTGTTGCCCAACCTCTACCCAGCCAACCATGATTGAAGGAATGGAAGCATGTTCAGTGAGCAGTCACCCCGGTGGGACTAGAACATTAGGCAGTGGATGCCAGCGTCAGCAGCATCACCAGTTGGTCGGTTGGTCATGAAATCATTACCATGATCAATCTCAGAACTTTGAGTATACATAATGATTTTCGTGTGTGTGTGTGTGTGTGTGTGTGTGTGTGTGTGTGTGTGTGTTTGTATGTGTCTGTGATCTAGGTAAACGATACAAGGGTATTGGTGGCAGCTGACCAGCCAAGAATGACTGAGAAGCTTCAGGAAGCCAATGTTCTATTGGAAGACATCCAACGGGGGCTGAATGACTACCTGGAGAAGAAGAGGCTCTTTTTCCCCAGGTATCTAGGATGACTCTTTCATTTGAACTGACCCTCTGAGCTCATATATAGGTGGAGTTACATTTTTCATGTTAGATCTGGATTCTAACCCATTCCTGTTTCCCTGTTCCCTAGAGATGGCATCTAGGAATTAACATGCCTCCAGAGCCATCGCCTAGATGGACTCTGCCTGGGTTACATCTTCATTTAGCCAATTTCTACCTATTAATGAGGCATAGCAATCATAAGTAAGACCTGGTATCTAGAGAAAAAGAGATCTCCCTTGGGATCCAAGCTTTTCTACTTACTCATTTAAAGACCTTCAGCAACTTTGGGTTCTCCAGTCTGAAGCTGAGATATAATAATACTCACAGCTCCTAGTTCTTAGGTTTTCTGTGCAGATCAGTGGGCTACATGTAAAACAGAAATTTTTGAGAAACATCAGCTAATTTTTTGAACATTAACATTTATAGCTCCTGGTATAGTAATTTTACAAATATTTGGCTGTATTTTCCCTCAAATGTTAATGATCTACATAATAGTCAATGTGGGTTTAGAGGGCTACTGCTGAGGGAATCACTCCTAAACATCTGTCTGTGTCAAGTTCAACTCAATTGGGATGTAGGGTTTCATGCCTAAAATCTCATACTTGGGAGATGGAGGCAGGACAGACAAGAGTTCAATGTCATTCTCAGCTACAAAGGTGAAGGTCAATGAAGGCTACATGAGACTTTTTCTCAAAAGACAACATCATAAAAATATAGCGTGGCTTTATATGGAGCCAAAGTTAGTTCTCTACTTTCCACCAAGAAAAAAAAACAATGTATAGGTGGTGATGGTTTTTTTTTTGTGTTGTGGAAGAAATTCCTTTGGTCTCTGTTCAACACAGTGTTCTCTGATAGATTTTTTTCCTCAATGACCCAAATATTCTGTATTTGTTCTGTCTTATAAGGTACCATTAGCCACATATAGCCATTGAACGTTATTTTTATTTTTGTTTTATGTGCATGGGTGTTTTGTCTGCATGTATATATGTCTATGTACCACTTACATGTCTGGTGCCCAAGGAGGCCAGAAGAGGGTGTCGGGTCCTGGTACAATTGTGAACTTCCATATGGATGCAGGAAATTGAATACAGGTTCTTTGAGAGAACAGCCAGTGCCATTAACTGCGGAGCCATCTCTCTAGACTACCACATTTTAAAGAGTCTCAGAAAGCAAAGTATTAATTTATTTAATACTATTTTTAACATAAATAACCACTTGTGGCAATGGCTTCTGCATTGGACAACCTGAACAAAGGAACTGTAACTTGGAAGAACAATACTGATACAGGATTAAACTCTAGAGGCCTGAGGTTTGGGCTTTCATCAATATTTTTTAAGATTTTATTTTATTTATGTGTGTATATCTGTCATATTCAGGAGCATGCACATGAGTGCACATTTCCACACTGGCCAGAAGAGGGCACTAGATCCTTTAGAGGTGGAGTTACAGGGAGTTGTGAGCAGGCAAGTCCTCTACAAGAGTTCATGTTTAACCACTTAGTCACCTCTTCAGCCCCCTGGCCTTTAATTCTAGCATTTTGCTGCCATTCCTAGTAAGAACACTGATAATCAACACTAATACAGCGTTTGCACCTTGTGCCAGGAGACCATGATGAGTGCTTTATACTCAGGTAATCCTTAGAATAGTCCTGTAACATTGAGATCACTTGACTTTATAAGTAAGAAAACAAAGATCTCCCCTAAAGAGAGATAAAACAGATTGATGACCAAACTGCAGTTCAAACCTAAGGAGTCTGCATGTGATAATCAATTATTTAATCTCTTTGAGCTACTTTTCTACCTAAGTTAAATACGCATAACCACACAAATATCTCAAGGGCCTTTGCATTTTTGTAGACTAAAATCAAGCATTCTTATTGAATATTTTGATCCATTGGTGACAGTCACATAAATTAATTTTACCTTAAAAATACAGAATGCTAAATGATTATTACTCTGTCTTTGGGCCTTCCATATAATAGAGGTAACACAAACAAATAGAAATCATCCATTTGAATATTACTTAGGAATGGTAGGAACTAACATCTTTTTAGGTACTGATTATTTAGTCAGCCAAATACGCTCCACACTGTCTCAATACTGTCAATAGTGAATCAGTTTGTTTTGCTATGCAACAAACACTTCAAAACTTATAAGCATACAACAGCAATCTACTTAGCTTGCAATTGCATGGTATATGGCACATTGGGCTGCACCTAACTGAATGGTTCTACTGTCTGAAGCTTACTTAGTGTAACTACAATCAACTGCAGTTGATCCTAATCATTTGCTGGGTGTTTGGACTCCTGTTGGTAGGGCCCTGGGAAGGTTAGTTAAGCTTGTTCACATGGTCACTGGGTTCCTAAGAGCAGAAAGAGTGTCAATGACAAGGTTTCCTTGTGCCTAAGGCTTGAGACTTGCACATACCAATGTTCACTAGATTCTGCTAGCCAAAACAAGACACAGAAACAGCCTAGTGTTAAGAGATGTCAAAATCAATTGTTCCCCTTAGCTTGGGGTTGGCTCTATGGTCTTCAGCAAACACTGTGGACAATTTGTAATCCATATATTAAGACCATAATCCCATGGGCCCCTTCTTTATAGAATTTTAAGTCTTGGGTTCACAAAAAAAGAGGTTTATGCCTTGAACATTTCTGAAAGTTTGATTTTGTGTCTTTTGAGCCTGAGCAAGTGGGGAAGTGGCTACCACCTTCACTTAAAGACAGAAGAGGTCTCTGCCTGCACATGGGTTTATTACAAACACTCTATTTTTCTACGCAGTACTGGATTACATAAGGTCATTTTCATGCAAGTATATAATCTGCTTCACACATGTCTTTATTTCTACTTTTATTTTCTGACATATCTAGAGAAGAAGACCAGTTTCTCTTCTCTCATCCAGTGGTTCTTGACACTGCATGTTAGAGTCAACAGGGATTTAGGACATTACAGATTTCCCCAGACATTGCCAGATACCAGATACATGGAACTCTCTTGGTGTTGAAACCTTGGCAGTGAAGTTCATAGGAGCTCCTCAGGCAATCCTGAAATATATAAGCATTTCTGAGAACCAAACGATCATTCCAGTCCCCACAGCACTGAGTTCATACATACCCACTCCCAACCTTTCTCTCCCTCTCTGAGTTAAAATGATCTTCCCCTTTTGTGCACCAGGATGATGGAGAAGAGGAGCTAAGCCTAGAAAGAACTTGAGTAATCACATGGTGAGATCCACTGGCCAGAAGCATCCTCTTGTTGGAAATTCGAGTCCAGGGAAGAATGCCCTGTGACCATATTCTCTTTGCTTTGAAATAGGTTCTTTTTCCTGTCAAATGACGAGCTTCTGGAGATCTTGTCAGAGACAAAGGACCCACTCCGAGTACAGCCACACTTGAAGAAGTGCTTCGAAGGAATTGCCAAGCTGGAGTTTACAGACAATCTGGAAATCAAGGGCATGATCAGCTCAGAAAAAGAAACTGTCCCATTCATACAGACAATCTACCCAGTGAAAGCCAAGGTAATCTCCCTGTATGGTTTCTCCACAGCGGAGCAAAATGGAGGGGTTCCCTGGGTCAAGCTTTTGGGCTCTAGTTTGGAGTGTGGAACATTTGAGTTTTGTAACTTAATAACTAAGTGATTTTGAAAAGTTACTCCATCTTCTGGGCCTCGGTTACCCATTTCTAAGATGAGTACTATACTGGAGGCCATGGGACAACTAAAACTTGTGAGAAGGGCTGGCACAAAGTCGATTCGGTAGCAGGAATCATATTGCAGGTTACCTGGTGACACTTTCAAAACCCAGGTAAACAATGACTCAGTCAGACAACAGAACCAATGAGAAATATTCAACACCTACCCTAGCTTTTCATATGTACATGCTTTCAGGGTGGGGGCAGGGTGGTAGTGTTCTCATTTAATAGTCCAAGCTAGCCTTGAGTTTGATATCCTCTTGCTTCAGCTTCCTGGGTGCTGAGATTACAGTGGATGTCATGACTCTAAGTCATAAATCCTTCCCATGGAACAGAGTAGTACCTAAGAAGGTGTACTGCTCTTGAAGATGACCCAAGTTCAGTTCCTAGAATCCCTGTTGATAAACTTAAAACTGCCTCTTTCTCCATTCCCAAGAATGTTATGCCTCTGGTCTCTACAAGCATCTGCAGTCACATGTACATACCTATACACAGACATATATGTAAACATGTAAGTTCTAAAATACATCAATTAAAAGGGGAAGTTTATTTTATTAATTGGAATAGGGATTTCATTTGCCCCATGAGAAGCTGTTGGCTTGAGGAGATGCCATGAAGGAAATGGGAGTTAAATGTTTCTAGAGGAGACACATACTTCTTAGACAGCTGTAAGTAAGCATAAAGCAATCAGCGAAAGAACACTGGCTTGAAGACCAAGCAATCCCTTTATCCTGCACTAGCCTTTTCCAGAGAGAGATTGGGGCTGCTCCTATAGTCTTCGCCTAGCTTTGATTGGCAGTTGCTGCCTCTCACCATTTGTACTTCCCCCACAGGGCATGGTGGAGAAGTGGCTGCAGCAGGTGGAGCAGGTGATGCTGGCCAGCATGCGGCAAGTTATTGAAAATGGTATTGAAGCTTATGTCCAGGTAAAAAAGGAATTAACAGACTGTGCCAGGGCATTGGGGCTAGAAAAGAAGCTTTGGGGAAATACATTGGATGAGTCCACTCAACTGGACCTTTTGTCTACTGCTGAAACCGACCTCTCTGAGGCCCTGGGTCCTTCTCTCTGGAAATCTTGGAGAAGTGAACAGTTTTCTGATGAAGTTTGCTGGTAGACACAGGTGATAGAAGAGAAAAGTTAGCTGGAGCCTTTTTGATTATGGGAGTGAATGGGGGTGGGATTTACTTCTTGTCACATGGAACAGATGGCTCAAGGTCAATTTAGTACCCCTTTCAGGTACAGATTCACTTAGATCACCAGTGAATGGCACTCTAAGAGCCCAAAGACTTTATGGGAATAAGCATGATACAAAGCCAAAGGGAAAAATGACCTGTTGTGACAAATCTTTAGCAGAGAACCCCCAGCTAGGCTCATCCTGACAGTGTCTGAGTTTTCTCCTGTCTTTAAGTGTGTGTCTTATTTCCAGGCCCTACCCAATTGTAAGGCCCCTTCTGTCAAACAGACATGTTCAACTAATGCCTTACCCAAAGGTTCTCAGACCAACCCTGTTGTCCCCCATGGTAGGTTTCAAATTATACATAAATTCCATTTTGTATATCAAATTCTGAATTACAGAGTAAGAGCTACCAGTGTGAAGTTAACCATCATGAGTCTGTAATTTTTTTGATAAAACCAAGTGAACTCTTCCACCTGCAGGCCACACTCTGACTTAAGTATCTAACGCTACCTTTGTAGTACAAAGGCAGAGTAGACAATATATAAATGAGAAGCATCATTGTGTTCTAATTCTGTTCTGATAAGACTATTTACATCTTAAGCAGACTTGATCCACAAGATCTCATGGAGTCCAAAATGGCCTCAAACTCACTATGGAGCCAAGGACATCCTTGAACTTCTGATCCTCCTACTTCCAACTCCCAAGTGCTGGGATTACAGGCTTGCTCCACCATGTCTAGTATTTGTGATAATGGGACTGCACCCTAATCTTGAGTTTTAGAAACAAGAGTTAGGGGAAGAGGACTTGGCTAAGAAAACCATGTTATAGCAACACAATATTATCGTCATTATTTTTAATAATGTGAGTACTATCTGTAGATGACTATCTTAGTTAGAGTTTTACTGCTGTGAACAGGCACCATGACTAAGGCAAGTCTTATAAAAACAACATTTAATTGGGGCTGGCTTACAGGTTCAGAGGTTCAGTCCATTCACACCGAGTCCAACAAGGCCACACCTCTAAATGGTGCCACTCACTGGCCCAAGAATATACAAACCATCACATTCCACTCCCTGGCCACCATAGACTTGTCAAACACATGAGTCTATGGAGGGCCATACTTAAACATCACCAAAATACCACAAAAACAGTCTTTATGCTACATTCTGAAATTCTTCTCCTTTGAAATCTCTTGGGCCAGGTCAACAAAGTTCAAGTTACTCTCAGCAACAAAGTCTTCCATATTCCTACTAGGGTGACCCATTAAGCCCCATTTAAATCATTCCACTGCTTTCCAAATCCAAAGTCCCCAAATCCACATTCTTCCAAATAAAAGCATGGTCAGGCCTATCACAGCAATACCCCACTCCTGGTACCAACTTCTGTCATAGGGTTTTACTACTGTGAACAGACACCATGACCAAGGCAAGTCTTATAAAAACAACATTTAATTGGGGCTGGCTTATAGGTTCAGAGGTTCAGTCCATTCAGTCCATATATTCAGTCCATAATATATAAAAATATATATTAAAATCAGTCTTGAAACTATGAAATCATGCAGAGTTGGGATTGTTTTGTTTTGGTTTTTTTTTTTTTTTTTTTTTTGCACAAATTTGAGTGGCAAAGACATAAATCAGTAATCCCAAGCCTGGCAGTTTGGTGGCACACTCCTTTAATCCCAGTATTCTGGAAACAAAGGCCAGTCTGGTCTACAGAGTAACTTTGAGGACAACAGAAGATAATTCTGGTTTTACTGTCTGGATGAGACGTGTGTGTGGTGGGAAGGGTGCTACTTGTAGAAAGTCAGTTTAAACCACACATAAAGAACTGATTCTATGGTAATCCCCATTGCTCTTTCCCAGGTCCCTCGTAAAGCCTGGGTCTTGGAGTGGCCAGGCCAGGTAGTTATCTGTGTCTCCTCCATCTTTTGGACCAGGGAAGTGTCTGAAGCCCTAGTTGAAGATACCCTTACAGTAAGTGAGCACACCTTAAAGCTACCAGAGAGGAGCCAACATGAACTAGGTTAGAGTAACCATTTGGGTCATTTAGAATAGGAACCATAGATGCCAGAGTTCCGATGGAGACAGTGAAGTGGGAAATCTAGATTTGGGGATCTCCTGGGAGCCTACAGTGCTAACCTTATGGTTTTTCCTATATAGAAATTCTGAACTACAAGATGCTAAGTTTTTTTAGCTTTTGTTTCCAGGGGCTGCCTAACAATCTTTCCAACAGTTCTTCTCCCAGGGCTAGAAGGTCACTGTTTGCCTCTCTTTACATGCTACTTCTTCCTTCTCAGTGACCCTCAGTCCCAAACAAGTCCATGCCCAGGTCTCACTCCTGCTTTCTCTGTGAGACCTGGTGCAATCCCATGACTGCATAGCCTCAGATCCAAACATGCATTTCTAGTTGATACCGGTGCTTTAGAGTTTTCTTGTTGGTTAGGTGACCATGAGCATTTACCAACCCAAGTGTCAGTCATCTTCTCTGTAAAATGCAAGGGATTATCACATTGCAAACAGATGCTAGTGAATCCGTCAGTGCTTAGATGTTAGGCTGTGACCTCAATAAGGAAGACATAACATGCTTGTTCTGTTGGGTTATAGCTCCAAGACTTAATCCAATTCCTAGCATGCATAGGTGCTCAGTAAATATATGTTCAATGAATGAATAGCAACTCCACTTATAACCATAGATAATTTCCCATGATTACCTCACCAGACCCCTGATATTTGCCTATGGAATCCTGACTGTGGACCAAAATATATCTTAATTTACTATGCTTTGCATAGATAATCAAAATTAAAAGATTGGTACCTAGCAAAAGTTAAAATTTATGGAAATCAATGTGATAATGTGACTGGTGCCTAACACATGGGTTGCAAGCTTCATTCATAACATAATTCCAAACTTCAGAAATAGAAAATGTCTGATTTTTGTAACTGCATGTCTATGTTCCAGTTTTTTTGACCTATAGATAGGAAACAGAGAGGAAGTTTTTCATTACACACACACACACACACACACACACACACACATGCACACACACATCTACATAGTCTTCTATAGGAATCTGATGCTGTAACCATCATAAAATATACACTCCATTTCTCTATTCATTCGCTCATGTCTGTCTATCCATCTATTCATTCAGCTATCTGCTTATACATCATCCATCCACCCACCCACTTACTCACCTACCTATCTTTCTATTCATCTGTATCTATCTATCTATCTATCTATCTATCTATCTATCTATCTATCTATCTATCTATCTATCTATCTACCTACCTATCTATTCATCTGTCTATTCACCCATCTATCTATCTATCTATCTATCTATCTATCTATCTATCTATCTATCTATCTATCTATCTATCTACCTGTCTATCCATCTATCTATACCCTCATACATCTACCCACATAATATCCATTATTTCAGCTATTGATTCCTCATTCCCTTCACCCATCTGTCCATATATCCATTTATTCATTTAATAAATATTGGTCTGGTATTTGCTTTGTGCTTAGATTGCTACTAGACAAAAGTAACTAGAGATAAATAATATAATCATACTGCCACTGTTTCCATGGATTTATGATCAGTTGATTAAGGGGGTTAAATGGGCACTGGTTGGGCTGGAGAGATGGCTCAGAGGTTAAGAGTACTGACTGCTCTTCCAGAGATCCTGAGTTCAATTCCAAGCAACCACATAGTGGCTCACAACCATCTATAATGGGCTCCATGCCCTCTTCTGGTGTGTCTGAAGAGAGCAACAGTGTACACACACACATAAATTAAATAAATAAATCTTTAAGAAGAGAGGGCCAGTGGCATAGAGCTATGATAAAGAAGGAACAGAGATGCAAGAGGTGTAGGAGGAGAGAGGAAATCAGGGAGGGGCTAGTATTGGGATGATTCCCCATAAAATCATTGTCTCAAAGGGATCTGAACTATGAGTGACATCTGGTCAAGTAGGAAATACAAGGGATATTGTTCCAGAGAGAGGAATTAGAATGTGCAAAACTCTAAAGATGAAAAACACAGTAGACTGTGGCATAGTTTGGTAGTAGTGCATTTTCCTGGCATACACAAAGCTAGGGCTCCATCCCCAGCCCTGGAAAGAGGAAGGAAAGGCATGGTGCATTGCAGCAGCCTTTTAAAACATTGCTTTAATATTCCCAATATCATTCCACACAAAAGCAATAGAAATTCAAGTTTTGACAGGTTTATGTGAACAGGAAATCTGTATACATCACCACTTACAGTATTACACGAAAAATTAACTGATTGTTTTTGTCTTCTTTTCCAAATCCTTCCACTGCCTCAACTCACATAACATTATAGATTACAATCCTATCTTGTGTTATGTACAAGTTCCAAATTGAAACTATATAGTTTACACAAAATCCATTAATATAACCCTTCAGTTTAACATGTGGGAACATAATTACTTGGCATATTGATAAAAGGCCTGAAAATAAGTTGCAACACCACCATCAGCACTAAGCCTGTGAATGCTTTGTCTCTTGTATCTGTAAAGAAGGCTGAGTCTGCTTGAATCCATAACTAACCTGACTGACAAGAAGTGAGGAGTCTCAGATCCTTGACATGTATCTGCAGCCTGGCTGGAGAACAGCCGTGGGGTGAGGAGGGGAGTTTTGGAGCACTGTGGAAGCGTCTCCACAGCATCAGACAGCAGTTCATGGCCAATGACGGCATTAGGAATGTCTGCGTTTCTGCATGCTGGGCATGCTATTGCTAACAATAGTATCACTATTCACTGGAAGCCTTACTCAGACATTGTGCCCATGCTTCTCAAACGCTATCTTGACCCTCAGGAGAGCCAATCTGTAACAATACAGATTTCACACACTCAGAGGACCTCACAGGCTCAAAAGCACAGTGCTAGAAGTGGAAATGATGAAATCTGAAATCAGGTGGTTTCCCATTTTTTTTTTAATTTCTTTTTTAAGATGCATTTTTTTACTTTATAGCCTCTTCATTTTTTTTTTTTTTTTTTTTTTGGTATTTTGAGACAGGGTTTCTCTGTATAGTCCTGGCTGTCCTGGAACTCACTCTGTAGACCAGGCTGGCCTCGAACTCAGAAATCCGCCTACCTCTGCCTCCCGAGTGCTGGGATTAAAGGCGTGTGCCACCACGCCCGGTGCCTCTTCATGTTTGAAATATCGTATTTATATATGTTGCAAAATAATATGAAGAATTCTCATATACTCTTCATCTAGATTTCCTCAGATATGACCATAAGGGATAACCAAATTATAATTATCGACATTGATATATTAATGTCTATAGACCTTTTAACTTTGCCAGTTTAATCAGTTACCCTATTAAATGCCTAGCTTTGTCCTAGGCTTAGACTCTGCCCAAGGTCAGGACTGTGTCTAGGTTTACATGCTTCATTTTGTTTTTTCCTCCTCCCTCTCCCCCTCCCTCCTCCTCTTCATCTTATTTTAACTGAGATAATGTCTTCCTGTGTAGCCCAGGCTGTTCCCCTCCTGCCTCAGTTACCCAGATACTGTGACTCATAGGTCAAGACCAGCATGTTCTGTTCCCTGTATCTCATTTGATCTGACACGGGATAATAGTAAAACTCAGCCATTTCAACACATAGTTCTGTGTTTTGACAAGTATATGCAATCATATAAACACAGTTGTGTACAAGATGAAGAACAGCTCTTCATCGCCCCAAATGCCTTTCATCCCTCACAGTTAGTTCTTCTTTACTCCAAGCATCTGCAAGTGTACATTCTGGCCTCTATATTTCTGCCTTTCCCACAATGTTATAAAAATAAAACAGAAGAGGTAGTGTGGCCTCTTTTAATTAGCACAAGATTCATTTTGAGGCTCAAGTATAGGATGAAGAAAAGGATGGTTTGAGGAATGACATCCAGATCTGGCTTGGACCACTGGAGGGCATATGATGTCAACCCTCAAGACCGGCATTGGCATTGCTGGAGGAGAATCCACTTTGACTGAATGTTTCTTCCTGTGTCCCTACCAGGACTTTCTGAAAAAAAGCAATGACCAGATCGCACAGATTGTTGAGCTGGTTCGAGGGAAACTGAGCAGTGGGGCGAGGCTCACTCTCGGAGCCCTCACTGTCATCGATGTCCATGGTAAGAATGCAGACTCTTAGCATTGCTCAGTCCAGGAATGGTGGCTGTCTGGGCATGTCTCTTGATTCTCCTAAATAGGATGACTCAGGGCTCCCCAGTCCATCTGAGATAAGGAGAGTACTGAGAAGAACCCAGTGCCAAAGCCTCTCCCATCACAGTCATGCACTAAGCAGGACTCTCATCTCTGAGAGGCACCAGGTTGGGGAATGACTTCCTTTGGTTAAACACAGCTCCTGATGCTGAATATTCACCAGATGCTGAGCTGTGCACTAAGTGTTTATATGTTTTCATTCTCATAAACATTTCCTAGGTTAAGAACCAGTTGTTAGGAGATACTGCATTTGGAAGTGGCAAAGGTTTCTCCCTCTGCTTCCATGCTCAAAGGCCTGGAAATTGGTGGTGGTGCAGGGGGAGGTGGTGAGAGTCTATGCTTTTCTGCTCTTCTTTAAACAAAAAGAAAACAGAAGAGGAAGATGAGGAGGAAGTGGGGTCTTTATGTAAAATAAACCACCTCCACACCCTGACTCTATCATCACCAAGGAAACTAGGGATGGACCAGGCTGGTTGCCTAGGAACAAGGTCTTTCTTTCCCGTATAACAGCTAACTAATTTGTCATAGTATCTATTCCCTTGGGACTAGTGCTCATTTCAGCCTGATTTCAGGCAGAGCGATGCCTATAAAGTCAGAGAAAGAGGAGGGAGAATCTGTTCTTCACACATGGCCAAATACCCACCTGGTAGAAGTAAGGAAGGCAGACATGATTATAACCCAGCATCTCCTTGAGTGGTTAGATTCACAAACGTGTATGTATTTACATACATGTAAACAACATAACAAAAAACATAAACATGCATTTGCACACACACTGCAGAGTAAAGGCAACTCCAAGCTGGTCCCTCATGCAGACCAGCTCAGAGATCTCAACTGTCATCCCATTAGCATATAAAAGCCAGTTAGTGATTTCTATAAGCCTGTAGCTACTCTTTGACTTCAGGGATCATCACTGTGAGTAAGTTAGCCTTGAAATCCTATAAGAGGGAGAAAGAGGCCTAGAAATATATTACCTATTTGGTCCCTAGGACTGGAAGAAAAGACACTAACCACGAATTCATTTGATACTTTCCCATGCCTTCTCAGGTTAAGATGATATCATTGTCCTAGGGTGTCCTAGAAGCCTGGATGAGGCCCCAAAGATAATACTGGAGATGTGTGAGCATTCAGGGCCTCTGGGTCTGTCCCACCCTTACCTCCATGAGCTTCAGAATAGTTACATTAAGTCACATTTATATAATATTTTTATATGTTGGCAGTTGGCTCAGGTGCTGACCCTCTCTCACACTTACTGTTTGTCTAAACACTCAGTTACATTTAGTCCTGGGCTTAGTTAAGGTTTCATTGCTGTGACGAGACCAACCATTAAAAAGGACGATTATTTAATTGGGGCTGTAGTTTCAGAGGTTCAGTCCATTAACATCATGGTGGGAAGCATGGCATTGTGCAGGCAGACATGATGCTGGAGGACCGGAGAGTTCTGTATCTTGATCTGAAGGCAGGCAGAAGGAGACTGTCTTCTACAGGCAGCCAGCAGGAGGGTCTCTTTCTACAGAGCATGGAGACCTCAAAGCCCCACCTCCACAGTGACACTCCTTCTTTGACAAAGCCACACCTCCTTCAATAATGCCACACCTCCTAATAGTGCTACTTCCCATGGGCCAAGCATATTCAAACCACCACAGTCCTCATAACCATTACAGGTAACATAAGATACTATATCGTACAGATTGTCTGAGCAAGACACAGGGAAACTGAGCAATTTTTAAAAAAGCAGTATTTGAACCTAGGTGTATCAGTTATTTTTCTCACTGCTACAACACAATACCTGGCCAAAGAACTGAAGAGAGGAAGTGTTTATTCTGGCAGTTTGAGAGTTCAGACTTCCGTGGTGGGGAACATACAGCAGCAGGAATGTGTAGCATCTGGCCACACTACCTCCACATCCAAGAAGCAGAGAGCAGCAAACACTGGTGCTGAGCTAGAGTTCTCCTTTTTAAAAAACTCAGTCCAGGAGAGGACCCATTCTAGGGAATGGTGCCATTCATATTTAGAGTGGGTCTTCCCACATTAGTTAACCTAACCTAGGTAATCTTTTTAGACATACCCAGAAACTTGGTAATTCTTGACCCAGTCAGGTTAACAGTTGGTATTAACCACTATACCAGGCAATCTGATTTCAGAATGTATACATGCAGTACCTTTTACACCCTGAGAGAAGGCAGCTCAGCCTTTCTTGGGAGGAAAAATATAAAAGTCTAGCTTGTAAGAGCTCCTACAACATGCAGGCTGAAAGTAGGCCAGAAAGATGTTGGAACCTGAAATAGTGTGGAGACTGGGGACCTTAATAGCATCTTCCTTTAACTGAGGAGTCTATGCAGACAAATAATTCTGATGACTCCCTGTGTGTGGATGTGTGTGTATCTGCATGGTGTCCCATTAGCTCGTGATGTGGTGGCCAAACTGAAGCATGATCATATCAACAGTCTAAACGACTTCCAGTGGATTTCACAGCTACGATACTATTGGACAGAGAACAACGTTCATGTGCAAATGATAACCACAGAAGCCTTGTATGGCTATGAGTACCTGGGAAACTCTCCCCGGCTAGTGATCACTCCTCTCACAGACCGCTGCTACAGGTAAACTTTGGAGCCCCAAGCAAAACGGACAAGGAGAGCATTCGGGAAGGAAAAGCACTGGGCAGGAAGGTCATGGGATCTTGGGTTCCTTACTCTCTATGTTTCAAACTCACAGTTCAGAAGTCTGTTCTTAGCCATTAGCACTAACTACAAATGGGTATAGAATTGGCTGGAAATGGCAACCCATTGGAAATCCCAGTATGGACTAATGTATTGGAACCGGTTAGCAGAACACTGGTGTGTGAGTGAGATAGTCACGTGGTGCTTAAGTCAGCAATAACAAAACTCAAGGTGGTACCAGGAGAGTCCATGGCCATAGGATAGACCACAGAGGTCAAGACACTGACAAGCAAGGCTGGGGATGTGGCTATGAGGGAGAGAGTTTGACTAGCAAGCAGGCTAGGCCTGGAGTTCCATTCCCAGCACTGCAAGAAAATAAAACCAATAACCCCAGTGTCTTAGTCAGTGTTTCTATTCCTGCACAAACATCATGACCAAGAAGCAAGGTGGGGAGGAAAGGGTTTATTCAGCTTACATTTCCACATTGCTGTTCATCACTGAAAGAAGTCAGGACTGGAACTCAAGCAGGTCAGGGAGCAGTAGCTGATGCAGAGGCCATAGAGGGATGTTCTTTACTGGCTTGCTTGCTCTGGCTTGCTCAGCCTACTCTCTTATAGAACCCAAGACTACCAGCCCAGAGGTGGTCCCACCCACAAGGTGATCTCCCCTCTTGATTACTAATTGAGAAAATGCCTTACAGCTGGATCTTGTGGAGACATTTCCCCAACTGAAGCTCCTTTCTCTGTGATAACTCCAGCTGTGTCAAGTTGACACAAAACTAGCCAGTACACCCAGTCTAACAGAGACAAGTGGATACTCTTAGCCAGTGCTTGGCCACTTTCCTTTCAATTCCTAGTATTAGGTCCTGTGTTTTGTTAACTTTCCAAGGTTGTTAATGCTTGGATTTTTCTTTGCTTTTGTAATTTTCCTTATAGTACAGATTACACACTATTACTTCAAAGTATTATTCTTTAAGATTCTTTAAAAATTTTCAATCATGGGTTTTCTTTTGATTAGCATATATTAATTATAGAATACAATAGGTTTTGTTATATTTTCATATAAGAATATACTATGTTTATGAACACCTTGTCTTGTCGCTCCAACAACCTCTTCTGAGCCCTCTCTTCCTAAGTAGTCCCTTTTCTACTTAAATGTCTAAATTCCACACACAGGAGAAAACATGGTATTTGTTTTCTATGAATTGGTTTACATTGTATAACATGATAGTTTCCAGTTCCTTTCATTTTCCTACCAATAACAAAACTTCGTTCTTACTTATGGCCAAATAAAATTCTGTTTTGTTATATATACCACATATTCTTTATCTACTCATCTACTGGTGGACACCAAGGCTGATTTCTAACTATGTTCTATAAATAGTATCATGGTAATCACGTATGTGCAAATATCTCTGAGGTGCATTGGCTTCAGTTCCTTCAAGTGTATGCCCAGAAATTCTGTAACTCAATCAAGCAGTAATTTCTTTCAGTTTTTTGAGGAACATCTATACTAATTTCCAGAGTGGCTACACTGATTTAATATTTCCTACCAATATTGTACAAATGCTAAATTCCCCTATCCTTCCACGTTAGTCCCTGGTAGCATGTGTTGTTTGTGTTTCTTGATAACAGCCATTTTGATTTGAGTGAATCCAGCATAGTTTCCATGTGGACTTCCTTGATGACTTAAGGCACTTACCCTGCCCCACCTCCTTTTATACTTGTACCTATTTTTGAGAACTGAGTACTGTCCATTCATTTGCCGATTTATTATCAATCCCCTGTTTTCTGTGATTTGTTATTTAATTCATCACTCACTCATCTGCTTATCATCCAGCAATTTCCTTTTGGAGATTCATTCTATTGCACAGCCTTTAGATCTTCAACATATTGTAAATGACACACATGATAGTGATTATAAGACATAACCATTCATATCCCCCAGCCCCATGCTGGAAACAGCTATAATCTACTCATTTATCAAACATCCTAACCACCACACATTATTACTAGCTCAGTCATGAAGAATAGTTATGTGTTGATGGTCCCTTTGCACCATGCTTGACATCAGCCCACCCCAAATCTAATTAGGACTGCAGAAACAAGTTCAGAAAATAAAAAGTTACTGTGTTACTGAAGTTATAGAGACTTATACCAAGGACTTTGGGATCAGTTTCCACACCCTTCATTTCTAACATCTGTCTTGCCCCTGCCAGGTGCTGTGTTCTTTCCACTGAGGATACGAGCTGAATTAAAATATAGTACCTAAGCTCAGGTCATAACCCAATGAGACTCATACCATCCGTTGTCTCCACTCCATCCCTGCTGATGAGCTTTGGAATGTAGGGTTGAAGTGTTTTTCATTTCTATTTAGTTCATTTAAATCAAAGTGTTCTATTATTCATTCAGTTATTTTTTCAGGCAACTGTGTGTAGGTGTCCCTTGCTATGCACCGAGCACTGTGTGGGGCTCAGAGATCACAATGCTGAACCAAACCAATTTCTTATAAAGATGATGCATTGATCATACAATTGAAGGGGACATCTATTTGTAGAATTCAAAATAAACAAAACCCAGTTTCTTGGGTCTCAGGACTTACACACTAAACTGCTGGAATTTTTTCCCCTTTCAGGACCCTAATGGGAGCTTTGAAGCTGAACCTTGGAGGTGCTCCAGAGGGTCCAGCTGGGACAGGCAAGACAGAGACCACCAAAGATCTGGCTAAAGCTTTGGCCAAGCAGGTATGGAAGTCAGCCCACCCCCACCCCCATCTCTACCCTTTTCTTCCTACCACTCCACTCCCTGGACCACATGAGTATGAAATTCAAGGCTATTTAGCCTAACAGGCAAAGTAGGACCCCAGTTCATTTGGTGAATGAAAGAGGAGCCTTGATCCTGGCTTCTGGTTCTGGTTACTCAGCCATGAGGAAACTAATTCTGAATCTTCCCTCTTTCTAGTGTGTGGTCTTCAATTGTTCTGATGGCTTGGATTACAAAGCCATGGGCAAGTTCTTCAAGGGACTGGCCCAAGCTGGAGCATGGGCCTGTTTTGATGAATTCAACAGAATTGAGGTAACACTCCTTCTAGATGGCATGATAGAGGGGTTGGACATGAAGGGGTCTTTTTCTGGGCTCTCAACTCTTAGAACTAAAGTCTGTGTCTTCTGTATAGCCCTTGCAAGGAGCTGGTACTTAATACACTGAACATAAAGAGCCACAAGGAGGTAGTGTGTGTATTTTAAACACACGCACCTTCCTATCATATTCATCAATTTACTTGTTCAGAAATTATAGGGGCTAATGCATGTCAATAATTGCATGAGTTCATGAGGCAAAAATGAGTAAGAAATTATCTTGCTTCTTGGGTTTCGATCCAATAAAAGGAATAAAATTTAAATGAAACAAACAAAATAGATGAAAGTCTAAAGTAGTGTTTTGTTTTTTTTTTAATCCATATCACAAGCTGGAGAGATGGCTCAGCGATTAAAAGCACTGACTGCTCTTCCAGAGGTCCTGAGTTCAACCACATTGGTGGCTTAAAACCATCTGTAATGGATCTGATGCCCTCTTCTGGTGTGTCTGAAGACAGCTATAGTGTACTCATACACATAAAATAAATAAATTTTTAAAAAATATATCACAAAAAGTGAAACTATTTTAAAAACACATTACAAAAGAGTGGGTAATTGATTCTATTTAGATAGAGAATGAAATTCAGAAATATAAGCATGAGTTTGCAACTGGTGGATGCTGACACCATACACACACACACACACACACACACACACACACACACACACACACACACACTTTTCCTTTTCTTTACCAATACCCTAATTCATGGTCCTCATTTGGAATCTAAAGCTGTCGTTCTCAGGTAGCTGAGGTTCTTGCTGAGTGAGGGGGCACACTGTCAGAGCACACCTTAGCTGGGTACTCTCTCCACAGGTGGAAGTACTGTCGGTGGTAGCCCAACAGATTCTCAGCATCCAACAAGCCATCATCAGGAAGCTGAAGAGGTTCATCTTTGAAGGCACTGAGCTCTCACTGAACCCAACCTGTGCTGTCTTCATCACCATGAATCCTGGGTATGCTGGCAGAGCTGAGCTGCCAGATAACCTCAAGGTAAATATTGGCATTGAATTATATAACATAGATGTATTTACAGTGTAGAAATTTCTAGACTATGCCCCCCCCCGAAGATCTCATAGACAGCCCAATAGTAGAAATGGCTAATATTGCTCAGCTATGAGCAGGATGAAAGACTAGTGGAATGACAACGGTGCTAAGATAGTACTTGGTACCAGACTACCTCCCCAACAAGGTCTCACAGTGAGAAAGGATAAATACATACATACGAATGGCAAGTGAATACCAGTGAAGTTATAGTAACAGTCAGTGTTTCAATTACCTACAGAAGTCAGACAAGCGACATAAAGAGAAGTAGGTCAGGCATGGTAAAGACAGGTGAATGCTAAGGCAACAGCCACCTCTTATCATCAACCTTACTGTTGCTGAGAAGGAGTTGTTACATTTCATTGTTTTTTCCAGGAGAGGATAGGAATTTAGTACTGCTACATCCTGGCTTACGGCAAACGGTCTTCTTATGAAAGAACACCAAATTTCAATGCAGGGAATTCTGGCAAACCTAAAGCCACCCATGTCCATCAACCCCCTTTATTACTAAACTGGTAATGCCTAAGTCATTTCCTTTAGAAAACATACTGTTCTGACTCAGTACAGCCAAAGCAAGAGTATATGTACCCAGTACTTATTGCTTATCTGTCCTGAGCTACAGCCACTGTAACATCCATAAGCCCTGTTGCTAATAGAAGAAGAGGAGTGCTTCAGAAAGGGAAGAAAGAAAGGTAAATAGGCTCTCTTCCATAGGAGATGGACCTAGATGGTCTTGGGATGCTGCTTTCATGGAGGCACAAACTCAAGGGATATAAGACGGTTAGGTCTTCGGGGGAAGAATGTCTCCTACCCAGTTACTTGAAAAGAGTGACCAGATAGAGACACTTCTAGGACTTCTATGTTTATGGATTGTTCCACCCCTTGGATGGAAGTGATAAGAGAGATGTGGCCACACCCTCACCACAGACTTTAGTACGTATTCCTCTACCTGCTAGAAGTGCATTATGATTAGTATCCAGGAAATCTTATTAAGATTCAGACCACTTTTGTCTGAGTAGAAAATAAGCAAGAAGAAATCAAGCATTCCTCCCCTGTAGGTTGACATCCTTGTTTGCTTTCTGTTGCTGTGATAGAACATTGACCAAAGCAGCTTGTGGGATGAGAGTGCTTATTAGGCTTACACCTCCAACTCATGGTCCATCTTTGAAGGAAGTCAGGGCAGAAACTCAAGCAAGAACCTAGGGGTAGGAACTGAAGCAGAAACCATGAAAAGAACACTACCCTGGCTTGCTCAGCTACCCCCACCCCTGCACGCCTTTTTTTTTTTTTTTTGAGAACATGATTTTAATATTTTCAACTGTTGATAATCATTAAACAGAATAGTTATTTTAAGATATACTTTGTTGTTATGTCTCCCTTTTCATTCCTGATTTTGCTAATTTGGATATTGTCTCTGTGCCCTCTAGTTAGTTTGGTTAGGGTTTTATCTTCTTTTTGATTTTCTCAAAGAACCAGCTCCTGGTTTTGTTGATTCTTTAGTTCTTTCTGTTTCTATTTGGTTTGATTATTTCCTGCCCTCTAATCCTCTTGAGTGTATTTGCTTTTTTTTTTTTTTTTGTTCTAGAGCTTTCAGTTATGCTGTCAAGTTACTAGTGTAAGCTCTCTTCAGTTTCTTTTTGGAGCGACTTAGAGCTATAAGTTTTCCTCCTACCACTGCTGTTCTATAAGTTTGGGTATAAGGTGTTTTCATTTACATTAAATTCTAAAAAGCCTTTAATTTCTCTCTTTCTTTCTTCCTTGACCAAGTTATCACTGAGTAGAGCATTGTTCAGCTTCCATGTGTATGTGTGCTNTCCATTGTTTTTGTTGGTATTTAAGACCAGCCTTAGTCAGTGGTGATCTGATAGGGTGCATGGGATTATTTCAATCTCCTTGTATCTGTTGAGGCCGATTTTGTGACCAATTATAAGGTCAATTTTGGAGAAGGTACCATGAAGTGCTGAGAGATATATCCTTTTGCTTTAGGATGAAATGTTCTAAAAATATCTGTTAGATCCATTTGGTTCATAACTTCTGTTAGTTTCACTATGTCTCTGTTTAGTTTCTGTTTCCATGATCTGTCCATTTGCTGAGAGTGGGGTGTTGAAGTCTCTCACTATTATTGTGTGGGTTGCATTGTGTGCTTTGAGCTTTAGTAAAGTTTCTTTTATGAATGTGGGTGCCCTTGCATTTGGAGCATAGATGTTCAGAATTGAGAGTTCATCTTGATAGATTTTTTCCTTTGACCAGTATGAAGTGTACTTCCTTATGATTTTTGATAACTTTTGGTTGAGAATTGATTTTATTTATATTTGATTAGCTACTTCAGCTTGTTTCTTGGGACCATTTGCTTGGAAAATTGTTTTCCAACCTTTTATTTTGAGTTAGTGTCTGCCTTTGTCACTGAGGTATGTTTCCTGTATGCAGCAAAATGTTGGGTCCTGTTTATATATCCAGTCTGTTAGTTTATGTCTTTTTAGGGGAACTGAGTCTATTGATGTTAGGAGATATTAAGAACAAGTGATTGTTACTTCCTGTTATTTTTGTTGTTGGAAATGGAATTATGTTTGTGTGCCTATCTTCTTTTGGGGTTGTTGAAAGATTACTTTCTTACTTTTTTCTAGGGTGTAGTTTCCNTCCTTGTGTTGGTGTTTTCCATTTATTATTCTTTGTAGAGCTGGATTTATGGAAAGATATTGTATAAATTTGTTTTTTTCATGGAATATCTTGTTTTCTCCATCTATGGTAATTGAGAATTTTGAATTGAGGGTATAGTAGTCTGGGCTGGCATTTGTGTTCTCTTAGTGTCTGTATGACATCTGCCCAGGATCTTCTCACTTTCATATTCTCTGGCAAGACGTCTGATGTAATTCTGATAGGTCTGCCTTTATATGTTACTTGACCTTTTCCCCTTACCTCATTTAATATTCTTTCTTTGTTTTGTGCATTTGGTGTTTTGATTATTAGGTGACAGCAATAATTTCTTTTCTGGTCCAGTCTATTTGGAGTTCTGTAGGCTTCTTATATGTTCATGGGCATCTCTTTCTTTAGGTTAGGGAAGTTTTCTTCTATAATTTTGTTGAAGATATTTATTGGCCCTTTGAGTTGGGAATCTTCGCTCTCTTCTATACCTATTATCCTTAGGTTTGGTCTTTTCATTGTGTCCTGGATTTCCAGGATGTTTTGGGTTAGGAGCTTCTTGCACTTTGCATTTTATTTGACTGTTGTGTCAATGTTTTCTATGGTATCTTCTGCACCACAGATTCTCTCTTCTATCTCTTATATTCTGTTGGCATTGCTGGCATCTATGACTCCTGATCTCTTTCCTAGGTTTTCTAACTCCAGGGTTGTCTTCCTTTATGATTTCTTCATTGTTTCTATTTCCATTTTTAGATCTTGAATGGTTTTGTTCATTTCCTTCTCCTGTTTGTGTAATTCTTTAAGGGATTTTTGTGTTTCCTCTTTAGGGGCTTCTAGTCTGTGTTCTCCTGTTTTTCTTTAAGGGAGTTATGTCCTTCTTAAAGTCCTCTATCACCATCATGAGAAGTGATTTTATATCTGAATCTTGCTTTTCCACTGTGATAGTGTATCCAGGACTTGCTATGGTGGGAGAATTGGGTTCTGATAGTGCCAAGTAACCTTAGTTTCTGTTGCTTATGTTCTTATGCTTGCCTCCTACCATCTGATTATCTTTAGTACTACCTGCCCTCACTATATCTGACTGGAGTCTGTCCTTCCTATGATCCTGGTTGTGTTAGAACTCCTCAGAGTTCAGTTGTCTCTGTGATCCCGTGATTCTGGGATCCTGTGATCCTGAGAAACTGGGTATGTCAGAGTTCCTGGGATTCAAGCTGCCTCTGGGACCCTGAGATTCTGGTGTGACCAAGCTCCTGGGATCCTGGAATCCAGTGATCCTGTGGGCCTGGGTGTGTTAGAGTGTCTGGAAGTGGAGCTTTTTCTGGGTGTTGTGGGACTGGCTGTGGAGTTAGCACCTCTGCTCAGGGCACCGGTTCAGACTAGAAGGAACCTGTGCCACTGGTTGGGTGGAGTTCCTGGGTCTCACTGGTCCCAGTTATTTCCGGTGTTGGGGCGGATGTTGTGCCCTCCTCACAACTGATCCTATGATCCTAGGAGTATTAGAGCACCTGGCCTGGGAGTGGAGCTTCCTCTGGGTGTTGTGGGACTGGCTGAGAAGTTTGCACTCAAGGTCTGCTCAGGGCACCCTCAGCTACCTTTCTTTCTTTAATAGCTCAGGCTAGGGTTAGCACTCTCACAGTGAGCTGGGTCCTTTCACATAGATCAAAAATCAAGAAAATGCATGCATAGACATGCTCATGAGATCAGTCTGATAGAGGTAATTCTTAAATTGAGATTCCTCTTTACCAAGGTCTGTCTAGGTTAGCTGTTACACACTAGTGAGTGTCAAAGTAGAATTTGGACCTTCACTTCTCTGTTTTATACCTAGTTGTTGTAATGACTCTGCACTGACCTTAGCCAATAGCCATGTTAGGCCTGCACAAGAAAATTACATGAGACAGACATTATAGGAAGTTGTACGCAATGGTGTGAGGAAGTCTCAGTTAGTTTTGGTTCTCCAGCTAATTAACTATAAGAGTCACACAAGTCCCTTTTCTCTAAGTTCTCAGACAATAATAGAGTAGCTAATATTTATTGATTCCTAACTATGGGCCACATTTGTTCATGAATACTTCACTGATACTGTATCATTTGTTCTCAGGATATTCCTATGAAGAGCTAAAGCTATTAGTTCATTTTGACAAAAAAGGCTGAAGTTTAGGATTCTATAACTTTTCCAAACTGGTCTGCATCAGAACAGAAATCAAATCAGATCTTGCTTAATTTTAGAATTCTTGTGTTTTGGTCTAGCATTCTTAAATGGCATCTGATATCCTACTGAATTCTGGGGAGTTGAATGATGTTATAACATGTCCTCATTTGACAAAGAGTAAAATATACTTGTAAAACCAGCACCTAGAACCTTCCACACAGCAATGATACCCAATACAACAGCATGTAACTTGGTCAAAGTCAGCACAGAGTTTGTCTGTCTGAGTTAACTTGTCATCTGGCCCTTCTCTTGATTGTCACTAGGTTGACTGGATGATCACGTGACTTCTAATTGTCTTGTAGATGTGCCTTTCCTAAGAATTTATCTTGTAACCTCTTGTTCTAACTGATTATTTCTTTTCCAGGCCTTATTCCGAACAGTAGCCATGATGGTGCCAGATTACGCTCTCATTGGAGAAATCTCCCTCTATTCTATGGGATTTCTGGACTCCAGAAGGTATGTTACATTTCTTTTCCAGTGAGTTCAAGATAGTCTTAAAAAGCAATTTTTTTCATGCATGGTAGATTTGAGGTAGATCATTGGAAGAAAAGAATAAAAACTCAAGAAACTTTATTCTAGCTGATTTGAGAACATATGGCCTTAGTTTTGCTCCTAACCCCATTCCTGAGAAAAGACTCAGATACCCATGAAGGGGTCCTTCTCTGTTTATACATAACCCAAACACTGTTAAAAACTGTAGCCACTCATATATTTCCCACCCCTCATGCTAATACATCTACCCCCATATTAATAAATGAATTAAAACAAGACTATAAAACATGAAATTATTCCAAAGCTGCAGAGAGAAATTTAGTATTATTAAATTAATTAAATAATTTAGTTAAGTGATAGCAATATAACATTTATTGACTCCAATTAATGGGGTTATTTCTGATTCAAGCATCTCCCAGTTTTCCAAGGCACTCAGTAATCAATCAGTGTCCTTATGTGTGCACATGTATACTCACAATAGCACACATCAGGAGCTATGAATCATTATAAAACGGTTTATATTGGCCCAACCCAAGTTTTACATTTTTATTATTATTGTTGTTTACCTTGTCTTTCCCTCAATTTTGTTGTTGAAATAAATGTCTCTTCATTTATTCTTCATACAGAGTATATAGGTGTTTCTTATTTGTAACCTAAGAATTTTTCACAGATTATATCTTGGAAAAAGGCTTCCCCCAAGTTATAGGTTTATATTTTCCCTATGGTACACCTGGATCACATTGGTTTGACTGTTCGGTTCTCCATCTACCTAACACTAAGCCTTGTGCTACAGTGTGAACACATCTTTGTTTTTAAAAGTGAATCTATTTTCTAAAAGGAATTGTCACAAGGGCAACATGTCGATTAGGCAATTTTTAAGGGCAATTGTCACAAGGACAACAAGTATATTAGGATAATAAACTGAATGTCCAAATCCCAATGGCAGAGCATGACAAATATTTGCTTTGCCCTCATTCAAAATTGCAAATGGATATTTCTGATCAGGGGCATTGCTACTCACTGGGAGAATCGGGAACCTGGGATTCTTACAGCATGGCTACAGCACATGGTCTGGGATGTCTCATGAAGGAGGTTTTGCGGATCAGCCTGGACCTGACAAATGTCACTTGTTCACCTAACACTGTCTAGAACACATAAGTATGGTCTCCTCTAACTGTACATAGTCTGAGAACTGTGGTTCTCAGCTGTGTGTCCAGAAAAAAACAAGAAGTAGACACACATGCACATGAGGATATGTGTGTACTATGATGTATATATTAAACTTTTGAATTAGTTTTCTTGTATTAAAATACAAACAATATCAAACAATATTGTGATGTCACAACATTGTGGAGAAGGTAAATGTCCCCCAGTAAACCTTACTTTTGCTCTTAAGTGATTGACACAGTTAATAATTTGATCCATTGATTTAAGCGTGTGTAAGTCGGCACATGTACACACATGGAGCACATAATGTGACTTCATTTAGAATGTATGTTAGATATATATGGCTTGCTTGCTTTCATCCTATCTTTGAAAGAGAGTTTGTTCATTATGGTGATCCTGGTAAAAAGACTTGCTCACTAAAACCATGAGCAAGCGTAGTTTCTGAAGGGGCTTCAATGAGGACCTGAAGTCATGTCTTTGCCCTTGTACAGTCTTGCCCAGAAGATTGTTGCCACCTACCGCCTGTGCTCTGAGCAACTCTCATCCCAACATCACTATGACTATGGCATGCGGGCTGTCAAGTCTGTGCTCACAGCTGCAGGCAATCTGAAGCTTAAGTACCCTGAGGAGAATGAAAGTGTTCTGCTACTCCGGGCCTTGCTGGATGTCAACCTGGCGAAGTTCTTGGCTCAAGATGTCCCCCTGTTTCAGGTATGCTGTCTTGGGACCTTGTCCAGGGACCCGGGCTCAACTTCAGAGAATAAAATATTTTCTTCAGCACCTCCCCCACCTTCCTCCTCTTGGCACCCTCTCTCATCCTAGCCATCCCACTTTTGAGAGTGTGTGTGTTGGTGCGTACAGATTCCCAGGTTAATCTCAGCTACCATTGTCTTTTGCTCTCCTTTATTTTTTAAATACAGATTCTCATTATGTAGCTCTGGCTGGCCTAGAACTTGCTATGTAGAGCATGCTAGGCTCAGTCTCACAGAGATCTGCCTGCCTCTGCCTCCCAAGTGCTGGGATTCAAGTCACAAGCCGCCACGAGTGACCTTCCACTTCTTTTTGTTGTTGAGATCCTGTCTTGTACTGAACCTGGAGCTAACCAAATCAGCTACAATGGCTGCCCAGTAAGGGCCAAGATCCCACCAGCCTCTGCCTTCCCAGAGCTGGGATTACTGGTACATGTCACCACTTTTTGTATGAGTGTTCAGGATTCAAATCAGACCCTAATGCTTGCACAACAAGCAGTTTAATGACCTAGTCTTCCCTAACACACTTTTGCCCACCCCCTTCATGTTAATGATAGTAAAAAAGCAAAAGGCCATATTTAGGTCCAAATTTTGATAAAAAATTTTTTCACTATTTGCTTTAGATCTGGGCCATGTTTTTTATCTAATGGAATTAGTTTCTTTTATAACTAACTTAAGGCCTATCTTCTTTATCAGGCTCTGAGTGCCAAATAGCCAGGAATTGTCCGTCTCATTAGTTTGTGGCATGGCCAGCAAACAGCACAGTGGCCATGTTAAATCTCTTCTGGCTTCTAAAACTATTTGGGAGGGAAATCGTTGTTCACAGACTTGGCATTTGTGATTTTCAATCCAGGAAAAAATAAGTGTTGCAAATTTTCTAACATTTCTTCTGTTTGTAGATCTCCTTTTAAGAGAAGGTGAGCTAACCTAACAGGTATCCCCACCACATCCCATTTCTCTTGAATTCTTGTCTTACAGGGAATTATCTCAGATCTATTTCCTGGAGTTGTCCTTCCAAAGCCGGACTATGAAGTTTTCCTGGAAACACTGAACAACAACATCAGAAAGATGAAGTTGCAGCCAGTGCCCTGGTTCATTGGGAAGATTATCCAGGTTAGTTTCCTCTGCCCAAGTTGGGGTGTACCTACCCAAGTTGGGGTGTACCTCCTGTCTGCTGGAATCAGGAACTAGAAAGACCTAGGGCAGATGTGAGCTGACCTAACAGCAACCATCAAAGTCTGAGCAGCAAGGGAGCTAAAAGACCCACTGACAGTCTGTCGTGCCATCAGCCTTTGCTTCTACAAGATAAAGTGTAGGATCCAACATTTTACCTAGGCACGCAATGGCATACATGTGTGATCGATCCCCAGGAGATACATTTGTAATCTCAAACAGTAACATCAACCAAGCAAAGTAAGACAAACACCAGCACTTTTTCTATGGTCATCTTTCTTGGGGAAAACTTTGTGGTTACACTGAGCTTTTCTGACAGAAAACACAAGTCTGTACAGCCTGACCTTACCGAGCATCCATAAAGCTTCATGCTAGTTGAAGTGTTTCCCTTCTGGGACCACTCCACGCAAAGCTGACTTGCGACTTACAGTAATAAATTCAATGAAGTGTGGACAAACTGCACACTCAAATCAGAGTCACATAGAGTCACAGAGACTTATAAATACCAACTAATCCAGAGCCCACAAAAGCAGTGAGGCTCACAGAAGAACTAGATTTGGGATTAGTGTAGACCCAGATTCAAATATCACTACTGTAAGATCCTTCTGTGGGATCTAAGGCAGATTATTTCACCTCTCTGGGCCTCAGTTTCCTCACCTGTACAATGGAAGGAGAAGAAGTGTCCCTATAGTGTGATTTCTGAGAGAGCATGCATGCGTAGAAAGCACTAGACAGTGCATGGTGCTATGTTTATGTCTCCTCAGTCATCACCAGCTTCATCAGCTTTGTCATTTCTCAAAGTTAGGATGTTCATTGAAGCAAAGGTCAAGGTAGGACCCAGGCCTTCAGACTTTGAGGTCAGACTGACTTGCACCAATAATTTTTCTCCCCAGTATATCATCTGGTATTTAACCTGATATTGAATCTGGCTCTCTTTTAATTTTATACATGGCCAATCCTTTTTAACTAGGCATGCACTTTAATTTCTTATATTTTATTATGAAATCTATTAAACTTCAAAAAAGTGGAGTTATGAATAAATATCCCCTATCCACCTAGATTTTACAATGAATATTTTGTAATTTTGCTTTATTACTTTCTCACCCATTATCATCAATCCATCTACCCAAGCACATATTCACTCATCCATCCATCCACCCCGCCACTCACCTATTCCACCATATATCCACTTACCCGTCAATCTATCCATCCATCAATCTTACTTTTAATGTATCTCAAAGTATTTGCAGACATACAGGCAAATGTTGATGAGGTTTAGTGCCGATTCTAAAAAATAAGGTTATATCTTCAAAAACAAGATATCCAGAATTACTTGCCTTTTTGTATCTTGCTATCTTCACAGCCATTTTCAGGAAGGCTGGAGGCTACCAAGTCAGGGGTGCCTTCTGTCCTATTTTCACCTCTATTCATTCTAAATGTCTCTCAAACATACTTGAGCATAAAGCTTTCTTGATGGTTGGGAATTTACTGTTTTGTTCTTTCTCTAACCATAGGACCCAGAGCAGTGCCTGGTGTGCAGTAGATAATCAATCTTTGCCAGTGTGTATTTTTTTTTCTCCCTCTACCACACCCATAACCATCACCTTCCTTGGTTCTTCTCATCACTCACCTCCAAGGTGAAAAAAAAATAACAAGAACTAGACCTTTAAGATAAAAAGCTTCATGTGTAGCTTTTCTCTGGGGGGCTCACAGTCTAAAGGGAATTTTTTTCATGTAAATAAAAATGACTGGAGTATTTTTTATTTTAAATATTATGAGCTGCTTGTCACAGGAAAAGAAAGGAACGATCAGGAAATAGTTTTTAAAAATGGGCTTTTATGAAAACTGCTGTTGATACATGAATTTGTTCCTTTTCTGTTGTTGTGATAAAGCAACTGGTAGAAGAAGTAGCTTAACAATTCCTGATGGATGAGAGTCTGTCATGGCAGGGAGTTAAAGCAGCAGGCAGCAGGCCTGAGAAACAGGACAAGGAAGCAGAGAACTCACGTCTCAGCAACAGGCCCTAAGAGTCTCTAAGCTCTCAAAGCCATCCTGGGTGTCACATTTAAAACCTCCCCAATCAATGACATCAGCAGAGAACCAAGCGTTCAAATGCCTTAGTCTATTGAGGACATTCTTGTTCAAACCACTACAGTACTTAAGGGCTGAAGTTACATGGAACGCTATTAATATGTTGGAGCCTGACTCTGGAAATAGTTTTCATCAGCTGAGAGCTCCACTCAGGTCAGAACACTATATAGACCTCCAATAGAAAATGCAGGTTGCTAAAATGATTCCTATTGCCTTTCTCTCTTTAAAGGTAAATGCCATATCTAATAAATTATGAATATGAGTATACATGTATATATATTTTTAAGAAATAAAGTATTGTGAATCATAATTGCCCTATCCACTATAGAATTCTTCAGCTAATTCTTCCAAATGTCTCTCTCTCCCCCAACTCCTCTCCTTCCTTTCCTGCCTCTAGTGGCTACCATCTACTTTTTAATTATAGTGAGTGCATAAAAAAATCATTATAGAAATGTAATTACCCTGATTTGATCAATATAGTTCTTTAAATGTATCAAATGATTAGAGAGTACCCAAAAATACATATAATTATTTCATATAATCTAATCCTTTAATTTTTTTATTTTTTTCACTAAGTGTTTATAGGCACAAGTGATGAAGTCAGAAGACAATTTTCTAAAGTTGGTTTTCTCCTTCCTTTAGAGGTCAGATGCACTCAATGGGGTCATCTGAGTAATCACATGAGAATTAGCATCTAGATAGGAGAAGAACAGATAGTACCTTATGTCCTAGGCAATCTAAGGCATATCTAGCAATAAACCACTAAAAGTGCTTCAGATTATGATAGGATAGTTAATGTGACCTTGAGAATCTGATATCTGCCCTTCATTAACCTCTCACTTGTAGTACAGGACAGTGCACTAGAATTAACTCCCTTTATGACTTCTCTTCCCAGATCTATGAGATGATGCTGGTAAGACATGGTTACATGATTGTTGGAGATCCAATGGGTGGCAAGACATCAGCTTATAAAGTTCTGGCTGCAGCTCTGGGTGACTTACATGCAGGTAAAGCTTGCACCCCCTGCTTTAGGGAGGTCAGGACTTCCTGCACAGTTACCTGACTTGGTGGAGACAACGCCATGCTATGAGCTTTGTCAACCTGGGTGTTGATATATGCATTAAAAGCAGAGCAAAGCACACAAATGTCTGCAGGAAGAAAATAAAGGCTGGGCCACAGGGTCTTCCAACAAGGGGTTTGCTGTGCATGGTGTGGAGGCTGGAGCAATACTGTTAAATGCTCAACAGTGGCTCTCCCAATGGTTCCCCAAGGAGAATAGCGTGACTGTTGTTGGCTTAAACAAAATCAGTTTAAAAACAAAACAGATACATGCTTCCTTTCCTTTCCTTGTGTTCTTCCCATACAAGCTTCCTCTTCCCATCCTTCATGTCTCTTCCCTTCCTCCTTGTTTCCCTTCTTCCTAGAGTAGAGGATAAGAGCTCATCTTTGGAATAAACACTTAAACTTAGGAAAGTAACTTAATGTCATCTCCTCTTTTTTCCCAGCTCTAGGATGGGATTACTTTGAGAATTAGATTATGTAGGTAAATACATGGAACATTCTAGGTATTCGACCAACGGAATCTATGTTCACCACTAAATAAACAGTCTAGGTTTCTTTTCTTCCATTTGTACATTTGTTTCTGTATAATATGCCAACATGTAATTCTTAATCTCATGCCTATGCTGCACACGAGTTTAGACAAGAACTTAAATTAAAATTGTTTTGGGGGGTTGGAGGGCTAGAGAAATGCCCCAGTGGTTAAGAGTGATTGCTGCTCTTCCAGAGGGCTAGGTTCCATTTAAAAATGTTTTCTTGCCAGGCATGGTGGTACATGCCTTTAATCCCAAGCCCCAGGAAGCAGAAGCAGGCAGATCTCTGTGAATTTAAAACTATCCAGGTCTACATAGTGAGTTTCAGGACAGCCAGATCTAAAAAATAGAGAGACTTTGTCTAAAAAAAAATGTTTTCTTTTCCTTATTACTTGTTTTGGAGTTTTAAACTATTATTTAATTTTTTAGACAGAAGCTCACTATTGTAGCCCAGGCTGGTTTTAAAATACATGATCCTCCTGCCTTAGTCTCTCAAGTGCTGAGATTTCAGGTACGTACCACCCCACCTAGATAAAACCATTTTCTAATAATCTTTACTGTTTTAACTTTAAGAATACCCTGTGTATTGCTTGACCAATACCACTGTATGTATCCCCAGAGAGGTCACAGCTATTTTAGGACTGATACCCCACCAGTTTATATCATCTTTAAATGAATAAAATAGACTCACATCAGTGACTTAGCTTGACTTATTCATTTAGGCTCTCCTTTGGATGGAGAAACACTGATTATTTCCCAGAATCATTTCACCTTTCAGGGGTTTTTATCATCCCAGGCTAGAGCCAAGTATGGCTGTGATCCCAGGCACATAAGAAGAGCTGGTGAAATGCTGATTCTTTTCTTTAATGTTTGAGTTCTTCTCAGACAAAGTAGGTTTCTTTAGTTATGAATCTGACATTTACCCAGTTTGAAATAAGACTCAGAAGAAAATATGTTTACAAATACTTTTTTTGGTGGTTGTGATAACACACAACAAAAGGCCTAATCTATTCAGCTACCCCAATCTTTATAAGGACTGGGCGTCATTTTATAGATTCTCCTTAGACTCCTTAGAACTGCTGGTTCACCAAGTTGGTGGTCTTTTGTTTAATACCTGATCTCACCAAAGCCTTTGTAATGGGTTGGACTTTCTCACCCAGCCAACCAGATGGAGGAGTTTGCTGTGGAGTACAAGATCATCAACCCCAAGGCCATCACAATGGGGCAACTGTATGGCTGCTTTGACGCCGTGAGCCATGAGTGGACAGATGGTGTCCTGGCCAATGCTTTCCGGGAGCAAGCGTCTTCCATAACTGATGACCGCAAATGGATTATATTTGATGGACCAGTAGATGCTGTTTGGATTGAAAATATGAACACTGTCCTGGATGACAATAAAAAGGTAGCTACCAAGCCTATCACTTATTTGTGGATGGATTAAAAACTAAGTTATGAATAATCAAAACTTTACAAAGTCATGGACTTGTTACCTAGCATAAATGCCCCTCACAAAAATCATTATTAGTTCACTAATTATGAATCAATTTGTACTTATAGTTAGTAAGATTCAAGATTAAAATTATAAATAGAAAGGGTTGGGGATGTAGCTCAGTAACAGGGCACTTACCTCATAAGACTAAGGTTCTGTCTCCAGCACCACAAAGAAACAAAAAGTATGAAAATTTTAGGCAGAGTCATAGAGTCTAATGAATAAATCAAGCTAAGTAACTGGTGTGAGTCTATTTTATTTATTTAGAGATGATATAAACTGGTGGGGCATCAGTCCTACAATAGCTGTGACCTCTCTGGGGACACATACAGTGGCATGGGCCAAGGAATACAGAGTTTTTTAACCACAAAATTGGATGAACCACGGGTATCTGGCATTCAGTCTCCCCTGAGTGGCCAAGGGCTCAGGTTTTGTCCTAGGATTAAAATGCCTTACTTGAGTCTGTGTTGCCAAGTGGCAAGTTGTGCTCTGAGTGGATGTTCTGAGGCTCTCATGTCCATCTTTACTGCCTGCTTCGGGGATGTGTCTGCCAAACAAGATGACCTCTAGTGGTGTCTCACCCCATTCCAAGAGGGATCTAAGGGATAATTCTCTTCATTCCAGCTGTGGGCTAGTCATTGTGGGAGCTTCAAAATCAGCAGTTTCTCAATCAAAACAGGCAGAAGATATGCCCGTGAAGACAAGCAACCAAATTCTATGTGAAGTTAGGCCTAGTGGCACTGACCCATGATCCCAGCTACTCAGGAGAATTGAGACAGGGATCTGCCTGGACTGAAGAGAGATCTCAAAGCTAGGATGGGCAACATAGTGAGATCTTTCTCAAAGTAGAATGTGAAATAATAATAACAATAACAATAACAATAACAACAACAACAACAATTTTATGGTAATACAAAGAAAGATCAAATTTCTTCATAAGCATTAATAATACCTCAATATTACCTCAGGTTGCAATTCACTGTGAGGCCAGATGCTCTTTCCCTAAATGACAAGCTTTTTTCTGCCATGACAGCAGTCCCCAAGCCTTTTGCTCTCCATCTCTCCAGAACACTTTTATCACACTATACCTTGCCTATCACCTTCCCCCTTTTGGCAGAATGTAGACCCAGGAAGATGGAAATTATTGTCTGCTTTACCCTGTGCACTCAGAATGATGCCTGACACATAATGGGTGCTTAATACATATGTGTAGGTTCCACTGAGTTAATTTTGTCTCCACTGTGACCCTTCATTTGTAGATGGAATTTCAACTTGCTTCCCATCCCTGCACTTTCAGCTATAGTTACTAGGTGGAGAATCTAATCTTGGTCTCCCCCAAACCTTACACTTACAGCTGTGCTTAATGAGTGGAGAGATCATTCAGATGAGCTCCAAGATGAGTCTGATCTTTGAGCCAGCAGATCTGGAACAGGCCTCCCCTGCCACTGTGAGCAGGTGAGCTGGTGTGTTTGGTATGCCTGTGTTCATATGGGTGCACATGCTTGAACATGAAGGGAAAAATAAAATAAAGTAAAACTAAACTGGAGGAAGAAGAGGAGAAAGAGGATGAGGAAGTGGGGGAAGGAGAGGGAGGAGAAGAATAAGGAAGAAGAGAAAAAGAAAGGAAGGAAGATGAGGAAAGAAAAAAGAGAAGGAAAGAAAGGAAGATAGAAGGAAAGAAAGAAAGAAAGAAAGAAAGAAAGAAAGAAAGAAAGAAGAAAGAAAGAAAGAAAGGAAGAAAGAAGAAAGAAAATAGAGAGAGAGAGGAGAGAGAGGAAGGAAGGAAGGAAGGAAGGAAGGAAGGAAGGAAGGAAGGAAAGAAGGAAGGAAGGAAGGAAGGAAGGGAAAAGAAGAGGAAGGAAGGGAGGAAGGAGGAAGAGGAAGAAGAAGAAAGAAAGAAAGAAAGAAAGAAAGAAAGAAAGAAAGAAAGAAAAAGAAAGAAAGAAAGAAGAAAGAGAAAGAAGAAGAAAGAAAGGAGGGAAGGAAGAGAAAGGAAGAAAGGAGGGAAGGAAGGGAAGAAAGAGAAAAGAAAGAAAGAAGCAGCTTACAAGGGAGGGGCTGGATTGGAGCCCCTCAGTGATGGTAAGAACTTGTTCCCCTTCTAGATGACCTGAGTTCAGTTGCCAACTTGCATGTCAGGAAACTTACAACTGCCTATATCTAGGGGACACAACACACTCTCCTGGCCTCTTTGGCCTCCTGCATACATGTAGCATACCCCCCACACACACACACATACACATAATTAAAAAATAAAAGTAAACTTTAAACAAAGGAAGAAGAGGAGGAAGAGGGACTATTTTAGCTTACAGTCTAGGCTTTCAGTCTGTCATGGCAGAAAGGAAAGGTGGAACAGTTCGTATCATAGTAGCAGAAATGTGTGGTTGGGGATCGTTCACCCATACTGTGGAGGTAGAGTAGGGCGGGAACCAAGGGTGGGGCTATAACCTTCCAAGGCCCTCCTCTCCTTAGTGACCTATAGCCTTCAGATAGCACCACCAGCTGGGGAACAACATTCAAAATAAGATACTATAGGGAAAACTCTGATTTAAATAGCATGTACATGTGTGTATATGCACACATATGTGCACTTTATGAGCATATAGAATGCTTATGACTAATAAGGAAAGAAGTCAAGATTCATGGCACTATTATATACATGGAAAGGATGATTAATCACTTGGTTAACCTAGGGAAATAAGATGAGAAGAGTCATATAGCTGGATAAGGTCTATTGTCAAAATCCATAAAGCCTAGAATACTACATGGCCATGCTGGTGCCAACAAATGTCAGCCAGTATTAATAATGAGCAAGCACACACCAAACCCAGTTGTTTATGCCTCCAGGTGTGGGATGATCTATATGGAGGCCCACCAGCTAGGCTGGAAGCCCTTGAAGGACTCGTACTTGGATACTTTGCCCTGCTGTCTCACTAAGGAGCACACAGAACTGGTAAGACTCTGGGACATCCCTTTCATCACGTGACTCCCATCTTTAATTCCCTTCCCCTTCCATGGACCATGCAGGCCCACCTTTACCTTCATCACCCCTCTATCTTTCCCCAACAGTCCCATTATGTTGTCCTAGGATGCCTGATATTTTTAACTTTCTTCCTCATATAGTGGGGATGACATGGTATCATCTATCTCATCTCGTTCCACCCCCCTCCGTGGAGAATACCAGAGCCAGGGACAGTTCTTGATGGTGACCATGATGTTGCTTTTTGCTCTACCATCCCACTAGCATAAATATGTATAGCTGCAGTTCTAGAGACAACCCCTTAGAAGATCCATGCCCCTCTGTGCTGTCACCCCACAAATGGCATGACAAATGAGAGTCACATTTCCCTTCCTCCCATCCTAAGAAAGGAGAGTCAGAAAGATGGTTGTTTTGGTAAAAAAAAATGCTTGCTGTTAAGTTTGGGGACCTGAGTTCAAACCTTAGCACCATGTTAAAAATAAAGAAATGAACAGTGGATACCATGTCATACAACTATAATCCCAGTGCCAGAGACAAGGAGAAAGGAGAACTTCTGGGGCTTGCAGCCTTTGTAGCCAAACTGGTGAGCTGTGCTCAGGGGGAGACCCTGTCTTTAAACAAAAGAGTAGAATATGACTAAGGAAGACATCCAGATTGACCTCTGGCCTCCACATACCCAAACACTATGACATGTGTCTGCATATACGTACCCATACCATACACATATAAAGTAACAAATCAGTATACCAGAAGTAGGAAAGCTCAGGCTACATAGGTAGCTGACTACCCTGACAGGCCAGGGAATCCAGGAGGGAGATCCTGTATTTACAGTGCCTCTTGTCTTTCTTTGTTGAAGTAAATGTCCTTAGGAGAGTCTCCTGTGAAAGAAGCCAAGGGTTGGATTTTGTCCCACTATGAAATACTCTGAAGGATTATATAGGACAGACAATCCCATGTCTGCCCCCATTCATATCCATATATAATATATATGACCACATGCATTTATAGAAATATATTCCCAGGAACTAACACACACACACACACACACACACACACACACACACACACACACACACACCACACAGTGGCAGCTGCCAAGACCTCATACCTATCAAGTCCCTTATGGACTCTATACCATGGCCTCAGACACCTTATTGGAGCCTGTGATCCACTGTTGTCTAGCCTTGCCTGTCTCTGCTCCCTATTGGCTCCCGCTTCAGCCCAGTGTCACTCCTAGGCCATCCTTTCTTGCTTCCATTCCTACAAAACCCAGAGTTTACAACCTCAAAGCCCCTGTGCCTTCCGTTTCCCACGTAGGTATCTTGCCCAAGTCAGACCTTTGCCATTGGGTCCCATAGTCTCTTTGCTGGGCGGTGTGGCCTAAGCACTTGAAGTCTCATGGGTCCAACTCCCATTGCCACAGGAGGGAAACATTGTTTCCTCCTCCAAGAAGCCTTCCATGACTTATTTTGAGCCCTTCCTGTTATTCACCACTTAATGTTTCGTTTCCTGATGATACTTTCTGTAGCCTGTAACATACTTGGTTCTTTGCTTATTGTGTCTCTCCTCCTCCTAGCAGGGGCTGAGTCTGTCTTCTCTATTATTCATCCCAAGCATATTGGCCACAATGCAACCAGTAAATACCCAATAAATATCTGTTCACCAAATGAATACAGATGCCCTTCCATTTACAATGGAAACTCACTGCACATTGAAAATAGCATAAGTTTAAAAATGCATTTAGTCTATCTAAAGTACCAAATGCCATGGATTAGCATCACAGCATACTATGAAGAACTCTCTTCTTGCCCTGGTGGTTATGTGATAGTCAGGGAGCCACCACTCACTGATGTAGCCCTGCATCCTGAGACAGCATCACGTGGCTAACCCAGGAAAGGATCAAAACCCCAAATTTGAAGCATATAAATTTTGAAACAGCATTCAAAAGTAGCCAAATATTGCACCGGCCTCTCCTGCCTTTGAGGTGGGTCAAGCTCTTTGTCTCCACAGTCTCATGAAGCTTTCTCCTCTCAGGTTGAGGACATGTTCATGTGGCTTGTGCAGCCCTGTCTGGACTTTAGTCGGCTCCATTGCAAATTTGTGGTGCAAACATCTCCCATCCACCTTGCCTTCTCAATGATGC
>NC_034590.1:89664557-89666025 GCF_900095145.1 Mus pahari | reverse complement strand
AGAGAGAGAGAGAGAGAGAGAGAGAGAGAGAGAGAGAGAGAACTTACATTATAAATATACAAATTTACAACACACAAATACATTAGAAGAGAACTGATATTAATTTTAAAACCAGAAAACTTCTTCAGGAGACAAAGATTCTGTGAGAAACATACCTCTGAGGTATAATCATACATTTCTGTAACTGCTTTCACATACATCACATAACATCTACTGCACATGACAAAAGACATGTGCATTTGGGGAACTCTTACCGGATGCCACTTCTTTTTCAAGATAACAGCTCAAACTCTGATGAATCTTCTTCACAACTTCTGATACCTAAACATTTTTTTCCAGCTTATTTTCCCCCAAATCACTGTAAGTATAAACTAAAAATGTAACATAGTTAACAGTGGAGTGGGGACTTTATAAATACTGCTTTATTTTCACAAATTAAGCTCTGGGTACTCAGGAGATGGCTCAGTGGATAAAGTATATGCTGTGTAAGTATGAAGACCTGAGTTCAAATCCCCAGAAACCCTTAAAGCTAGGCATATATCACGTGTCTGCAATCCCAGTGCTTTTGCACCAAGATCAGAGGCAGAGACAGGAGAATGTAGGGATGCTCGTGTGCTTGGTAGACTAATGTACACAGGGGTGAGTAACAAGAGCCCATTTCAAGGCAGTAAGGTGAGTACTGAGGTTGTCCCTGATTGCCACATGGCCCTTTGGCACATGTACACCTGCACTGACACACATGAAGATGACCTACATCATATATAGACATCACACATAGATTAAAAAAAAAAACCTTAAGTTCAGAACTCTCTTTAGAAACAAACCAATTGTATTCAGTGTTGTATATTAGCATTTCCTTTGCAGATGTTACATATTTTCTCAAGTTCTGTCTATTGTCCTTATATAGTTTCCCCAAGTGAAAAAGCACTAGCTTAAGAAACAGACTCATTGCCTCCAGCTCCACGTGGCCTCATCCCCTGCTTTCCCAAGCATGCTGTTGTGAAACCTGGAAACACTCCCTACTAAAAACTAGAGCCTGAGCTTCAATGTGCCTGTAGCTCACACCAAAGCTGTAACTTTCTGCTCTGCGAAATGCAAGCACATGGTAGCTGTGCCGATCTAAGCCTTAAGATGAGGAACTGTGAATGCTGCTTTAGTGTGAAATAGTTTTACATTTATAGAAGACTTGCAAGAAGAGCATGGGGGAGGGACATATCTAGACCTCTCTCCCAGCTTCAGATTTTAACTCCATGTTAACATAGACCAAGAGATCATTGTCATCCAGAGACTGCCCCACCCAGGGGTCCATCCCATAATCAGCCACCAAACGCAGACACTATTGCATATGCCAGCAAGAACTTGCTGAAAGGACACTGATATAGCTATCTCTGTGAGGCTATGCCAATGCCTGGCAAATATAGAAGTGGATGCCCACAGTCATCTATAGGATAGAACACAGAGACCCCAA
>NC_034590.1:89637252-89664337 GCF_900095145.1 Mus pahari | reverse complement strand
CATTCAGGATAGCATTTGAAATGTAAATGAAGAAAATATCTAATAAAATAAGTTAAAAAATATCATTGTCAGAGTAAGGAAGAGCATGGGTGCCACACTGCCAGTTATGCGGACACCACACTGCGTTTAATTGCTGTATTTCCATAGTTTGCTCCAACCTGTGACATTTTGTCTTTTCTTGTTTTTGACAATCTTGCCTCTTGATACTAGCCAGTTAATTTAATTGAGGTTCTGTATTTTGAATTAAGAACATGGAAAATGTGATCTATACACACACACACACACACACACACACATACACACACACACACACACACACACACCTGGTGTGTGTGTATATGTATATGTGTTTGCATGTGGATAGTGTTATAGATGTATATATGTATATATATGCATACATACACATATATAATAAAAATAGGATGTGTACATGTATATATACATATACTGTGTATACTGTGTGTATAAACATATGTGTTATATATTTTTATATGTGTGTATATATTTGTATATATAATAGAATGTGTGTATATACATACAAACATATATCTGTGTGTGTATACACACACTTACCCTATTAGAATTCTGGTTAGAGCTGGCTTTAAATTCATGATCATCCTGCCTGATCCTCTTCAGTGCTGGAATTATAGACATGTAGCTCTATCCTATACCTCCAAACAATCTTGGAGAGGAGCAAAGCCAGAAAATTTACTGACCCTGATTTTGATGCTTATCATAAAGCTATTGTCATCCAAACAGTATTGTACTAGCACCAAGACTGATATGGCCAGCAGAGACATAAAAAGCCCAGAAACAAAACCTCCCATACATGGCTAAATTATTTTTGACTTATATATGTTAAGACCATCCATGGGGAAGAACAATGTTTTCAACAAATATTACCAGGTGAACTAGATAGTCACTGCAAAAGAGTGAAGTTGGCTAGGCTGATGAGATAGCTTAATGGTTAAAAGTGTTTGCGGTTCTTGTGGAGGACCCAAGTGCAGGGCCCAGCACCCATGTCAAGTGGCTCACAACCGCTTAAAATCCCTGCTCCAGGAAATCCAAAGCTGCCTTCTGACCTCCCTGGGCACCTGCACTCATATGCTCCTACCCACACTCATACACAAACATACAAATTATTTTAAAATAAATCTAAAAAAAAAAAAAGATTTGCAGCCAGGAGCCCTAATCTCAGCACTCGGAGGCAGAGGTAAGCAGATCTCTGCAAGTTCAAAGCCAGACTGGTCTCCACTGTGAGTTCTAAGACAGGCAGGGCTATGTAGGAAGCTGGATAATTACCTAATATTAAGAAAAATATCGACTCAAAATGGATGCAAGATCTAAACAGAAAGAAAAAAATCACTATTAATTTTTAAGTGGAAAAAACAAGATCTTAACTTTTAACTTGGCAACAAATTCTTGGATGTAGAACCAAAGACATGGGGCAAAGATAAAAAGAATAGACACACTGCATGTCATTAAAATTTAAAATCTGTCTACACCAAAAGGTCAATCTGTCTAACAGTGAAAGGTAAACCCACACAGAACCAAAGATGTTTGTAAATTTTGTGACTGTAAAGAATTAATATCAGATGCCAAGCAAGGAGATATAGCCTTCAATCCCAGCACTTAAAAGCAGAAGTAGTTAAATTTCTGTGAGTTCAAGGCCAGCCTGACCTACATATCAAGTTCTAGACCAACTGTGTATACATGATAAATCCCTGACTCAAAAATTAAAAATGATTAGCATCAAAGACAGGAGAAATGGCTCAGTCATGTCAGACATACAAGAAGATCAGAGTTTTCAAACTTCAGAAATGATGTGGAAAATTGGGGTGTGGTGACATAAACTTGTAACTTCAGAACTGGAGAGGAGAGGCAGAGATACTGGATATGAAGGATTTACTAAGTGGCCAGCCCAGCCTTGTCTGCAAACTCCAGACCAATTAGAGACTTTGTATATATATATATATATATATATATATATATATATATATATATATATATATATATATATATATCACCTGAGGAAGGACAACCGTGGTTGGCCTCAGTCATGCATGTGCACATATATACACAAACATCAGCACTCATAAGTGCACTCACAGCTACAGGAACACACACATACACATACAAAGAATTACTTTGGAGGATATAGAAAGAAGCATGAAAATACAAACAATACAAACATGGGTAAAGGTCTTGAATGAACAGTTCTCCAAGAAACTACAAATGGTCAGGAATTACACAAAAAAACGCTAATCACATGGAAATCAAATCCACAATGATGGTTATATCTTTTCACACAATAAATAAATAACAAGTGTCTGAGAGGATGCAGAAGTTGAAATCCTTGTGGACTTACAGACCATTGCTGTAAATATGAAGTGAGCAGTTTGTCTGTCAAAATATTTTGGTGGTTTCTTTGAAAAGGGGACAATAGACTTTCCATATGTGATTAATATCCTGGTTTCTATGTATATACTCAAAATGACTGAATACAGGGACTTAAACAGATATTTATATGTCCATACATACACATTCAGGTTGTTCCCTAACCCAAACATCCATCAACAGATGAAGGGGTAAACAAAATGGTATAATCACACAGTAAAACACATTCTGGGTTTTTTTTTTTTTAAGGAAATATTGGGGGGTGGTCAAGAGAAGAATCAACAGTTAAAAGCTCTTGTCTCTCTTGCAGAGGACCTAAATTCAGTTTCCAGTACCCACATGGCAGCTCACAACAATCTATATCTTCAGTTACAGGGAATCCAACTCCTTCCTCTGACCTCTGAGGGTGCCGGGCATATACAGTGCACATACATAAAAGCAAGGAAAACCATCCATATGTATAAAATAGAATTCAAAGTAGTATAATTACTAAAAATAAATAGATAAAGAATAATTGACAAGCACAAAATTGGTGAAGCAAGAAGATACTATCTATGCTAATGAAATAAATTAATCACAAAATAACAGTTCTAGAATGTGCTTTGGAGTCACACATATGGAGATAGAAAATACGGTGCCAGCCATGTAAGGAGTGGAGGACAAGCTATTGTTAGTGGTACCAAGCTCCAGTTCTGGATAAAGGAGCCCTGATTATGAATAGTAATGATGGCTGCCCATGTGAATGTAGTGAAACCCACTGAAGTAGTGGGTTTTTAAATGTGTTTAACCACAATAAAAAATATATGTGGGCTAGGGAGATAGATAGCCCAATCTATAAAGTGTTTGCCATGCAAGTATAAGGACCTGAGGTCGGATCCCCAGCACCCAGGTAGAAGCTAAACATGATAGCTATTGCCTATAACTCCAGTACTTAGGGGGTGGAGACAGAGGATCTCTGGCGCTCACTGGCCAGCTAGTCTAGCTAAATCCACAAGCTCCAGGTTCAATAAGAATCCCAGTCTCATAAAAGAAAGGCGGAGAGCATTTGAGGGACACCCGGTATCCAACTCTGACCTCCACCTGTATCCTCAGACATGTAACACACATGAACGACATGTAACACACATGAACGACATGTAACACACATGAACCTGTCTATAGACATACACACCCATAAGAACTTGGAGTCACTGTGTGTGTGTATATATCATAAAGGGTGGAGTGTATGGAATGGATTCTCAGCTATATCAGTCACCTTCCAGGTCCTTCATAGGCAGACCCAGCACTCATCTCTTGGCATGCCCAACACTTTTCTCAACACACGCTTCGCTTTCTTTCACTTTCAGATGAACTCCGGGACATCCAGGAGGAGGAAATGGAGATGCATGAAGGTCTGTCAAGCCAGCAGATCTTCCTCTGGCTGCAAGGCCTATTTCTTTTCTCCTTGGTGTGGACTGTGGCGGGTACCATCAATGCTGAGAGCAGAAAGAAATTTGATGTGTTTTTCCGCAACCTGATCATGGGCATGGATGATCGTAACCCAAGGCCCAAGAGTGTGAAACTCACCAAAAACAACATCTTCCCAGAAAGAGGTACTTATGCCCCGTTATGTGAGTTTAAATCACGTGCCCCAAACCCAACTGAATGTGTGGGACATATAAGGTCTTATCAAAAACTAAGGGAGTACGGGGATCGCTTCTTTAGAGCCGACCCTTCCACCCCCGTGTAAGACATAAGTAGCCCTAAAATAGGTCTTTGGGACATTTAACTATGTTTTAAATATAAAACCACAATTATAGTTTATTTTGGGAGGTGTTTGGGATGTTATTTTATTTTTGTAAGTTTTTCATCATTTCACCTCCCAGTAAAAATAAGAAATACCTCCGCTATTGTCCTTCTTGATGGTTTCTCGTCTTGTTCTGTATGATTACGTGCTTCATGTTTGGTGGCTGTAGCATTAGTGCTTCTTTTTAACTTTGTCCTTATAATATCACATGTTGAAGTAGCCAATTTTGCTATATTATCTTTGTTTTTTGTTTTTGTTTTGTTGTTGTTGTCTTTTCGAGACAGGGTTTCTCTGTGTAGCCTGGCTGTCTTGGAACTGCTATATTATCTTTGAACTAACCACAAATATTCTTGGGTGTGAGTGTTTAATAAAGGAGTGGTGGTTGCTTAAGATTAACATGATTCAGGGTTAGAAAGACGGTTCTGTGGGCAAAGTGCTGTGCTAGAATGGGGGCCTGGCTTTGAATCTCTAGCACCCCTGAAAAAGCCGGATGTGGTGACATACATGGCTTGTAACCCCAGAACTGAGGGGGACAGTCAGGTAGATCCAGTCAAGACAGGCAGCAAATTCCAATTCAGTTGAGAGACCCTGTCTCAAAAAATTATATGGTGAGAGACTGAGCAAGACACCTGACAGTGACCTCTGACTTCCATATGTACACACACAAAACAGAGAAAAAAAATGCATAGTACGTACATATATATACATGCATATATACATGCATAAGCTTACTGAGAGTTTTATTGGCATTGTAACTTAATAATTCTTTTCTATATATAGCTTTGACTTACCTTCCTATTACATTTTAATCTTTTATCATATCTTTGTCATTTCTCCATGTAGATCCTATAAATTTCTTTTTGATACAGTATGAATGGTATTATGTTTTGAATTTTAAGTTCTATGTAATCATTTCTTTTTAAAATATTATTTATTACTATTTATACTAGTACACTGTAGCTGTCTTCAGACATACACCAGAAGAGTGTATCAGATCCCATTACTGATGGTTGTGAGCTACCATGTGGTTGCTGGGCGTTGAACTCAGGACCTCTGGAAGAGCAGTCAGTGCTCTTAACTGCTGAGCCATCTCCCCAGCCTACATGATCATTTCTGATAGGCAGGAAAGAAGCTGACTCTGTACCTGAAAATCATGATGTATTACTAATAAGTTCCAGGAAGATTTTCTTTAGAGTCTCTTCCATGTTATCCTTTTATGTCATAAGGCTTTTTCTTCCTCCCTATTTTTTTTATCTCCTTATCTCATTCCATTATCAAGACTTCCTAGTATGACTTTGAACAGGTGTGATGAAAGAGGATCTTAGAATCCTAGGAGAAAAACTCCAACCTAGGAGGAAGATATCTAGTCCTTGCCCTTAAGTATGACGGCATCTGTGATTGTTTTGAGCATGTTCCATCTATTCCTAACTTGCTGAGATGTTTTATTATGAGTATGTGTCTCAGTTACTTTTTATGCTGCTGTGATGAAACACCATGACCAAAACCAACATGGGGATGAGTTTATTTGGTTTACATATCCTGAATCACAGTCCATTGAGGGAAAGCAAGGTAGGAACTCAAGCAGGGCAGGAACCTGGAGGCAGGAGCTGATGCAGAGGCCATGAGGGATAATGCTTACTTGCCTGTGTCTTATGGCTCATTCAGCCTGGTTTTTTATACAACCAGAACCATCTGCCCAGGGTGGCAACACTAACAATGAGCTGGGCATTCCTCATCAACTACTAATTAAGAAAATGCTCTACAGCCTGATCTTATGGAAGCATTTTCTCAATTGAGCCTTTCTCCTCCTTGATGACTCTAGCTTGTGTCAAGTTGACATAAAACTAGTTAGCACAATTGATCCTTTGTCAACTTGACACATAAACACAACACTGTTAAGCCATAACCTTTCCTTTCTTGTTCATCACCCAAAATCACACATTAATATCAATATTATAATATAAGGTATTTTACAAACTTAAAAAGTCCCACATCCTTACAAATTCAAACACTTTATGAGTTTAGTTTCTTTAAAAATTCAAACTCTTTTAAAATCTAAAATCTCAAAAAAACTCCAAAATCTTTTTAAAAGTTCAAAGCCTCTTGGGTTCCAGCAAAATCAGAAATAAATATTTTATTTCATGAGAAGCAGGGCACAATCATAATCTGAAACAAGCAAAACCAAATTCCAACTGTAAATAACTCAGTGCTCAATGTCTGGGGTTCACTCCAGACATTTTCTGGGTTCCTCCAAAGTGGTTGGCCACTTCTTTGCCTCCACTCTGCAGTGTACACAGCTGGTCTGCTAGGCTTGGGCCAGCTCTTGCTGCTATTCTTGGAAGTCTTTCCATAGTACTGGGACCTTTTACAACAACTGGGCTGCACTTTAGCCAATAGCCTCTTCTGGACCCTCTTCATGGTATGGCGCCTCAAATGCTCTCTAATAAACCCTTTATGCCAAAAATGAATATCATCTAAAAGACTCTTACACACTACCAAGTTAGGCTGCCAGCACAAGTTACTATCTAGGCAAGCCCTAGGACACATTGACCCTGGACAAACACTTCCCAGATTTCACCTCATGGTGCACCACCAATTTCTCAGCTCCAGTTAACCAGCATCGATTGTCCCGACAAAGCAGAGGTTTTACTTCAGTGGTTCTGGTCTCTTACCATCAGCCCCAGATGATCAGACACCAGAGATTCTCTATTCAAAATAGCAATGGCCCTGAGAGAGATTTTAAACTTTCCAAGACACGCCTCCATCTTTGCATTTCTTTTTTTTAATTATTATTATTTTCTTTATTTACATTTCAAATGCTATCCCGAAAGTTCCCTATGCCCCCCCCGCCCCTGCTCCCCTACCCACCCACTCCCACTACTTGGCCCAGGCCTTCCCNTGTGCTGGGTCATATAAAGTTTGCAAGACCAAGGGGCCTCTCTTCCCAGTGATGGCCGATTAGGCCATCTTCTGCTACATATGCAGCTAGAGACACNAGCTCAGGGGGTACTGGTTAGTTCATATTGTTGTTCCACCTACAGGGTTGCAGCCCCCTTCAGCTCCTTGGGTACTTTCTCTAGCTCCTCCATTGGGGACCCTGTGTTCCATCCAATAGCTGGCTGTGAGCATCCACTTTGGTGTTTGCCAGGCACTGGCATAGCCTCACAAGAGGCTGCAATATCAGGGTCCCTTCAGCAGAATCTTGCTGGCATGTGCATTAGTATCTAGGTTTGGTGGCTGATGATGGGATGGATTCCCGGATGGGGTAGTCTCTGGATAGTCCATCCTTTCATCTTAGCTCTAAATTTTGTCTCTGTAGCTATATCCTTTCATGAGTATTTTGTTCCTTATTCTAAGGAGGAATGAAGTATCCACACAATGGTCATCCTTCTTGGTTTTCTTCTGTTTTGCATAATGTATCTTCGGTATTCTAAGTTTCTGGGCTAATATCCGCTTATCAGTGAGTGCATATCTAGTGACTTCTTTTGTGATTGGGTTACCTCACTAAGGGTGATATCTTTCAGATACATCCATTTGCCCAAGAATTTCATAAATTCATTGTTTTTAATAGCTGAGTAGTACTCCATTGTGTAAATGTACCACAGTTTCTGTATCCATTCCTCTATTGAGGGACATCTGGGTTCTTTCCAGCTTCTGGCTATTATAAATAAGGCTGCTATGAACATAGTGGAGCAAGTGTCCTTATTACCAGTTGGAAGATCCATCCATGTGTCCTTATTACCAGTTGGGTATATGCCCAGAAGAGGTATTGTTGGGTCCTCCAGTAGTACTATGTCCAATTTTCTTTGGAACTGCCAGACTGATTTCCAGAGTGGTTGTACAAGCTTGCAATCCCACCAGCAATGGAGGAGTGTTCCTATTTCTCCACAACCTCGCCAGCATCTGCTGTCACCTGAATTTTTAATCTTAGCCATTCTGACTGGTGTGAGATGGAATCTCAGGGTTGCACATCTTTGCATTTCTATCAGCATTGTCTTCTAAGCTCCTACAGAACAGCCCACTGAGTGCTCAAACAAGTCAATGGATTTTCTAGCTCAAAGTTCCAAATTCCTCCCCAAAATAACTTGGTCAGGTCTGCAGAAGCAACACTCCATTCTCCTGATACCAATTTCTGTCTCAATAACTTTTCTACTGCTGTGATGACACATAATGGCCAAAAGCAATTTAAAGGAGGAAGAGTTTATTTCACTCAGACTTCCATCTAACACAGTTAGTTCACTCTCAAAAGCATTTAGGGCAGGAAGCTGATGCAGAGGCCATGGAGAAGTGCTGCTTACTGGCTTGCTCCTCATAGCTTTCTCAGCTAGCTTTCCTATAAAAACCCAGGACAACCTTTGCTCCCACCTAAGACCTCCCTTATCATTCACTAATTAAGAAAATGCCCCACAGGCTTGCCTACAGCCCAATGTTATGGAGGTATTTTCTCAGTTGGTGTTCTTTCCTCTCACATGACTCTAGTTTGTGTCAAGTTGACATAAAAGCTAGCTAGCACAGTAGATGTTGGATTTTAAAAATATTTATGAAAATCATATGACATGGTTTTTCTTTTCATGTTAACAACATAGATTATAGAAAATTTCCAAATGATGAGCCAGCTTTATATCCCTATAGTCAATCCTATTTCATTAATTTGCTAACATCTTGTTGAGGAAATGCATTTATATGGGGATGAAAAACTTATATTTCATAACATCTCTGGTTTGGGCATTTGGATAATGCTAACCTCATAGAACGGGGCGTGTCTTCTAGAATAGACGATGGACATTTGTCAGCATCCCTAGTTTCCTAAAATGTACTTACATTGTTGATTTTAGTTATGTGTCTCTTTCTGATACATACAATCATTGATAAAATTCTCCTCCATGAGTTGCTTTCACTGCATCTCACAGGTATTAAAACACATTTTAATTTGCATTTAGGTCATATTTTTAAATTTCTCTTGATAGCCTTTTCCTCTATGTATGTGGTGTGTGTGTTCATGTATATGCATGTCTGTGGGTACATGTGTAGATGGAGACCCACAGCTAATGTTGATTGTCTTGTTCAACCCTTCTCCACCTTCTTCACTGAGGCAGAGTCTCACTTGAACCCAGAGTTTGACAATATAGCTAGTCTGTCTAGCCAGTTTGCTGTGAGGATCCCACTTCCAACTTCTAAGTGCTGAAATTATAGAAAAACTACTGTCTTAGGGTTTTAGTCCCATGAAGAGACACCATGACCAAGGCAACTCTTATAAAGGAAAACACTTACTTGAGGCTGGCTTATAGTTTCAGAGGTTCAGCTTATTATCATCACAGCAGCAAGCATGACAATGTCCAAGAAGACATGGTGCTGGAAAAGGAACTGAGAGTTGTACACCTTGCTCTGTAGGCAGCAGAAGAGGTCTGTGTGATCCACTGGGCATAGCTTGAGTATATATGATATCAAGCCTGCCTCCACAGTGACATTATTCCCCCAACAACGCATATTTCCTAATTTAGTGCTACTCCTTATGGTCCAAGTACTCACACTCTTTAGTCTATGGGGGCCATTCCTATTCAAACCACCACAGCTACCAAACCCAACCTGGCATTATTACACCTTGGTGATCAGAACTCTGATCTTCACCAGGGCTGATTGTGCAGCAATGCTTGAGCCTTCTCCTCAGCCCTTGGTACTTTTTGATTTGTATGTCAAAACCTTGTACTTTTTTGATTTGTCTGTTAACCTTGAAGAACTGAGATTGTCTTACTCAGAATTTCTATTCCTGCACAAACATCATGACCAAGAAGCGGTTAGGGAGGAAAGGGTTTATTCAGCTTACACTTCCACACTGCTGTTGATCACCAAAAGATGTCAGGACTGGAACTCAAGCAGGTCAGGAAGCAGGAGCTGATGCAAAGGCCATGGAGGGATGTTCTTTATGGGCTTGCCTCCCCTGGCTTGCTCAGCCTGCTCTCTTATAGAATCCAAGACTACCAGACCAGAGATGGTCCCACCCACAAGGGGACGCCCCCCCCCATCACTAATTGAGAAAATGCCTTACATCTGGATCTCGTGGAGGCATTTCCCCAACTGAAACTCCCTTCTCTGTGATAACTCCAGCTGTGTCAAGTTGACCCAAAACTAGCCAATACAGAGATTTTCTAGCTATCTTTCTCTTACTGGTTTCTATTCTAATTCTATTGTGCTCTAGAAGTATATACTGCATAGTATCTATTATTATTTAAATGTGTTAAAACGTTTTTCTAGTCAAGAATGTGGCCTGTCATGGTGAACATTCCATGTGATTTAAGAAGAATTCGTGTCTGCTGTTTTTAGATAGTGAACTGTAATTGTTCAGTTGGTTTGCAATGGTGGTGTTCATTTTAACTATTCTCTGACATTTTCTCATTGATAGAGGTCATCAAATTATTCCAATCAATGGGCAATGGATTTGCCCATTTATTCTTGACACTCTGTTTTTCCTTGTGTGTTTTGTCATTCTATTTACATCTGAAATGTGAAAACAGAGTGTAATTAAATTTTCTTCTCTTTTTAGTTAGAAGTTAGGCTGAATTTTATATATAGTGGTAGCTTGCTTTTCATGTGTTCTTTATTTAATGTTCTATTGTAGGTTGTGTTTTGTTTTTGTTTTGACAGACTATGTCTAGACATAGGTATCCTTTTATTTATTTTGCCTGTAATCTGATTCCTGTTTAGTCAGAAAGGGAAATCTGTATTCTATGCCTTCTGTATCTATTATATCATATTTCCTTGTTTTTGTTTTGAAGTGGGTTTTTATTTTAATACCAGTCATCCTCAACTTTAATTAGTCTCCTGTCCACCCTGAATAATTTCAGTCAACCTTTGCATATTTTGCTTCCTGCCATTTTTAATGTAACAGTTAAAAGCATAGACTCCAGAATAAAATACTCAAGGCTGGAATTCTGGCTCCCACACTTACTCGCTGGCAGACTTGAAGCGAATTCCTCAGCACCTCTCAGTTTCCACAGTTCTAAAATATGTACAACAATAATAGAGCATATCTGTGGTGTTCCTGGAAGGATTAAATGAGTAACTACATATAAAAACACTTAAGATAAATTATACTATAATGATGTTATATATAATATATAGTATAAGTGTTATAGTTTTCTATAGATACAGTATAATAGTGTTATAGTTTTCTATAGATACAGTATAATAGTGTTATAGTTTTCTATAGATACAGTATAATAGTGCTGCCATTGTTCCGAAGAGACTGGACATCTCACCTTTGATTTCATCTTTGTTTCATCTCAGCCTATTTTCTCCTTGTGCTTTTTTGTTCCTGTTTCATTTTTTCAAACTGATGCCTTCTGCACCTTACTGAGGGTGGTAAACCATCCTCTGAAGCCAGTGAACTTCATGCTGACCATGTCTTAGAGATATATTCTTCAGGTTGGCCTCCACACTGTTCTTCACGCTGCATTTCCACATGCTGTTTTCTGCTCTCCTTAGCCCTTCAGGCCAGTCTGTTTACTCTCTGTGACTGCAGACATGGCTCATGAGTTGCCTTTGATACCATTCTTGGTCCACTCTGCAATGACATCTTTCTTTCATCTTTGGAGCAAGATATGAAGTGTTTCCAATCTTTTTCCAGGTAACTTCCTCCACAATGTCTGTGTGCACTTTGGTGACCTAATATCCTCTTTCTTTGTCCCATTAACCAATGTAGCATACAAAAAACCAGAATTCCAAGTATTCACTGCCAACTGACTTCTTCATATACATCTTTGGTGAAATCTACTTAGTAGCTTTGATTCAGAAAGAGCTTTGGTAGTTTGGGGAGATGGCTCAGTGCTTCAAGTGTTTGTCTCACATGCAAGCGGGCTGAACCTTGGGTCTCCAAAACACACATAAAGTACCCAATGGATGCAGTAGTTCATCTATAATTTCAGCCTCAGAAGACAGAAACAGGGAATCCCCAGAGCAAGCTGGTTAGCAAGACTAGCCATACTGAAAAGTTTGGGTTTGATTGAGAGAACTTTCTCAAAACTAATAAGAAGGGTGATCAAGTATGATTTCCAACAGCAACTTTGAGCCACATGCACATATATACCTATACACACAGACACACACACATGCACACACAAAACAGTGAGAGCACATGCACACACACAAACACATAAAAGAGGCAAGGAAGCAAAAGCTGTTGACAAGACTAAAATGACCTTCCTCAAGTTGTAGCGGGAAGTGTAAAAATGCAATCCATGCTACGCCAGCAGTGCCTGGCTGCTTGCTCTCATCTTTGGTGGATTCTGACCCGGAGCACAGAAATCTCTCCACTCAGCTCACTAAGTTCCCACTGGCGGGTCACTACCATGACAGCCCCAAGCTTCCAAATTCCCACAGCCTTTGCATTTCGTGCAAACCCATGGTTTGTCACCATACCTTTCTCTCTGGAATTCAGTTGAGTCACCGCATGAAGGAAAACACACAAACTTAGTTCAGAATCAAAAGGTAACTCAATCGCTGAGCGCAACAACTAGCATCCTAACCTTGTAAGCCATATTAACTATAAATCCTCCAGACTCGCCATCTAAATCAGGGGCCATTTGTTAGCTACATATTGTCCTCCAAGCTGTCCCTGTCCAAAAATCCCATATCTCTTTCCTGTCTCCCCTCTTCCTGTCCCTAACCTGAAAGTCCCGCCTACTCCTTGCCCAGTGATTTGTCCCCTGAAATCTTTATTCATAAGAGGAAGGTTCTGCCACATCAAGTCACCAATGTGAGCAAATGTTTAGAAAGTCTAACTTTACTTTCATCCCCATGATAAATATCTATTTTCTTCCTGATAGTTTTCAAACTTACCATTGCTTTAAGTTATGATAAGGGTAAATAATGCTCATGATATATCTTTAAAATGAATCTGAAGTAATTTATGCTCTAGATTAAGGAACAGTTGGGTGGCAGGGATCCAGGGACAACATATGATCAACTAATGGCATCTGTGAGAAGCAGACTTTTCTGTTTGTTTAATCTGTGCATAAAGGCTCTGTGGCTCCTTAGCTTGGAGGCTTCCTGTCTGAATTGAAAGTGCCATTGTTATGACTCTCTCCACCCCCTTCTTTACTGGGCTCTGTGACTCTCTTGACATCTCATCTATGGAAAATTGCTAAGTGAAGGGAAAAGGAGAGGATGACATCACTGTCCTCCCAGAACAGTAGCTGACAGGCAGCTGGAGAGCTGCTTAATGATCAGTGCAGTTTTGGGGCAGCCACTGGGAAGGGTCCAGACTTCCTTTCCTTTCTTCTGCAATCACTTGGTTTGTTATGTTCTGGTCAGTTTTCCATTCTGAAATTATGAACACCTGAAAAGGTCAACTTAAAAGGAGGCTCACTAGAGAAAGTAGCCAAGGAGCTGAAGGGGTCTGCAACCCTATAGGTGGAACAATAATATGAACTAACCAGTATCCCCAGAGCTCGTGTCTCTATCTGCATATGTAGCAGAAGATGGCCTAGTCGGCCATCATTGGGAAGAGAGACCCCTAGGTCTTGCAAACTTTATATGCACCAGTACAGAGGAACACCAGGGCCAAGAAGTGGGAGTGGGTGGGGAGGGGAGGAGGGTGGGGGAGGGTATAGGGAACTTTTGGGATAGCATTTGAAATGTAAATAAAGAAAATATCTAATAAAGAAAAAAAAAAGAAGGCTCACAGCTTTGGAGGTCTCTGCCCATAGTGAGTTGGCCCACTAGTTTGGGGTCTGAGGCAGCACATCACAATGACAGCACATGGCACAGAAAGCTGTTCACCTCCTGCTGACCCAGAAGCCAGAAGGATGAGTTAGAAGAGCTGGTACGTACAAGAGCATGTGTCCAATCATCTCGATTCCTTCTACTGGATCCTGCCTCCTAAAGGTTCCATCCACTTCCATTAGGGCCATAGGCAAAGGCCTTCAATACATGGGCCTTTGGAAGATGTTATCCAAACATTTTCTTCATCCAGCTCATCTGCTTTCTGCTTAAAAGGGATTCTACCAAGATTCTTTCCATGTTTGCTTATAGTGACACTAATCTTTTATTCTCCTGTTTCTTCCTAAATAGTAGCAGACTGAGAAGTTCCTAGCCAGACCCCACTTATCCTGAAAGGGGTAGGTGTACTTTTTTATGTAAAAACTCCATTGAGTCATACTTTACATACTGTGAAATTCACCCACTTAATTACACAAATGAGTGACTTTTAGAAAGCTTACTCAATGTGGCGATCACCATAATCCTGTTTTAGGCTATTTCCATCACCCCTGTAAGATCCTTCATCAATGTATTCAATTCATCTCTGTTCTCCTCACTGGAAGGCAGCCACTAACCTATTCTCCAAGGATTTAGTATTTCATGTATGTGCAATTATGTAACATACAGTCTCACTTCCTTCTAGTCACCTGAAGACGATTCAAATGCCTTTCCAGCCTTGTCACAAGCATCCAGGGTTACAGTTCTATGAATAAACTTCAGGAAATCCACCTCCAACTTCATGGGATGCTGCTTTCTTGGTTTTTCATGATCTAGGAACCATGTCTGTGAGATCCTTGTGTGTGAGCCAGGGATTTATCTTTCTAGATGATGCTGCCATTTCCCTCTGTTGAAGTCTTCATTGTATGACCGTTGAAAAGGCGCTCCCCAATTGAGACATTTGCTTTGCTCTTCAGTTGGGGAAGAAGCTGGAGGCAGGTGAGGCATTGAGAGGCAGCAGAGCATTCACTTTCCTCATTCTGCTCTCTTCTCCTTCTTCCCTGACCCGAGTTTGACTGACAGCCACAGTGCAACGAAAATAAAAGTGATTCTAAGGAGAAGCTCGGAACTTAGTGTTGGCAGACAGCTTCCTGTATGCCCAGGGCCCTTCAAATGCTTGACAGGTTAGAGCTCAGTCACTCTTCATAGTGATTTTCTAGGCTTAGAGTAAACTCAGATCCACTACACAGATGTGCAAAATGGGAGTGCTGGCCAAATTACATAGTTGGTAGGTCCATTTTAGTTAAATTTGTTCTTTGGCCTAAATGTTCTTGAATGAAACCACAAACTAACCCACAAGGGAAGGAGAAAAATATGTTACTGACACATGCTTTTAGTATCTCTTATTTTCTTATAAAAGAAACCTCTCAAAGAAAAATGATGAAAAAATATTTTTTTTTTGTTCACATCAACCTGTTAATTGTATTTTAGTTTTCAAAATGTACTTTTTCCTGTGGATCTGTCTTCATCTTTTATCATCCTTGTATGTAATGTTCATAATGGTATATGTCCATTTTAAAACTCTTGTTATTGTTGTTGTTGTCAGTGTGGAGGATCCAAGCCAGGCTTTGAGGATGCTAGGTCAGTGGTCTGTCACTGAGCTACATCCTCAAACCTTTTTGTTGTTGTTTTTTGTTTGTTTGTTTGTTTTTGAGATAGGGTCTCACTATGTAGCCAAAGCTGGCCAAGAATTCTTTCTCTTACTAACTCTACTTATCCCCTGCCCAAGATAGTAGGTAAGCTACCACACCTTGCTCTCATCTGTGATTATTTCTCTAAGAATTTTTTTCTGTTTTAATACATAGGTGTTCTCTTCATTTTATAAGGCACAGTGTTCACTGGCTTCCTAATGGAGGCCTTCTCAACTGGTTCCTTGTGATCACAGTGGTGTGAGATCACAGATGGTGTCACATGATTACTTGGGCTGTAAATCATTTCCTTGTGATGAGTTTACAGAAATGGTAGTTTTTTTAGAGAACAGTTTTTAGTCCAGTGAATATAGTGTCAGATAGCCTTCTAAAAATGTCATCCGTGGTCAGGCACTCAGGAGGCAGAGGCAGACAGATCTCTGAGTTCGAGGCTACCCTGGTCTACAAAGTGAGTCCCAGGACAGCTACACAGAGAAACTGTCTTTTAAAAAATAAAAATACTGAACCAGAGTTACTTCTGAGTAAAGCTGAGGGGGAATAGGATGACAGAAGAAGTGCCCTTCCTTAATGCATGACGATACCAACAACAAGACATTCTTTAAAAAATACTGCAGAAAGAATTGAGACTTAATTCTGTATATGCTGGAAAGCAGTGGGCAAAGAGAGGAGAGAAGAAAAAGAGAGATGGAGAGGCAGAGAGAGAGGAGAGAGGGGAGGAAAGATGATGAGTGGAGAGGAGGAGGGGGAAGGAGATGGTAGAGGGGAGGAGAAGGGGATAGGAGAGAAAAGAGAAGACAGAAAAAAAGAAAGAAGCTAAAGAAAGAAGTTAAATCACATTGTAAATCAAATGGGTCTAACAGGCATAATGCTCCCTCACAGCACTACAAAACATGTATTCCCAGCACCCTGGTAGAGTTAGAGTCTAGTTTTCCTCCCATCCCCATGCTTCCAGAAATAAGACTCAGACTTAAATTATATTTACAAATACCTTTGCCATATAGTTAAGGTGGACTTTGACTAGATCATAACTTAAATAACCCAATTCTTTTCACTTACACTCTGCCACATGGCCAGTTACCTGTGCTCAGTACTATCCATCCATCTCATCATCACATCTCCCACATGAAATCTCCTGCCTCGCTCTCTCCCAGAATTCCCTCTTCCTCCCAAATGTTCCACCTCCTTTCCTGACCTAAGCCATAGACCATAGGGTTTTTAATTGACAGGTGATACACCCATACAATACACAAGATATTCTCTCCACAGCACCCCATGAAACTTTCTGTATAACAGATCATATCACATGACATGAACAACAGTTAACAAATAGAAAAGACTGAAATAATTTATTGTATTTTATATGTCCTCAGTGGAATAAAACTGAAATCAAGACCAAGAGAAACTAAAGACCACAAACAAAATCATGGAGAGCGAATAAAATTTAATCAAATGATGACTGAATCATTGAAGAAATCAATAGATAGCAAACCCCAGAATTGAATGTAAATTAAAGCACAACATAGCAAAACTTATAAGATAAAATGAAAGCATTCCTAAGATCAAAGTTTAGTATTTACATTAAAAAAAAGAGATCTTTTGCCAAAGGTGAGATTCAGAGAGAAGGAAAGGGAGGAGAGGGCGGAGGAAGGCAGGGGGTGAGGGGTGGGGGATAAGAGAGAGCAGGGGAGGGCAGGGGAGGAAGCAAGGTGGTTGGTGATAGGGAGTGGATGAGAGAAGAAGCTAAATGTTGGTAATCATTGAAGCTACATAGTGGTACCTGATGGTTTTCATAGTATCGTTTTTGTATACTTGACTTTTATTTTACAACAGTACAACAATGAAAACCACAATCATAAAATATTGGATTAAGTTATTTTTAAAAGCATAATGATTTTTTAACTCCTTACAGGTTTTAATTAAGAAATGCCCTTGGGAGCTGAAGAGAGAGCTCTGTTTGTAAAGTGTTTGCCTCATAAGTATAATGATGTAAATTTGAATCCCTCACATTAAGGAGCTGGATGTGTCTGCAGGCACTTGAAATCCTAGAGAGGTCAAGATGGGAGGTAGAGACAGGAAGACTTGCTGGAGCTTGCGGGACTCCTGGGCTAGCCTAGGCTACTTAGTGAAGCTCCAGATCAATGAGAAACCCTGTCTCAAATGCAGTATAGAAGACATCTAAAAGCCCATATCCTTGGTCCTCTGACTCTACCTACTGTGCTCTCAAGGACATGCACATGCCTGTAAATTAGGTCCACACACTCGAGCACTCATGTGGAACCAGTGTCCTTATAGTGAACAATGAGTATCTGAAGTTCAAGAGCTTCTTCTGCTCCATGGCTATCTTCTGCTACAACTAAGAAAAATTAAATTAAATATTTTTTGTTAGAGATAGCTTCTTACATGTATCCCAGGCTTGCCTCAAAACTGCAATTCTCCTGTCATAGTTTTATAAACACCAGGAATTCAGACTTTTCCACTACACATAGCTAAATTGAATATCAGTGCTTAAAAATTATATGTCATATGACCACATTCTTATAAAATATTTTCTCATCAGTGTGTTGTTATATTTCTAATATATTAGTGCACCTGGAGAAAGGACTGGAGAAACTGTCATCAAAAGTTTATTTCTACATATGGAATTATTGTATAGTATTCTCCCTGGTGAGACAAGAACAGGCATCTACTTATTCTGTGTGGACAGCCAAGGAGAGTCCCAAGTAAGGATAGCACAAAAGTCTACACTGATGAAGCAGTGAGTGTCATTGGAGTTACAGGGATATGAGCGAAGGATTACTTATAGGAACAGAAATTACTATAAGGGTCACTTATGGGAGCAGAAAAGGCAGCAGCAGCACCAAAGCCCACTCCAGCATGGATGACAGCTCATGAGTGCTGCAAACCTGGAGCACACTGCACAGCATGCAGGCGTGTGACAGGCTCGAGAGTCCCTTCTAGGTACCTCAGTTGGTCTACAAGTGTCTCTCAGCAGACCTTACTGTTTATATATACTTGGCAAGGGAGAGACCTACAGCATCTTGCTGGTTTCAGGAACTTCCTGAAGCCTTTGAGCTGTTTATTTCCTGAGTTGAAGGAACTTGTTTGTAGGATGAAATGTTTCACTTCCCCTTTTAACATCCTGACTCTTAATGACATTCCCTCCAAGATGAAGGTTTTATCTGGGAGGAAATTGCTATATAACAAGAGATTTAGATCAATTTATTACTTTCTTTTGTTATTTAGAAATTTGTTGCTTTTATTATTAAAAATACTTTGGCTTCTGGAGCTGTGAAGATGGCTCTGTCATTAAGATACCTGCCACCAAAGCATGAAGACCTGAGTTTGCATCCCTAGACTTTACATAAAATGCCAGCATAATAATACCCCTGGTGCCAAGGGGCACAGAGACAGGTAGATCCTTGAAGTTCATTGGCCAGCCAGTCTATCAGGGTCAGTGAAGTTCAGGATCAGCAAGTGACTCTATCTCAAGAAAGTGAAGGTGGAGAGCTATCAAAGAAAACATAGGACATCAACTCTGACCCTCACAGTCATATATGCATACATATATACCTGCTTATACACAAGCAAATATTCATACTAACAAGAAGGCTGAGGTAAGAGGCTCACAACTTTAAAGCTAGGGAGCTAGCCATATAGATGGCTGCCAAGGCTGACAACCTGAGTTTGACCCCTGGGACCTACATGGTGGAAAGAAAGAACTGACTTCTGTAAATTGTCCTCCATCCTCCACACACATGTGGTGACATGCCCCCATGCCACCACCAAGTAAACAAATGCATGTACTTAAAAAAAAAAAAAACAAGTCGTAAGCTAGGTTTGGCTACATAGCAAATCCAAGTTCAATACAGAACAGGCCCCTATCCCAAAGACTAAAATCAAGAAGAACTTACATAATCTTCACTTACCATTTTATATGAATAATAAAGATTTTTTTGCCCCAGTTTGTGGTTGCCAGTGACAGGTAAGTGTCACCACAAGTGTGCTGGGTCTGGCTGGCATGTAGGCATTTTAGCTGCCTAGAACTGAGGCAGTCAAATTCCTCAAATATGAAACTTACCTTGGTTTGCTAATGACATGCTCTATTTCTTTGGGTACAGGAAGCATCTATGATTTTTACTTCCTCAAACAAGGGGGTGGACACTGGAATGCATGGACAGAATATATCACCAAGGGGGAGGAGACTATCCCTGCGAATGCAAAGGTAAAGGGAATGCTGGGCTTTCTGGAATTTTCCAAGTACCCTTCCAAATGGAAGAACTACCAGCTCCCTATGAGCATTCCCATGAAGTGTTCTGCAAAGATCAAACCATCAAAAGCATAGAGTGTAATATCAGAGAGACCTAGATTTATTACATAGGCTTCAAGTTCCTCACCTCAGTTTATCCAACTGTAAGATGGAAAAAAATAATAAAGGGTGATTACCAAGACTGAAGGTAGTATACACACCCTCGTAGCACATAGTAGGAGTTAGATAGGTGTTCATTATTATTCTGATCATTGCCATTATCTAAGCCTAAAAAACCCCCACATTATATCCTTAGAGAAAAATTTCCTCTGGCAGAACTCAGAAAGATGAGTTTCAATCAATGGATTTCCTGGGTAATGGCTAATGCACTATATTTCAGTCCTACAAAGAATACGCAAAATGAGTGCTCTTGTACCTCCATTTGGATAACCTGGTGTATTTTATGTATTCTTCTTCAGTGACTGTACAGAACTTCCAAGTGGGCTCTTAGAGGGCAGATGGAAACGTGAGGGTATTGCAGGACCACAGCTGCACTCACAAGGATACTTCAGACAAGGGTGATTGTACTGATCTCAGGACAAACATCCTAGGGTCTGGGTTCTATAAAGAAGGCCCAGCACTGAGATCCTCAGCTTTAATTGACCTTATACAGCTCTATTGTCTGAATTCCAAGGATTTGAAATTGTACTAAACTCATATGGTCAAGGGCCCAGTGTAGAAAGTATTTTCAGCTCCAATGGGTATTTTCCTCTTGTCAAATGAAAATAACACTGGGTGAACTCCAGCTGACTTCAAGTTCCTGATCTATGCTGTAAAGTGGGAGTCTTGAACCTGCATTCAAGCATCACTAACATAGAGAATCCTGGCTTGCTTGCAGCCTGTTTTATCATCTGCCTCAAAGGGTTACAGGGAAGACCTCAGAATAATATAGGCATGGCATCCTGGTCTGCATCCTTGTAGGATCGTTCTCTTCTCTGCTTTAATGACCATACCCATCTGCTTCTTTTCAGTTAGCCAAATTATTTCCCAAAAGAAGCCAAGCTTTTGTTTGTAAAAGCTTCCAAGCTGCACAGATTTGGTGGTACCCAAGTCAAGGTCAAGTTTGGTTTTTGGAAGCAACATTTACAAACTGCAGTGTGAATGTTGCTCCCTGATGTCATACCACACAGCATCTCCTTTCCAAACCAGACATGATACAAGGAGACCTCTACATGTAATATACACCTTTCTACCCCTTGTTTTGCCCCACCAAGGGATCAGTTGTGACAAAATGATTATAGGATCCAGGCTCAGAGAATTCAATCTTAGGTAAGATATTCTATCCAAAGTAATAAGAATTCCAGAAGCTATGATTGGGGTCTCTAAATCCACTTAGGAGCTGAGGCCCAGGGAAAATATTCAATTCCCATATTGGAAAAAAATGGGAGATTCAGTGGGTGTGGGTCTTGGGACCTAGAATCTCAATGTTGGGGAAAGGGAATCAGGAACAAGAGAAGTCTTCTGGCATTAGCTTTGTGTCACTATGGCAGAATGTCTGAAAGTCAACTCTGAGGAGAAAATGCAAACTTTAGCTCATAATTTTATGCTATGCTCACTTAGCCCCATTGTCACAGGGATAGTGTTGAGGTATAACGTTACTACAGAAGAGCTAAGCAGAGAAAAAAACCACTCACCTCATAATGTCTAGGAAGCAGAGAAAAGAGAGGACAAGGACAGAATATAAGCCTGAAAACTGTGCCCCAAAGTCCCCTCTACCTCTTCAGTGTGTCTTATCTCTTATGTCTACCAACTTCCAATAAACCAATGAGCTATGAACCCATCAAGGGATTAATATATTGATGGGCTCAAACCCCTTAGGATCCAATTGTTTCACAAAATCCCCATTTCTGAACATTTCTACGCTGAAGACCAAACCTTCAACTTATAAATCTTCTTATCTGACTACAACATACCTAAACCTTCTGAGCCAGAATAGGTGGCACATGGAAGGTGGCTCTTGCTTGAGACAAAGCAAGGTAAAAGCAAGTCTCAGAGAGAGAAGCTTGATCCTGACCCTTATTATTGGTTTTTATGCTGGTTTAGTATTAAGAATGTAGACTTTAGAATCATACAAGCTAGAATCCAAAATCCTTACCTTTCCACTTCTTATTGAAGAAGACCTGCTGTGCCTCTGCTTCCTCATCTACGAAACAGGGACAAAGCACTCCCTTTATGTGTTTGGTCCCGTTTGATCTCTGACAACTGAGTATTAAATGCCATGATTGTCCCCATTTCAGAACTGAAACTAAGGTCCCTTGAAAAGTTAAACATTTGCTCAATTTTATAAAGATAATAAAGAATGGAGCTACAGTTAAACCCAGATCCCCTGAATCCCAAGATTCAGTCCTCCTGGTCCAGGACCAAGATTTTCCTGTATCTTTGTGCAACAGGTATCAGACCTCATCATTCCCACAATGGAGACTGCCCGGCAGTCCTTCTTCTTAAAAACCTACCTGGACCATGAGATCCCGATACTGTTCGTGGGTCCCACAGGCACTGGCAAATCAGCTATCACCAATGACTTCCTTCTCCACCTTCCCAAAAATGTCTACCAGCCCAACTTCATCAATTTCTCTGCCAGAACTTCAGCCAACCAGACCCAGGATATCATCATGTCTAAGCTGGACCGTCGGAGGAAAGGCCTTTTTGGGCCTCCCATAGGGAAGAAAGCAGTGGTGTTTGTAGGTAAGGCATTGGCTTGGGTCTGGGTAGATTAAGTTCTTGTATCCGAACTGCAGTAAGGCAAAGCTTCCTGGCAGGTGGGTTAGCATTCCTACCACCACCATGTCTCCTGCCTCTTCTCACTTCCTCCCTCCTTTGTTACTTCCTTCCTTCCTCTCCCTCCTTTCTGCTCTGCTTTTCTTCTTTCTTCTCTAGTGAACAGTATGCCTAGGAGACTGTGGTGCTGGCAGCTAAACTTCAACACCCCCAGAAATAACGTTTGTGTCCATTTGCATCAGATAAGTGGGTCTTCATTGAGTGATATCAGATAGTGGGTCATCACTAAGCGAAGGAACCCAATAGTTGATAAGAAAATGTTGATGAAATAAGAGCATAGACTTTCAACAGTCACTTTATACAAAGTACTTCCTCTTTTTTCCCCCCTTTGAGCGTCAGACCTGCATGAGATTACTAATCTTCATGGTTGTCTTAGGCTGGCTGACCCAGGAGATACTCATAATGTCCCCACTGTCTTGGATTATCTTGTGTCCTGTATTTTAAACTCATGTATTAATAATATACATTTCATGGTTATATTTATATCCTTACACATGCTCATCTTCTCTTGAAAGGCAGGAATCTTTTTTTAAAAAAAGATTTATTTATTTATTATATGTAAGTACACTGTAGCTGTCCAGAAGAGGGCGTTGTTACGGATGGTTGTGAGCCACCATGTGGTTGCTGGGATTTGAACTCCGGACCTTTGGAAGAGCAGTAGGGTGCTCTTACCCTCTGAGCCATCTCACCAGCCCGAAAGGCAGGAATCTTATCCATTGTATTTTTCCTTCTTTTTCTACCCTTCCTTTTTCCCCTCCATCCAGGTCTCCCACAATCTTTATGATATACCCAAAGCCAGTTGAAGCCTTGCACTAAACTAAACTTGGTTCTATATCAATGTTCAACCCTAGGTATAGTTTGTCTCAGCCCCCCTGATCTAAGGTTCTGTCCCTTACCTCGAATGCATTTGCATTAAATCAGTTAATGTGTCTAAAGTTCCTAAAATGTTGACTGACACAAACTGATCAGTCTATTAATATTTGTTGAAAAACAAAAACAAAAACCAAGAGCCCTTGTCGGGCAGCGGGTCTTGGGGAAATAAAAGAGGGTGGGAGAGAACCCTCGTCCTGCCAGAGCTCCAGTGCAGTCCCCCAAGTCTACCCTCCCTCTTTGCAGCCCGGGTGGGCGTCTGGCTGTGGGAAGCCACAGAACCCCAGTCCTCGAGGGAAGAGAGGGAGTAATCCGGGGTCTCTGGACCTCGAGGAGGCCAGAGACAACAGGTTCTCAGTCTCTGACATCCCAGATATCGCTGTATGTCATGGAAAAGCTGAGAACATGCCCTCAGATGGACTCTGGCCTGGGGCCTGAAGGGAGGGTAGGGGAGCCTTGAGAGAGAGAGGAGAGGAGAGGAGAGGAGAGGAGGGGAGGGGAGAGGAGGGGAGGGGAGGAGAGCGGAGGGGAGGAGAGGAGAGGGGAGGAGAGGGGAGGAGAGGAGAGGAGAGGAGAGGGGAGAGAGTTGAGTCTGGCTAGCCTGGAGGCCATGGCTGGAGCACAGGAAGGCCTTCCTGTGGGAGGTTAGGCCTGGGTCTTTAGAGGAAAGCCTGTTCTCTTGCCCCAACACAGTGAATCTCGATGAGCAGAGACGGTCAATAGTTTTAGAGCTTTATTGTAGAAAGGTAAAGAGAAAGAGAGAAAATAGAAAAACAGCCCTTTTATAGCGGGCTGGGCTTTCTTGCAGTTGCAGGGTGGCTGTGAGGAGGAGCATACCTGGCTATTGTCAGGTAACTGTGAGGGTGGAGTCTAGCCAGAATGCCAGGAGTTTGGGACTTTGTCTGAGTGACTGATAGTCACAGGATTATGGAGTTGGGGGCTCTGTGGTGTCAGGCACCTATGTGTGTCTCGGAGCGTGGCTCACTGTTCCATCCCCTGTAGAGTTTCTACTTGGTCTCCTGAGTAAGTCTCGATCGACCAGAAAACAGGCTGCCGTTCACGGTCCCACAAGCCCCACCATGGAATTAGTGTCTCCTCTGTGCCCAGCCTGAGTGCTGGGTCGCAGACAGAAAATGTTCTTGTACTTACGAGAACTTGTAACCACCTCTTGACATTTTGAGTTTGCTCATGAAAGGTCCTAGTTTAAAGCCTTGCTCCCACCAGACTTCAGCCCCTCAGAAGGAGGGGTTGTTACTCAGTAGTAGAGCATTTGCTTAGCATGTAGGGAGGCTCTGAGTTCAATCCCTATCACCACTGAAAATATGTTCGCTGGCAGACACCATGTCTACAGTGCCTGGGCAGTACAGTGAGACTCCCTCTCAACACTGAAAGTATAACAAACAAACAAAAAAATTTGGACAATGAACAAAATGTCTGTGGTCTTGCAGACAGTGTATTTTGGCTAAGGAAAATTGGGGGAAAGTTAAATGCTCATTTGTTGATGTCACCCGTGTATCTTATAGCCATGATGGGCAAGAAGATAGAAAAGAAGATAGAAAACTCGAAACCCTTTCCCAACTGATTAGGATGTCTACTTACTGGGTCTTGAATGGTGTACTGGCTAGCTTTGTGTCAACTTGACACAGCTGGAGTGATCACAGAGAAAGGAGCTTTAGTTGGGGAAATGCCCCCATGAGATCCAGCTGTGGGGCATTTCCTCAATTAGTGATCAAGGGGGAGAGGTCCCTTGTGGGTGGGACCATCTCTAGGCTGGTAGTCTTGGATTCTATAAGAGAGCAGGCTGAGCAAGCCAGGGGAAGCNAGCCAGTAAAGAACATCCCTCCATGGCTTCTGCATCAGCTCCTGCTTTCTGACCTGCTTGAGTTCCAGTCCTGCATCCTNTGGTGATCANNAGCAGTATGGAAATGTAAGCCAAATAAACCCTTCCTCCCCAACTTGCTTGTTGGTCATGGTGGTGTGCAGGAATAGAAACCCTGACTAAGACAAATGGGAATGGGGTCACTGGAAACAGACTTTCTCATGGAGGGAATATTCATTGGTGACCCCTGTAAAAATCAAAGGATCCCATAGACTCAGTGTATGTGGCTGTGGCTTCCTTCTACAGATGACCTCAACATGCCAGCCAAAGAGGTGTATGGAGCCCAGCCCCCCATCGAACTGCTGAGACAATGGATTGACCATGGCTACTGGTTTGACAAGAAAGACACAAACAGGCTGGACATTGTGGATGTTCTGCTTGTGACTGCCATGGGTCCCCCTGGTGGAGGAAGGAATGACATCACTGGTATGTCTAGGAAAGGGGTTTATTCCTCTCTCTGTTTCCCCTGCAGAGCTGGCTATCATGGATGAGTGGGTTTGCTTCAGGGCCTTCTGACAGGAGAGCTTGTGGAGTATGTGCTGCTGAGAGAGCTAGGAAGGTTTGGGTTAGCTCCAGACTTCATGTTGAACGTTGTGTGCAGTGGGGTAGGAAGGTGACAAGAGTCTGCGAGGAGTCTTGTCTATTCATCAAAAAGGGGGTACCACATGAAGGGAGGAGCTACAGGGTTGCATTTGCCTCGGATCTGAGTACAGCAAAGTCTAAGGTACCCCAACTCCATAGGGAGCTTGCTTTATTACTATTTCCAAACAGGAGTGTGTTTCTAGAACCCACAGCAGTGGGCAGTTCAAGTTCAATCACAAATAGGATCTCTGAAAAGCTTCTAGCATAGAATCTAGCACTTACAACTGCTGGGGGCGTGTGTGGTCACGTGAGATGAAGCCCAGCAATGGTGCAGGTGAGAGCATCCAGGCTCCGTAGGTGCTCAGGGAATGCCAGGCTGAGGCAGTTACGTGGGTTTGTGGGGTGCTCTGCTCTCGACTGGGTCCTCTTAGGAAGTTGAGATGACCTGATGAATCAACGTCTTAATTTTTTTTTTATCCAAAAGTCTGAAAAAAAATTAAAAGAATCCAGGGTTGCCACTTGATAAAAAAGCTGAGTCACTCCTGTTAGCTGTGAGAGAGGATGCTGAATCACCATCATGGTTGACAAGAACAATCTTGTTTCTATTGTAATCCATCGCTGTTAGGGAATGATTACATTTGAGGCCGATGTTTTTAGAAAGATTATTTTAATTGTATGTGTATGAGTGTTTTGCTTGTATGTATGTTTATATGTACACTGAATGTATTTCTGGTGCCTGTGGAGGCTAAAAGAGAACAGCAGACCCCCTGGACCTGAAGTTATGGACAGTTGTAAGTCTCCCTCTGAGTGCCAGAGACCAAACTTGAGTCTTCCCCAAGAGTAGTAAGTACCCTAACCACTGAGCCAGCGCTCGTCCCTAATGCTGATTTTTTAGTGAAATTATATTCAGTAGGAAACCAATAACCTAGTTTATAATTGACAGTTATTAGCATTTAGCATTCAGATGGAGAAACCAAAGCTCAAAGTAACGTTTTATGGTTATTGGGAGCACAGTGATTGAGAACATGGCAACAGATAGACTGTTTGCCTAACACAGAGAAAGCATGAATTTATGTTAAATACTA
>NC_034590.1:89631337-89636517 GCF_900095145.1 Mus pahari | reverse complement strand
GCACAGTGATTGAGAACATGGCAACAGATAGACTGTTTGCCTAACACAGAGAAAGCATGAATTTATGTTAAATACTATTTTTTTCATCAAAATACAGCAGCAGTAATGACATTGCAAGCTTTGCCCCTTCCCAAATCCATATACAAGTGCAGACAAACGGAGAACAAAATTCTAAAGTCTTATTAAACACAGTTATAATGAGTCTAGTTTACAAACTCCCCAGTTCTCAAAATGCTAACGGTTAGTAACAAACCCCAGACAGCCACGAGACCTGAACACCATCTGCACATGTGCAAGAGAAAGCAGGAGGAAGTGATGGGACTCAAGCCTGAGAAGGGAGGGTTAGTAAATGGTGGTTAACTTGGGAACAGAGAAAGAAGTCAGCAAAGGAGATGCTTTCTACAAAAAACAAATAAATAAAATAAATGATTATTAATTTTTTGGCTATCCCACAATAATCATGTATTTCCTTTAGTTTTTAAAAATAGTGTTGTGGGGCTGAAGAGATATATTCAGTTAAGAGCGTATCTTGTTCTTACAGAGGGCCTGTGTTCAATTCTCAGCACCCTTGTTGGGCAGTTCACAACTGCCTGTAACTGCAGCTCCAGGGGATCCAATACCCTCTTCTGGAGTCCTTAGTCGCCAGCATTCATGCATGCACACAGCCATACACAGACACACATAGAAACACATAATTAAAAAGTAAGAATACTGGCTGCTCTTTCAGAGGGTCTGGCTTTGATTCCTAGCACCGGCATGATTGCCCACAACCTTCTGTAACTCTAGTTGGTAGAAATCCTGTGCCTTCGGTCTGCAGGCCATTAGGTAAAGCACATGGTACGCACTCTCATGCATACACATAAAATAAATAAAACCGTTTCTAAATAAGTAAATTAAAAATGAAATCTTAAAAATAAAGACAATCTTGTGTGCCAGAGGAGGCAGAGTTGGCATCCTTCCTGCAGATCAGGGATTGTCTGTATGTGCACTGAGCAAGCCTCTTATGGCTACTAAACACATCTTGTGTGGCCAGTGAAACTGAGGAAGCCCATTCTTGATGTCATGGCTAATGTTAAGTGTAAATACTGTGGCTGGAGGCTGATCTGTTTGTTGGGTGGCAGAACTGTAGAACTCAGGGTCACTCGGTCTGGGGAGTGTGTGCGCAAACTCAAGTGTCTATGTGTTTCCAGGACGATTCACTCGCCATCTGAATATCATTTCCATCAATGCCTTTGAAGATGAAATCTTAACCAAAATTTTCAGTTCTATTGCTGACTGGCATTTTGGGAAAGGGTTTGATGTCATGTTCTTAAGGTAAGAGGTTCCTGTGGCTTCCTGCTTATTGACCTGGGGGCTGTCCTCATTTCTGTTTAACTATGTGACTGATCTGCCTCCCTTTTCTTCCTGAGGTATGGGAAGATGCTGGTCCAAGCAACCCAGACAATTTACAGAGCTGCAGTGGAGAACTTCTTGCCAACTCCCTCCAAATCACATTATGTCTTTAACCTTCGGGATTTCTCACGGGTGATCCAGGGAGTACTGCTGTGTCCCCACACCCACCTACAGGTCAGCTGCTACTGTTCCTGTCTCGAAAATCTTTTGGCAATATTCCTGGATCTGTACTGATAGTGTACCTAGTATAATAGGCTTTCACTAACCACAAACTGTTCTCTGTGGCATGCATGGCATAGTACTTTCTATCTCTTGTCTAATTCATAACTCACATCGACCCCAAGATTTAGAGACTTCTTGAGAACCATCATCACAATCACCACCCTTAGTGTATACAAATGACTAACTCTGGCCTTTAGGATTTGGAAAAATTTATCCGGCTTTGGATCCATGAGGTTTACCGAGTCTTTTATGACCGCCTGATTGACAATGATGATAGACAGACTTTCTTCAACCTGGTGAAGGAAACCACCTCCAATTGCTTCAAGCAGACCATGGAGAAGGTAAGCCTTATTCTAGAATCATCTGGCCCAAGAAATGGGCTCACATTAGATTCAGACTGTAGATTCTACTCCCAGTAAAGACCACCACCACTCTTCGCCCTGAATAGTGGAAAATGACACATACATTAATCAGTTGATCTGTTGATATTTTACTTGGTCTAATTTTGCTCCACTTCCGTGGCAACCCGTAAGTTTTGGTATACTGAAAATGGTTATTATATGATGTTATTTATTTCAAATTAATTTAAGGCACTGGAGAAATAGCTCAGTAGGTAAAAGCAGATATTGATCTTGCAAAGGGCCCAGGTTTGGTTCCTTGAACCCACATCAGGTGGCTCACAATTACCTCTAACAGAAGCTCCAGGGGACCCAATGTCCCCAACACATAAGCACTTGCACACACATGCACATATCCACACATGGGCACACATAAATATAATTTAAAAACAAAAATAAAACTAATTTAACTTAAAATATATCCTAAAGCAATTCACTTGGATTTGGGGAAGAAAACCATACATTTTTATAATTTGACCAAGACCCTGGTAAAATTCAGGCAAAAAATTTTTTTCTTTTTGTAAAAAGTATAGTTGTGACATTTTCTTTTTCCTACTTTGAAAAAATTATCTTAAGCCTACCTGTTGGCATTTTAATTTGCTCCACCAAACAGCTAATTGTTTCTCTAGGGAAAATTGTCTTTTTGCTGCATCTGGAAGCCAAGAGCAGAGAAACTGACAGGTCCTCACATCAGGAGGAGGGGACAGCTAAGCATCCTACTCTGGGGGGGGGGGGTAGAGAGCAGGGTGGACAGTTGGCTCAGCAGTTGAGAGCACTGACTTCTCTTCCAGAGGTCCTGAGTTCAATTTCCAGCCATCAGATGGTGTGTTCATCAAGTATCATAGAAACATTTAATTAAAAAAAAAAAAAAAAAAAAAAAATGCAGGGGGGGGGGGGTAGAGAGCAGGGACAGCGCCTTCACCTCTGCTGAGTACAGGGCCAGCCATGGGGAAGTAATACCATTGGCCCACTGTCTTCTGTGGGACCTTACAAGCTGACCACCAACATTTAGCAACTTAGGGGATAACAGATTGTCCCGCCCTTCCTCTTCCTCTTCCTCCTCCTCCTCCTCCTTTTGTTGCTATAGTTGGCTTGCTTTCTTGTTTGTTTGTTTTTCTAAAACAGAGTCTTGCCAGGCTGTAACATGTGGCCCTCCTGACTCTGAGTTCTTGGTGTGTACCACTATACCTACCTCCCACTTATTTTCATTTTTTTTAAAAAAAAAATTAAAATTTTTTTAAACCAAGTTACTTTTACTTCACAAGGACCCAGTGTTTTTTTNTTTTTTTTTTTTTTTTAAAGATTTATTTATTTATTATATGTAAGTACACTGTAGCTGTCATCAGACACTCCAGAAGAGGAAGTCAGATCTTGTTATGGATGGTTATGAGCCATCATGTGGTTGCTGGGATTTGAACTCTGGACCTTCAGAAGAGCAGTCGGATGCTCTTACCCACTGAGCCATCTCACCAGCCCAGGACCCAGTGTTTTTAAAGGTAATACTAAGGAGCACTCCACAAGCCTGCAGCCTGCATGGGCATCCTTGTTCAAAGGGTGCCAATCTTCTCTGTGCTGCTACAGTTCTAGTATATACGCTGCAGAAGCAAGCACTCCTTTGTTATTAGTCCGTTTTGTTTCCTTTTAAAAATATTATGTAAATTTATTAATTTATTTTTTTCTCTTTACAACTCAATATCAACCATTCCTCTCATCCCAGTACCCCTTCACATAAGTCCTCCCTCCATTTCCCTTAGAAGGGGAAGTCTCCCTCTGGGTGTCAATCTTCTCACACCCCCTATCCCATCCTCCATCTCCCATCTTCTGCCCCTCACCCGCACCCCAAACATCAAGGACTGCAGGACTAGGCACAATCCCCTCACCGAGTCCAGACAAGGCTGTCCATTTGGGGATGTGGAATCCACAGGCAGGCAGGTAGGCAACAGGCTCAGGGACAGCCCCTACTCCAGTTGTTTGGGGGGGTCACTCAAACTTAGATTCCTAGCAGTGGGGGATATGGGGCCTAAGCAGCCACTTCCTGTTGCTATGCAGGACTCCCAGTGGAAAGATAAGGACAGCAACACACCAACAAAACCTGTGACCCAAAATGTGTCCTGCCTACAAGATGTACAGGGACAAAGATAGAGCAGAGTCTGAGGGAATGGCCAACCAATGACTGCTCCAAATTGAGACCCATCTCATGGGCAAGAACCAATCCCCGGCACAATTAATGATACTTCACTAGGCCTGGAAACAGAAACTGTCCTTTGAGAGGCTCCACCCAACAGCCAGCCAGTGGAAAGAGTTGCAAACTTACACCCAAACAGTAGATGGAGGTCAGGTGTCTTACAGAAGATTTGGGAGAAAGATTGAGGACAGGGACTCCACAGAAAACCAACACAGTCAACGACTCTGGCTGGATCCAGAGACTGAATCACTAATTAAAAAGCAAGCACAAGCTGGACCCAGGCCCCCTGTACATATGTAACAGATGGACAGCTTGATCTTCCTTTTGTTTTGTTTTGTTTTTTAGAGAAAGAGTTCCACAGTGTGGCTCTGACGAGCCTGGGACTCACTTTGTAGACCAGACTGGCCTTGACCTCACAGAGATCTGCTTTTACTATGGTTTTTGTTTGTTTGTTTGTTTGTTTGTTTTGTTTTGTTTTGTTTTGTTTTTGCTTATGTGCATATGAGGCTGAGCTTGGTGGCATACTCCTTTAACTCCAGGAGGGTCTCTGTGAGTTCCTAGACAGCCTAATCTACAGAGTTATTTCCAGGCTATTCAGGGCTACCCAGCAAAACCCTGCCTAAAAATAAGCAAACAAAAAACTAGTCAGAGATGAGGAGTCGGCTCCGTGGTTAAAGGCACTTGCTGCTCTTGCAAAATTGGGCTCCTAGTGCCCACATCAGGCAACTCACAACCTTCAGCTCCAAGAAACCTGACACCCTCTTCTGGCCTCTGAGAGTACCCACACATGTATGGTACATACATACAAATTAAAAAATATGCATATATATATATATATATATATATATATATATATATATATATATATATAAGTGTTTGAGCAATGTGGTGTGGGTATATACATGTGAGTCTGGTAGCCTCAGAGGCAAGAGGAGGGGACCGGTTCCCCTACAATTGAAGTTACTGTCTGATATAGGTGCTGG
>NC_034590.1:89616530-89631207 GCF_900095145.1 Mus pahari | reverse complement strand
TGCTTCCCCATCCACTCTCGCCTTCCTGCTCTGGCATTCCCCTACACTGGGGCATCCAACACTCACAGAAACATGGGCCGATCCTCCCACTGATGTCCAACAAGGCCATCCTTTGCCACATAAACTGCCGGAGGTATGGTTCCCTCCACNTGTACTCTTTGGTTGGTCCAGTTCCAGGGAGCTCCAGGGGTCTGGACAGTTGAAATTGTTGCTCCCCCAACAGGGATGCAAACTCCCTCAGCTCCTTCAGTCCCTTCNCCAACTCCTCCACNGGGGATTGCACACTCAGTCCAATGGTTGGCTTCGAGCATCTACCCCTTTGTCAGGCTCTGGCAGAGCCTCTCAGGAGACAGCCATATCAGGCTCCTATCAGCCAGCACTTCTGAGCATCCACAATAGCAACCTGGTTTGGTAAATGTATAGGAGATGGATCTCCAGGTGGGACAGTCTCTGGACGGCCTTTGCTTCAGTCTCGCTGCACATGTTCTTAACCACCCAGCCAGCTCTCTAGCCCCACTCAGACTGCTTTCCTGTTCTTTGATCAAACCATCACATCCACATATTATATTTAATTTTTTTCTATTGATGAGCATCTTTAGGAAGATGTGCTCAGGAAAAACAGTCAAGTCTCCCTTTCACTTTGTCCCTATACCCACAGCCAGCCTAGGCGACAGCCGCAGCGTTCAGCAGACACTTATTCTTCCCACAGGTGCTAATCCACCTGTCACCCACTGGGAAGATAACTGATGACAACATCCGTAGCCTCTTCTTCGGGGATTATTCGAAGCCAGAAAGTGACCAAAAAATCTATGACGAGATCATTGACCTGAGAGGACTCACGGCGGTGATGGAGTACTATCTGGATGAGTTCAACAGTGTCAGCAAGGCCCCCATGTCTTTGGTCATGTTCAAGTTTGCCATTGAGCACATCTCCAGGATCTGCAGAGTCCTGAAGCAGAAGAAAGGTCACTTGCTCCTGGTGGGCATTGGGGGCAGTGGGCGGCAGAGTGCCACCAAACTGTCCACATTCATGAACTCCTATGAGTTATACCAGATTGAAATCACAAAGAATTATACCAACAGCGACTGGAGAGAGGACCTGAAAAAGATAATGTTGCAGTCAGGAGTGGCCACCAAGAGCACTGTGTTCCTCTTCTCGGATAACCAGATCAAGGATGAGTCATTTGTGGAAGACATCAACATGCTTCTGAACACAGGCGATGTGCCCAATATCTTCCCAGCTGATGAGAAGGCTGATCTCGTGGAAAAGATGCAAACAGCAGCCAGGACAGAAGGAGAGAAGGTTGAAGCCACTCCCCTGTCTATGTACAATTTCTTTATTGAGAGAGTGAGAAAGAACCTTCACATTGTTCTTGGTGAGAAGCAGTTAAATTCTGTCTGTTCTTGGTCCTCTGGGGTCATTAGGGTCTTCTCAGTATCCCAAATCCAGTTTCCTTTACTGACCTCAAAACTGACCTAAGCAAGGCACTGACCAACAGTCACAATCTGGACTTCCTCTGGCAGTTGCCATCAATCTTTGCCCAAACAGACCACTATGAGCTTGTTCTGATCTCTTTAGTTCTCTGACTTCTTCAAGAAAGATCAGAGCTTAGCATATTATCTGGCACAGGACACCGGTGGTCTCCAGGAATGACATGGGTACATAAAGCCAGGGGATGCCTCACACTCTCTTGTACTCACCTTTCTCTGCCCTCGTTCCCTTCATGCTCAGTCATGGTTGTCTCAGATCTCACCCCAGCACTGTCCTTCCCCATCTCTGTTCTTGTTAATTCTAGACTTTTCAGATCCATTAATCCAGAGTGGTTTTTTTTTTCTATATAGCAGACAAGATTGATGGTGTGTGTGTGTGTGTGTGTGTGTGTGTGTACATGTAAACGCAAATTAAAATAATCACTTTCTGTTAGGATGGGAATCAAAGACAAACTTACTTGCCTGCATCTTTTAAGGCCTTGTACCAAACTACCCCTGCATCCTGTACCCTCATGTCAAGCCAGCCTCCTCCAGCCACACTGACCTCCACACTTCCACCTTCCCATCATGCTTCCTCCAAACATTAAATAAACAATGAATGGCATTTGAGGTGCAGAACCAAGAATCTGAGGCTGGACAGAGATGGAGTCAGAAACAAGCCCTGGGCAACTTCTGTGGGCCTCTAAATACGGCTGCCTTGTATTAAAGCACCGGTAGAACAAATGTCCCTGTCCCCACTAAGGGACACAAAGGCACAAGAGTGCATAGAGGAGACTAGTACAACAGACTGTCACGATGCATTGAGGCCCCATCATAAAAGTTCCCCACGATTCCTCTGTTTCCAAGGCTCTCATCATGGTTATTTGCAACGACGTCCCCATTTTCCAGCCAGAGGCATTGCCTGCCCCTTGCAAACCTTTACTTTCTCTTTGCATCACCAAGCTTTTGTGGAAGGGAACTAACAGAGCCTATTTTTCCTTAGCCATGAGTCCGATCGGGGATACCTTCAGAACCCGCCTGAGAATGTTCCCTTCACTCATCAACTGCTGCACCATTGACTGGTTCCAGTCCTGGCCAACCGATGCCTTAGAGTTGGTGGCCAACAAATTCCTGGAGGACGTGGAGCTTGATGACAACATTCGGGCAGAGTAAGCTTTAGCTTCATTTCAACACCCCAGGTATTCCAAGCTGAAATCCCAGCTGCCTCTGGGGCCCAGAAGGTAAAAGTCCCTGACAATCTGGGTTCAATCCCCAGAACCTACATGGTAGAAGGAGGGAACCAACTCCTGAAAGTTGTCCTCTGACCTCCATATGCGTGCTGTCACAAGCACAGGCATGCATATGTACACATAGACACATGGAAAATAAAGAAAATGCAATTGAAAAGTACTCTGCACTCTGAAGGCTACTCCAAACTGCCAAAACCTGATACGTCTTGCATAAGCCCTGGTGATTCATAAAAAGGTCAGAGGTCATCCCTCTCTCTTTGGCTCTGTTCACTCACTAGGTTCTAGAGGGCCAGCTATTGTATGCACCTCTGGAACCCTGGTGTCCCTTACTAAAGCACTGCTAGGTCTCCTCTGTAGGAAGTTAGGTCCCAACTGACTGCTCTGACCTCCTTGGCAGGGTCGTCTCCATGTGCAAGTACTTCCAGGAGAGCGTGAAGAAGCTGTCAGTTGATTACTACAACACACTTCTCAGACACAACTATGTGACCCCCACCTCTTACCTTGAATTGATCCTAACCTTCAAAACCCTCCTGAATAGCAAGAGACAAGAGGTGGACATGATTAGGAACCGCTACTTGGCAGGCTTGCAGAAACTGGAATTTGCATCTTCACAAGTAAGCACTTCCGGGTGTTTGAACAGGGACAAAGGGCCAGGATACGCTGGGTGTGTCTAGATACAGAAGGTAAGAGGGCATCAGATAAAGGCAGGCTCCGACCTCAGTTAATTCATTTCCATCTCAGCTTCAGGTGATCCTGTCTGGATTTAAGATTGCACTCTCTTGTTCATTGGTGGAGGTTTTAGTTTTGGCATTAACTGGGTCTCTCGAAATATTGCATAAGCTGAGCATGGTGGCATGTACCTTTAATCCTAGCACTTAGGAAGCAGAGGTGAATCTGAAGCAGGGGTGAGTCCATGGCTAGCATGGTCTACAAAGTAAGTTCCAGACCAGCCAGGACTGGCTTCCTTGTATCAACAAACAAACAAACCCAGTAAAGTAGCATTTATCCTGACTGCCGAGTACTGGCACTCCCTTACAGTTAGGACCTCAATGGCAGCATCTTTGTGAAGCCTTGGATAGGAGAAGAGCAGGGCTTTGTAAGGCTAGGCCTGGACTCAAATTACAATGGTCTGACCTGTCCGTACGACACTATGGCTCCACTGCTCTGGTCCTAGGTTTCTAATGTTGAAAGCTCAAGTCCCTCTAGACAAGTAAGAGAAAACTATGTTGTTGGAGAGGCAGAAAAGGGATTTAAAATAGACCTGAAAGGGAATGATAGCAGGTTAGCAGGCCATCTCCTGTTATAAAGAAACACTACACAGAGAGGCCAGATGACATGCCAATGGTTATTCAGCCTGATGATAAGTCCCACCTGAACAACAACTCAAAGAAGCTTGACCCCAGGGCAGATTCCTGATCAGGCTATCCCATCATGGTCTGGTTTCCAATGGAGGCTCCTGGGGGCAGTAAAGGTATGTGGAGAGAAATTCCAATGCTTCATTGGGAAAAAAAATCCTAGTGAATTTGGTTTTCTAAAAACTTACAGTTCCCTAAAAAGAGTTCCCCATCACTGACGGTACTCAGACAGACCCAAAGGATGTGTGATAGAATTGTTTCCAAGGGCGTTGGCTGTATTCGATGGCTGACCCAGGAACCTGGAAACAACAAATCTGTGTTTCTTACAGTTCCAGAGGTCAGGAGGCAAGCTCAAGGTGATGGTAGGTCCACTGGCTGGTGGGGGGTCTCCTCCCAATGAGACAGAAACATTGTGAGTTCATTTTTAAAAATAGTTAGATTCTGCAATGTATGCCTGCATGCCAGAAGAGGGCATCAGAACACATTATAGATGGTTGTGAGCCACCATGTGGTTGCTGAGAATTGAACTAAGTACCTCTGGCAAAGCAGCTGGTGCTCTTAACTGTCGAGCCATCTCTCCAGCCCATGATTTAATTTTTAATGTGCTGTGTGTGCGCATGTGCTCATGAGTGTGTTGGCGCTCACATGCCATAGGATACATGTGGAGGTCAGATGATAAATTACTGAAATCAGGCTTACTTCTTACACTTTTCTTTTCATTGTACATGTGTGTAGGAGCAGGGAGAGGGCGTGTGTGCTGCAGCCTGTGTATAGAAACCAGAGGACAGCTTTCAGGATTCTCTTTGCTCCTTGCATCCACGGTGATTCTGGGTTAGAACTCAGGCTGTCAGGCTTGATGGCAAAAGATTTTACCCAATATTAGGTATCTTGCCAACCCTCTCCTTCTGCCTTTACATGGATTCTGGAGAGTCTGCCTCAGGTTGTCAAGCTGTAGAGCAAGCACCTTTACCGGCTGAGCCATCTTCCTAGCCCAGACAGTAACTTTGATGGGTTTTTACATGGTAGAAAGGACAGATCTCGTTTCTTCCTCTTACTAAGGATATTTATCCCATCTTGAGGTTCCCACTCTCCTGACCTCATCTAACCCTAATGACTTCCAAAGGTCCCATGCCAAATATCATTATCTCTGAATTAAACTTCAACATAGACATTGGGAGACAAACATTCCTTCTGCAGCCTTGTGAGTGCCTTCTTTCTTTGCCTGGTGGAACCCACCTGTAACCTCAAGACTCTTAGAGACTGGGGCTGGAGAATTAAGAGCTAAAGAGTCTTAAGAGTCTGTGAGTTGAAGGCTAGCCTGGGATCTCTCCCCCCTACCCCCATGTGTGTGTGTGTGTGTGCGTGCGTGTGCGTGTGTGTGTGTGTGTGTGTGTGTGTGTGTGCTTGCTTGCATTGAATCAAATTAAAAGTAGCTTTAGAACCCAGGGGTATGGAAATGGACCAGGGGTAAAACACTTGCCAGAAAAGGGTAAGAACAAAAGTTCAGCTTCTCGGAGCTCAAATAAATGCCAGGTGGACATAACAGCCCACCTATAATCCCAGCAGGTAGGGGGCAGAGCCAGAGGATCTCTGCACCCATGCCGGCTAGCCAGATTAGTCAGATAGGCAACTCCACTTTTGTGTGACCTTCTCTTCAACAAGTCTGCCAAGAAAGACACCTAACATCAACCTCTAGCCTCCAAATGCAAGTGAGCGCTTGTGTACACACATACACACACACACACACACACACACATGCACACACACGCACATACACACACACGCACACACACACACACACACGCACACACGCGCGCGCGCACACACACACACACACACACACACACACACACACACGCACCAGTGGCTTTTAATGGTTTTATGACTTGGTCTCTCTCTCCCTGTACCAGACACTAGCACAGAAACCTAATGAGGGAAGAAAGCATGTCATTAACATTTTTGCTTGCCATCTGTGCTTTGTAGTGCTCTTGAAACTAACGCTCAGTGTGGACTCAGTAACTAAGTATTGAAAGACTGGGGGCATAAATACCAGCTAACAAATCTATGCCCAGTGACATGTCAAAACCAGCCACCCTTTTCTATCTGCATTTGCCCTGTATTACAGAGCCAAGTCTGCTTTTCTCAACTTTTCATTTTTAGCACTGACACTGCTGATCCCATGTCTCTCCTGTCCCCTCTTCCTTGCTAGGTGGCTGTCATGCAGGTAGAGCTGACTGCCCTTCAGCCTCAGCTCATCCAAACCTCTGAGGATACAGCGATGATGATGGTGAAAATTGAACTGGAGACAAAAGAAGCTGATGCCAAGAAACTTCTGGTTCAGGCGGATGAGAAGGAAGCTAATGCTGCTGCTGCCATCTCTCAGGCGATCAAGGTATGACCAGCTGAGAAGGGCACAGGGAACCCACACTGCTAAATGTATGTGACTGTGCCCACCTTGCAGATGAGACAAGGGAGACTTGGGAAGGACGAGTGGGTTTTCCAAATCACCAGTTAGGAGTTAGTGAAGAAGGCTCTTGGGCCATCTCTTCTCTCTCCCTCTCTGAGTCAAACTTGGGACTCAGCATAATCACATCTGTTAACTTTCTCCTCATTCACTGTGCCCTGGCTACAATAACCTTCCGGTTATTCCTTCTCCAGGGCTTTTGCACTGGCTGTTCTCTTTGCCTATCAATATCCCCATGCCATCTACTTCACCTCTGTCATGTTTTTTGTCCAGTTGTCCTTAACACATGTGTAGGTATGGAGCAAATGTTTTTAGGATGGCAGAATATTGAACCTAGAGGGCCACATTTGTAGGTGCTTCTGGCCATGTCCTGAGAAGGGATCACTACACATTCAGATAGCAGAAGAGAGCCTCATTAGCACTGACATGACAGTCACATAGGTCTCAGCACTCTCAATAAGTGATTCCATTTGAGGGCCACAGGCACCTAATAAATGACAGGCGTCAGTATCTGAGAGTTGCTAGCATTGAGGTCAGGGTGAAATGGCCTCACAGAACTGTGCAGATCATTGACAGGACTATATGACAAAGCTCAGGACACCTGGCTAAGCCATTTGTCCATGTGCCTTAAGGAATTAGGGAATCCCTTCAGCCATTTTCAAGCAAGAGTTTGAGCAAGAGGCAGCCTATGTCTGGCATCTGTCCTAAATAGGTCATGAGTCATTTTCTTGAAAAGTACAGGGCTTCCAATTGGCATCTCTCCAGTGAATCCTGAGATCTGACCTCTGGTAGATGTTTTTCAGAGGGTCTGATCCCTCCCTGTTCTCAGAATTCACAATGAACACCATGTCCTGGATTGTGAAAGTTGGTTCACTTGCGGCCTTAGCTAATGGCTCAGAAAGAAGACATAATAGAAACCATAAAATATAGCCACTTCCAGGCACCAGGAACCAGATTCTAGTGGCAATTTGTCATTCTATGGTAAAAATGATTATAGTAGACACTCCTCAAATTTAACAAATATTAATTAAACACCTACTTTGTGCTGGCTCATTTTTAGTCAGGGAAAGTAGGAATGAATAAGATAAATAAAATCCTTTTCCTTGTGGAGATTATATTCCCTGGTACTTATTCTCTTGAATCCTACAGCCCTACAGTACACTACAATACACATCATACAGGATTATTCCCACTTGACATATGAGCAAATCTTGACACAAGATGTTTCCAAAGTTGCATGACCACCAAGTGGCATGAGTCAGACCAAGAGCTCTTTGACCCACAAACCATGGCATTTGACCATGAATCCAGAAGTTGCAGACTGGCAGCTGGGGACCACATGTGTCCTGGGATGCAGAGAAGATTCTATTGACTCATTTTGGGGCAGGGACTTGCTAGGTATCCCAGACTGACCTTGAGCTTATGATCCTCCTGCCTCAGCCTCCTGAGTACTAGGACTGTAAGTGTGTGCATCACAACCACACTCAGGGATGTTTTGTTCGAAGTCAGAAATAGTTAACCTTTAAAATGCAAGTCAAGTCAAGTAAAAATTCTGAAATTTTTGCTTTTCCTTAGGGGAAAAATAATTAGGACTCTAGCAACATTGGCTCTGCTTTCTTGGGTTGCGCCCATCCTCAGGAGTAAGAAGCTTTTGAGTTCTAGCCTCGCAAGCTCCATCCAGTTCAGTGCCTGCTCTTGCCTCAGTGCCCTGGCCCCTGGATGTGAGTGACTTTACAGCTCGTTTATGATTCTGTACTATAACCAGGCAGCCAAAGTGCACGGCCGACTCTGCTCCTTCCTAGCCTCGGTTTCTGCATCAACAGATTGAGGTTACTGAGGAAAATAAAAAACAAAAAACCACGTGAACTGGAGAGATTTCTCAGTGTCTAAAAGCACTAGTTGCTATGGCTTACATGCATCAGCAACTTTAATCCCAGGGGAGTCTAACACCCTTTCCTAGTCTTCCCAGGCACTGGGCACACATGTGGTACACTGCCTGGGCACACATGTGGCACACATATACATACAGGAAAATACTCACACAGATAGATAAGTAAATTCACAAATGAGTAGAGAGTATGTAAAAGTGTGTGGCATGCTCTAGAGGTCTGCGTTGCTGGTTCTCTGAAACAGCTGTTCTTCATCTCAGTGTGTTAGCCTAGCTTCTCACCAAGCATAGGAACCATTGGGAAGGGACCAGCCCAGGCAGGCAGGATGCTGCTCTGAAGCTCAGGCAAAGCAGCAAATCTGCTAGGTCAGGAGGCAGATGAGCAATGCTGCGAGGTTTATGAGGATCTGACAGGGACTTCTCGCCACGCCTGGGCAATAAACCGTCACCTTGGGTTTCAGTGGGAAGGGCGAGGTCAAATGTGGTGTCATCGGAGCCTAGATCCTGCAAGTCCTGAAGGTGAGTCAGGTGAAAGAAACCACCCAGGGAGGAGAAGGGAAACCCAGTCTTGCTCCACAGTTTCCCTGAGGCTTTTCTTGGACAGTGTCCTCCTGAAGTTTTCAGGGCTGCGGTCTTTCTCCACATGGGGTCTGCTACATTTCTCCATTCTTCTACACTATCTAAAAATGGGAGCGTGTAGAACACTGGACCTAACACACAAGTCAGAGGTCCCACAGAGCAAGAAGAATTCGTGCAAAGATTTGGAGACTGAAAGAGATGGAGATAGCTCCCAGCACTCGAATCACGAGTGTGGCAGTTTCCTGAGCTGGCGAATTCTTGGCACTCTTGGCAAGTGTCTGGCATCCTGGCATCCGTGCAGCGAAGACAGGCTAGCCTCGACTGCTGCATCTACCCATCAAACAAACAACAAGTCAGTCAGTTCTTCTTAGACTACTAAATCATGTCCTCCTCCCTTAGTGAGGATAAGCTTCCAAAATCAGTGCAGCATAGATTTCATTTCATCAACATATACTTGCTCAATATCTGATAGTTTGTGTCCCCTAGATTGTTGACACTCAATCCAGTGTCATTTTTAATTTTAATCATACAATTATGGGTCATAACAACAGATGAAAAAAAATTTTTTTTGACAATTTCAATTTAGGTACCTTTTAAAGTCTTGGCTCTACTTTGAAACTTCCTTCTTGCCCCTGTCCACACATTGTGTTAAAGGATATAATTACAATATGATTATGATTTTTCACAGAACTTTGTTTTCTCTTAATATCGTACCATGAATATTGTTCCAAGATATCTTTCAGATAGTGTGTTTGGGAATATGTGTGATATAGGTACTTGTTATTGTATATGTACATTTTTGTATTTGTGTAGTATATATACTTGTTTTGTGGCTGTGAGCCCATTTGTATGTGTGTATACTCATATGTGTGGTGTGTATGTGTAGTATATATGCTTTTTATTGTGGGTTTGTGCACATCTGTGTGTGTGTGTGTGTTTGTGTGTGTGTGTGTAGTAGGGTCTGTTCAGGTGTGTGCACATTTGTGTGTGTAATTGTTATTGTGTATATGGTATGTATTGTGGTATATGTACTTGTTATTATGGGTATGTGCACATCTTTGTATGGGTGTTGTGGAGGCCAAAGTTTGACATCAAATATCTTTCCTCAATCAGTCTACAGTTTCAGTTTTTGAGACAAAACCTCTCACTAAACCTGGAGGCCTCTGATTCAGCTAGGTCTGCTGGCAATAAGCTTTTGCCCCACTATGGCCAGTTTTGTGTGAAGGTGCCAGGGCACAAACTTAGCTCCTCACACATTTGCAGAAGGCACTTTAGCAACTGAGCTGTCATCCCAACCCCTCACAGAGACAGCTCAGGACCATGGAGAGGAGGGCAAAAACCAAGCCTATTCCCTCCTGTTCTTTGATTTCGACAGCACCACTGACAGAGTCAACCATGGAGTTAAGAATGCAGACCCCACCTAGACTGCGTGACTCAGAATCTCGGGGTGGAGATGCTCTCGGGCGATGCTTGGTGACTGATGCACAGACACTATTGAGAATCTCCATTACAGATATGTCACAGTGAGAGGCTCCTTGGAGCCACCTGACAAACCAGCTTGCAGCAAAACTGAGCTGCAAGCCAAACTGTCCCTTAGGAAAAGGAGCAGAGATGCCAGGTTCTGTGGAGGGGTGAAGTGTGGAGGGATCGCTAGCTGTTAGGAAGTAAAAAAACAAAACAAAACAAAACAAAAAAAATCCCCTTTTATTTTGCTTGCTTATCCACAATAAACTCAGGTGTTACAATGACTTCAGCACATAATACAAGCATTCAGGAGGCAGAGGTGAGGGATTCATGAGTTCAAGACCAGCCTGAGATACACAGCACATTTAAGGACATTCTGGAATGCACAAAAAGACCATGCCACAAACAAACAGTTGACATTCTCCTGTGAAGTTCCACTTCAGTCATAACTGTGTGCTCACCCAAGAGTCAGTGAACTAATAAATAATTCACTAAAAGAGACTCCAGGAACCAGTGGGACTCCAAGAACCAGCTCTGTGACCTGCCCAGTGTGTGACCTTAACTAACTCATTTCATGTTTTTGGAATTTTTTTTTCTATGATAGAATTTGAGTTATGAACTAACTCAAAAGAGCCCTCTCAGTTGTGAAGTCTTATTGTGGCAAGCTTTCTTTCTTTCTTTCTTTCTTTCTTTCTTTCTTTCTTTCTTTCTTTCTTTCTTTCTTTCTTTCTTTCTTTNNTTTCTTTCTTTCTTTCTTTCTTTCTTTCTTTCTTTCTTTCTTTTTCTTTCTTTCTTATTTTTTTTAAAAGATTTTATTTATTTATTATATGTAAGTACACTGTAGCTGTCTTCAGACACTCCAGAAGAGGGCGTCAGATCTTGTTACGGATGGTTATGAGCCACCATGTGGTTGCTGGGATTTGAACTCAGGACCTTTGGAAGAGCAGTCGGGTGCTCTTACCCACTGAGCCATCTCACCAGCCCTCTTATTTTTTAAAAATATAATACACATACCTTTAATGCTTTCCTTTAAAAGTTGTGCAATTGTACAGTCACAAAGTCATGCAAATATTAATACTATGAACCTCTAGAACATTTTCATCACCCCCAAAGAAAATCTATTCCGTTAGCATCTACTCCTCCTCTCCTCAAGTCCAGGTAACTACTCACCCGTCTCTGGGGACCGGCCTGTTCAGGGTACTTCGTACAAACGGAGCCACGTAACATGGCTTCTTTCACTTGACGTGATATTTATTCGGTTCATCCACATTATAACAAGCATAGGTGCTTTGCTTTATGTAATAGATGCATGATGTTACACTATATTGATTTTATGTTTAAGTTAACAAATAGGAACTGGTAACTCAGGTTAAAGGTACTTGTTGTAAGCCCGACAACCGGAGTTCAGTCCCTGAGATCCACATGGAGAGAACTGATTCCTGCAAGTTGTCCTCCAACAGCCATATGATCTCTTGTGGTAGACACACGCACACAAATAAACAAATAAGTAAAATAAAAAAATAATGAATATTAAATTGGCAAGTGTGCATGCATGCATGTGCACACACACAAACGTGAATGAGCAAAAATCAAAACACAAAGAAAAGGTTCCTTTAGGTCCATTAGGAAGAATTAATCCTAGTGCTATACAGCATAGAAAAATAGCATAATCTACAACAATTTTTATGTGTTTCACAATACCTAAAAGTTAAATATCTCATGTCACATAAAAACAATGTTTGAAAAGATTTGAAATAAATACTTATTGTCCTAATTTTAGCAATGGCTCATTTTTTAAGGTCACAAAAAAAAATACGTTCTCAAATTTTTAGGACATCCAAACTGCAGCCATGAGGGGCCAGGCAGACCTTCAAGAACAGAACTCTCAGGGGGAGGCTCTGACCTTGAAGGGCATCTGGTCACAGAGAACCTCTCTGCCTTTTCCTGGGTACCAGGCACTGATCACCTACTCATTTTGTTCCTGTTCTTCACAGAATGAATGTGAGGGAGACCTGGCCGAGGCCATGCCAGCACTTGAGGCTGCCCTTGCTGCCCTTGACACCCTGAACCCATCTGACATCACGCTGGTGAAGTCCATGCAGAACCCTCCAGGCCCTGTCAAGCTGGTTATGGAGAGCATTTGTGTCATGAAGGGGCTGAAGCCAGAGAGGAAGCCAGACCCCAGTGGCTCCGGTAACCACTCTAAATCCAAGCCATCTTGTTCCAGGCCCCTTGTGTTTTAGAGAAATTTGGAAGTATCAGCATGTGCATATGTGTTCAAAGAGTTTAGTGATGTGTGTGTGTGTGTGTGTGTGTGTGTGTGTGTGTGTGTGTGTGTGGGTGAGTGTGCGCATGTGTATAGGCTAGAGGTTGGCACTGACTGTCTTCAATTCATTCTCCACCTTATTTTTTGAGAAAGAATCTCACCAAAACTAGAGTTTACCAATTCAGCTAGACTGGCAGGCCAGCAAGCTCCAGGGATCCTCCTGTCTACATCTGCTTCCTCAACTGTGAGTGAGGGCTACAAGTGTGCCCTGCCATACCCAGCTTTTTACATACTTGCTGGGATCCAGACTTAGGTCCTCTGCTTCTGCAGCAGACATTTTACTAAGTGAGCCAGCTCCCCAGACCCCTTGGAAATGTTTCTTGACCAGCCTTTAGCTGCTCGGTCAGCTGAGAAAATGCAGGTACCACTCTGTGGGGTATAAACTTAATTGGGGCAAAAAATGGAGGTCAGGTGGTGCAAGCGTGTATGTGATCACACACAAGAGAAAGACAGAAACTGAGAGAACAAGAAACAGAATACACACAGTAAGGAGGGGGAGGAGAGAGAGAAGAAATAGAAACCCAGGCATCATTTAGACACGGTTGCTCATACACATACATATGCACAGACACACACAAAAATGATACTGAATCAACAAACATGTGACCCCAAAGGAAAGAACTGAGAAAGAATGAGAGCAGAAGCGGGAAAACAGAACAGGGAGGGAAAGAGAAAGGAAGAGAGAGATGGGGAGGGGAGATGCAGAAAGATGGGAGGTGTCCTGGAGGGTGAAAAACTAAACAGAAAAAAAAATGAGGCAAAAATGCTGAGGGTGAGAGAGAAATGGAGATAAAGAAGCAGAGCCATCCATCAGGCCACAGAGACACAGAAGGGGCATGAGGCAGGAAGAAGTGAGGCAGAAGTGTGTGTGTGTGTGTGTGTGTGTGTGTGCGCGCACACACACACACACGCACAAACACACATGCCTGCACATATACATACACACACATGCACAGGTACACAGTGGTTGGACTGGGGAAGAAACAGTAATTGGAAATGCTAGAGGCAGGAGCAGAGGGGTCCAGAGATTAATAAATAGAAAAGAACAAAAAAGGGATGGAGGGGAAAAATTGAGAGGCAGACATGAGGGACAGCCAGGCTCACAACTATGATGAACTATGATCCCAGCACTGCATTGCAGAGGACTCCCCAGTCTGAGGTTAGCCTGGGCTACATAATAAGAAGTTCTCAAAAGAGAGCAGAGATTCTCAGATAGGACTTTTTATTATAAGTAGTGCCTTCAAACTGCATGTGAAGTTTGAAAATCGAGTGCCCTTTGAGCCCTCCTGCTCAGAGGAACTCTGCTAGCCTGCATTCCTTCTGAAATGCTAGAAACCCCTAACCCCTCCCTTGACAGCTTCTGGGCCCCTCTTCCCTTTGCTTAGCATTCCTTCTCCTCTGGCTGGCTTTAGGGCAACAGTTTGAAGAAGATATAGATGATGAGAAACGGCAAAGCAGGCTTGGACTTTGTGTGTGCTTGTGTGCTTGCATATAACATACAAATGCACCCAACTTTGTACGTACTGTGGAGACCAGGAGCCTACTGAAGGTAGTTTCTACAAAAGCAATACCCCATTTCTAAAGACACTTATTTCATTGGTCTTGGGTACAACCTAAATTGGTTTTGTTTTGGTTTGTTTGTTTTAAGTTCTTTGGGTGCTTCGTTTTTTTCCAATTTTTATTAGGTATTTACTTCATTTACATTTCAAATGCTATCCCCAAAGTCTCCTATACCCCCCTCCCCTACCCACCCACTCCCCCTTCTTGGCCTTGGTGTTCCCCTATACTGGGGCATATAAAGTTTGCAAGACCAAGGGGTCTCTCTTCCCAATGATGGCTGACTAGGCCATCTTCTGCTACATATGCAGCTAGAGACACGAG
>NC_034590.1:89591755-89611249 GCF_900095145.1 Mus pahari | reverse complement strand
TTCCTGATTTCTTTCCTAGGGTTTCTATCTCCAGAGTTGTCTCCCTTTGGGCTTTCTTTATTGTTTCTACTTCCATTTTTAGATCCTGGATGGTTTTGTTCAATTTTGTCACCTGTTTGGTAGTGTTTTCCTGTAACTCTCTAAGGGATTTTTGTGTTTCCACTTTAAAGGCTTCTAGCTATTACCTGTGTTTTCCTGTATTTCCTTCTTCAAGTCCTCCATCATCATCATGAGAATTGACTTTAGATCCATGTCTTGCTTTTCTGGTGTGATGGTGTATCCAGGACTTGCTATGGTGGGAGAGTTTTGTTCTCATGATGCCAAGTAACCTTGGTTTCTGTTGCTTCTGTTCTTATGCTTGCCTCCTGCCATCTGATTATCTCTAGTGCTTGCTGCCCTCAATATATCTGATTGGAGCCTGTCCTTCCTATAATCCCAGTTGATTCANNNNTTCTCAGAGTCCAGATTTCTCTGTGATTCTTTGATTGTGGGCTCCTGTGAACCTGAGATTCTGGGTATGTCTGAGTTCTTGGCAGNCAAGCTCCTCTGAGACACTCAAATACTAGTGTGATCCAGGTCCTGTGCCCTAGGTGAACGGGGCTGGCACAGACTGGAAGGATTCTTTGGGTGCTTCTAAGGTATATAGGCACAGTTGAAACCCACTAAGATAGAACATTTCCAGGTTCTGAATGTCAGTTCTTATGGTGAGTCTCCAGTTATCAGCTCAGGACCTGCCATTAAACCATGTATATTATTCGCTAAGCCCTTAGAACTTAGTGCATATAATGGAATGGAACGAAAGAGCACTTGAGTTATAGCTTTGAGCACTTGAGTTATAGCTTTGAGCACCTTGAATTTAAATGAAGCAGATAATCTTCCAGAATGCAAACCAAGTCCTCCACAGGACATACTGGGCTGGTTGATATGCTTGCACTAAGGGATAGGTACATTATACGCCATGTTACGTCTCAAGTATGGTTCTTGTCATGAATACCAGATTGGCATGTGCCATAAGCTAAAGACGCTCTCAAAATTTTCCTAACATGTCAGCCAGAGGAGCACAATTGCAGGGTAGGATTGAAAATCACTTGACTGGTTGTTGACTGAAAGTGAATTGAGGAGGAGAGGGCCTGACTTTGTTTCTGGCCAGACTACAGGTGGCCTCCTGTCTTGATATAAGACAGCAAGATCTTCTCCAAGACCACTGCCTCCTCACTTACTCACACTGTCAATTTACAGGAGAACTGGCTATGTTTCATCTAACCTGCCTCCCAGATTTGTAAATAAACATTTACCCATGGGTGTGGCTTCTGTGGTTCTCTCCAGTGATAAAGGAATCAGAGGTGGAATTCATTCAGTTCATATCACAGCACCCAGTAAACTGAGGCAGAAAGATCACAAACAAATTTAAGGCTAGCCTGGGCTTACTTATTAAGATTCTATCTCAAGATAGATGATAGGTGATAGATAGATAGATAGATAGATAGATAGATAGATAGATAGATAGATAGTCAGAGTCAACATGGCCTGAAGTTTAGTCTGGACCCAACTAGTTGCTACTTATAGTGTAGGCAAAGGGCTCATTGCAAAGAACTTGAGATCATGGAAGAATTGAAGGAAAGTCCTTCAAGTCCCAAGTCCAGGAAACAGAGTAAAGATGAGGAAGATATGTTTTCTTACATCTCCCTGACTAGGAGCTTGGAGTTCACCCCTTTCCCCAATATCTAAGTAGTGTGTAGAATTGTATGTCTCAATCAAAATGTCTCAAAACATCTCTGTTTCCTACGCTGGACAGGTAAAATGATAGAAGATTACTGGGGAGTGTCAAGAAAGATCCTTGGAGATCTAAAGTTCTTGGAAAGTCTCAAGACATATGACAAAGACAACATCCCTTCAGTGATCATGAAGCGAATCCGGGAAAGGTTTATTGATCACCCTGATTTCCAGCCAGCTGTCATTAAAAATGTATCATCTGCCTGTGAGGGCCTGTGCAAGTGGGTGAGGGCCATGGAAGTGTATGACCGAGTGGCCAAGGTTGTGGCTCCCAAACGGGAGCGACTGAGGGAGGCTGAGGGGAAGCTGGAGATCCAGATGCAAAAGCTGAACCAGAAACGGGCCGAGCTGAAGCTGGTGGAAGACCGACTCCAAGCTCTCAATGACGATTTTGAACTGATGAACAGAAAGAAAAATATGCTGGAGGAAAATATAGAAGTCTGCTCCCAGAAGCTCGTCAGGGCAGAGAAGCTTATCAGTGGCCTTGGAGGAGAGAAGGACAGATGGACTGAGGCTGCCCGGCTGCTGGGGATCCGCTATAATAACCTGACCGGGGACGTTTTGCTGTCCTCTGGGACAGTGGCTTACCTGGGGGCCTTCACGGTGGATTATCGGGCCCAATGCCAAAATGAATGGTTGGTTTCCTGTAAGGACAAGGTCATCCCAGGCTCCATTGATTTCAGCCTCAGCAACACCTTAGGGGATCCCATAAAAATCCGTGCCTGGCAGATAGCAGGTCTTCCTGTTGACTCCTTCTCTGTTGACAATGGCATCATTGTGTCCAATTCCAGACGCTGGCCCTTAATGATTGACCCTCAGGGACAGGCCAATAAGTGGGTGAAGAATATGGAAAAAACAAACAAGCTATCTGTCATCAAGTTCTCTGATACCAATTATGTGAGGACTCTGGAAAATGCCCTGCAGTTTGGCACCCCTGTCTTGTTGGAAAACGTTGGAGAAGAGCTGGACGCCTTTATTGAACCCATCTTGCTGAAGGCAACATTCAAACAGCAGGGGGTGGAGTACATGAGATTGGGTGAAAATATTATTGAATACTCAAGGGAATTTAAGTTCTATATAACCACTCGTCTGAGGAATCCACATTATCTCCCTGAAGTTGCCGTGAAAGTCTGTCTCCTCAACTTCATGATCACACCCTTGGGTCTCCAAGATCAACTCCTTGGTATTGTGGCTGCCAAGGAGAAGCCAGAGCTAGAAGAGAAAAAGAACAAGTTGATTTTAGAAAGTGCCCAGAATAAGAAACAGCTAAAGGAGATTGAGGATAAGATTCTTGAGGTCTTATCCCTGTCTGAGGGCAACATCCTCGAAGATGAGACAGCCATCAAAATTTTGTCCTCTTCAAAAGTTCTGTCTGAGGAGATCTCTGAGAAGCAAGAAATAGCATCTGTAACAGAAATGCAAATTGATGAGACCCGGATGGGCTACAAGCCTGTGGCTATTCATTCTGCTGCCATCTTTTTCTGTATCTCCGACCTAGCCCACATTGAGCCTATGTACCAGTATTCTCTGACATGGTTCATCAACCTCTATGTGTTGTCTCTAGCAAATAGCAGCAAGAGTGATGAGCTGGATCTACGGATCGAGTACATCATTGAACATTTCACTCTAAGTATCTACAACAATGTATGCCGTTCACTGTTTGAGAAGGACAAGCTACTTTTCTCCCTCCTTCTGACCATTGGCCTCTTGAAGGAAAGAAAGGCCATTGATGAGGAAGTTTGGTACTTTCTTCTAACTGGAGGTGTGGCCCTGGACAATCCTTTCCCCAACCCAGCTCCAGAATGGTTATCAGAGAAGTCATGGGGTGAGGTTGTTCGAGCTTCCTCCTTACAGAAACTAAAAGGTCTAATGGAAGATGTCATACAAAATGTCAAAGTATGGAAGGAGATCTATGACTCGGCCTGGCCACATGAAGAGTCACTACCTTCACCTTGGAATTTCCTTCAAACACTGGAAAAGATAGCAATCCTGCGATGTTTGCGGCCCGACAAGATAGTCCCAGCCATTCAAAACTTCATCTGTGAAACCATGGGAAAGATATTCATCGAAGCCCCAACCTTTGATCTCCAGGGATCCTATGGTGATTCCAGTTGTTGTGTACCATTGATTTTCATACTGTCTCCAGGTGCAGACCCAATGGCAGGTAAGGGCACAACATTGTACGAGAAATAATGCTCAGAGTGTAGTGGTTGATAGCAGGAATCTCAAACCTAGCTAGCCTTCTGTTGAAAGACAACTAATTATAGTAGTCCATATTTCTTTCTTTCCTTTCTCCCTCCCTTTTCTGTTGTTGTGTTCTAATATTTAGCCTAGGCTGGCTTTGAACTATAATGATCCTCCTGCCTCAGGCTCTCAAATACTGGGCTTACAGACATATGCCACAAGGCCTGGCTCAAGCAAAACATTTGGATAAGGCAAGTGAAAACTTCATTTAAAGCCACTTCTCAGCCCCACCTGGGATCACAGTATCTGGGACAGTGAATCCAGAACCACAAGATCATCAGATTTTTCAAAAGAATTCAGAGATGGAAAATTTAACCATTTAAAACTGTTGATAACTTTTAAATTGTCCTTATAATACAGTAAGGGTGGGTTGTGGAAATAGCTGTGAGTAAAATACTTGCCACACGCACATCTCTTATAAAGCTGGATGGTGTTCTGTGTGTCTGTAATTCAAGGCTCCTATAGAAACAAGGGATCAGAGATAAGAGAGTGCACGAGGCTGGCCTTAACAACTAGACTGGAATAAACAATGGTGAAGAAGAGAGCCTGTCTAAATGGGAAGTGGTGACAGCTTTAGTCCAGGCACTCGAGAGACAGAGGCAGGCAGATCTTTAAGTTCAAAGCCAACCTGAACTTATAGAGTTAGTAAGTCTACAGAGTGAGCTCCAGAACAGCCATGATTACACAGAGAACACCCTGTCTTAATCAAACAAAACAAAACAAAAAGACCCTGTCTGAAACAAGGTGGAGGATGAACTTCTGGTTGTCCCTCTGACCCTGACCCCACCCCCTTCACACACACACACACACACACACACACACACACACACACACACACACACACATAGGAGCCAAGCCCAGGATGACATTAGCTCTGAGTTTATCATCATCTTCTTGAACCATTATTTTCTTTATTACATATCAATTTTTTTCTAATTTAATCTTTTGTTTATTTATTTACATTCCAGATTTTATTCCCCTTCTGGTCCACCCTCTAACTGTTTCACATCCCATACCTCCTCCCCACCTCCAGTCTCCACTAGGATGTTCCTACCACCCACTACCCACCCCACCAGACTTCTAAACTGCCTGGGACCTCCAGTCTCCTGAGGCATCTTCTCTGACTGAACCCAGACCTGGCAGTCCTCTGCTGTATATGTGTTGGGGGCCTCATATCAGCTAGTGTATGCTGCCTGTTTGGTGGTCCAGTGCTTGATGGATCTCGGGAGTCCAGGTTAATTAAGACTCATGGTCCTCTTACAGGTCACCCTCCTCCTTAGCTTCTTCCAGCTTTTCCCTAATTGAACCACAGGGTCAGCAGCTTCTGTCCATTGGCTGGTGAGGATGCCTTAATCCCACTTGGGAGGGAGAAGAAAGAAATCACAAGGTGGGGGAGGGACCTGGGAGGGAAAGTGGAGGGTGGTAGTGGGAAGAGGGGAACATGATCTGGTATTGGGTTGTGGAAAAGGACTGAAGACTTGAGTGCCAGCAGAAAGAATGGAAACAGGGAACCTATAGAGAGGTAGGAGGTTGGGGGGACCCTCCAGAATATACCAGAGACCTAAGAGATGAAAGATGCTCAGGACTCAAAGGGAGGGACCTTAGATGAAATGCGCTATAGTGGTGAAAGAGAACTTGTAGAGCCTACCTCCATCAGAAAGACAGGGCATCAAGTGAGGGATGGGGTTGCCATCCCACACTTAAAACTCTGACCCATAATTGTTCTTGTCTGAAAGAACTGCAGGGATGGAAATAGAGAGGAGCCTGAGGAAAATAAGATCCAGAGATAGGCCCAAAGCGGGATCCATCTCAAGGGGAGGCCCCAAGGTCTGACACTATTACTGAGGCTATGAAGCACTCATAAAAAGGGACCTATCATGACTGCCCTCCAAAAAAACCAAACAAGCAGTTGAAAGATGTAGATATTTACATGTCAAATTTTTAAAAACTGAATGATAATACTACCTATATTTTCTTTTCAATTTTCAGCAAGGTATAAGATTGTGGTTCAACAGGGGTAGGATTTTGCTTCCCCTAGGCACTTTTGACAAGGTGTAGAGACGTTTTTCTGGTTACAACTCATATGGGGGATGTTGTTGCTAGGATCTTCAAGAAACAGACCAAGGATGTTGCTCACTATCCTACTTTGCATGGGTCATTTCTTAGACAGAAGGTGACATGGCCAAGTATGTTGTCTTAGGGTTTGCATTGCTGTGAAGAGACATCATGACCAAGGCAACTCTTATAAAGGACAACATTTAATTGGCTGGCTTATAGGTTCAGAGGTTCAGTCCATTATCATCATGGCAGGAAGCATGGCAGCATCCAGGCAGACATGGTGCTGGAGAATGAGCTTAGAATTCTGCATCTTGATCCAAAGGCAGGCAGAAGACTGCTTTTAAGCATCAAAGAGGAGGGTCTCCAAGCCTATCCCTACAGTGATACACTTCCTCTAACAAGGTCACACTTAACTCCAACAAGGCTATATACCTCATAATAGTGCCACTCCCTGGGACAAGCATATTCCAGCCACCACAGATGGCAATCATGCTGAGGTTCCAGAAGCCTGATAGGCCCATCTTCCTGCTTTACCTCCCCAGAGCAAACCCCTCTTAGTGGCTGGGTATTTCTTTCCAGAGACAGTTTATACACGTGGACCTGTTAGGGCTATTGACAGGAGTTGAGTTGCTTTCTCTTCTGTCAGATTTTTCACACTCTTGTTTTTTCCATTGTTAAATGAACAAAGAATACAAGGAATGTGAGAGGTAAGTAGGTTGTTTTCTGTGGTAGCAGGGGAGTTTGGTATGTGCCTTTGACAATGAAAAACTTAGCACAACCCATCCTGGAAGGAATACAGAGGGAGCTGAAGTGAATTGGTACAAGGTTCCTGTGTGACCAGACATTCGTGTCAAAAACAACACAACTGCTTTCTATTGTCTTTGCTTTCATTACCTAAGTCTTTTCTTTTTTATTTTTTTCTTTTTTATTTTTTTCCCTTTAGGAGTTTCATTTCTCTTAGTTCCTACCCATCCAAATTTGTGCCCTTTTTCTTTTTTAAATAAACCCATCAAGTTCAATTCCTGTTGATCACATATACTTGGGTGTGTGGCCTTTCACTGAAGACTAACCGGTTTATTATTACCAGCTAAACTGACACTTTTTCTCCCAGTTGCCATTAGCTTCTCAGTCATGAGTGAAACTTCATGCCTACTTCCACTCTCTATGCAGACATCTTATCTGGTTTGAGCTTACAGAGATTTTGTGCATTCGATCACAATTGTAGTGTGTTAGTGTGTGACACTTCCCTGCTATATCTAGAAAGCACTGTATCCTTGTCTTCTACCACCTCTGGTTCTTATAGTGTTTCTGACCCCAACTTCCGAAATGACCCCTGATCCGTGAAAGGAGGGGATGTGATGTAGATGTCCCATTTAGGGCTGAATATTCTACAATCTCTTATTCTCTCTTCCTTGACTACTTATGAGTCTCTGTTTTAATAACCATCTCTCTCTCCCTCTCTCTATGAGAATTCTCTATGTAGCCCTGTCTGTCCTAGAACTCTGTAGATCAGGCTGGCTTTGCCTCCCAAGTGCTGGGATAAAAGGTGTGTGTCCCTACCCAGCTTTTATTTCTTACACAAGTCCACTTTGTCAATCAGAGCTTTGAGATTTTATCTACTTCTAAAAGTTCCATTTGATTTTTGATTGGTTGGATGGTTTGGAATTTGGTTGTTTATTTGACTGGCCTGAAATTTGATATATATACCAGGTTGGTCTCTAACACAAAGATCTGCCTCTGCCTCCCAGAACTGGGATTAAAGGTGTGTGCCACCATACCCGGCCTAATAGTTCTATTTGTTCTGTTCCAAATCTGTTCATTATTTAAAAGAGAATTCTGAGTTTCACTGTGGTTTATATTCCATTGTTACTTATTTTTCACACATTATTTCTTCCATGGTAATTTCATTATGCTATTAACTTGCTAAGGCTACATGGCAGAAGTACAATGGACTAATGAGTTAACAGCAAAACTTACCCTCTCCCAGTTACTGAGGCTCCAAGTCTGAGACCAGGGTGTTTGAGGTGATTTCTTCTGAGGCCTCTCTCTTTGGATCATTGTTTTTATTTAAAAGTAATGCAATTTATTTAAAACTTAGTCTATTTGTTTGCTTTGCTTTAAAATTTATTTTATGTGTGTGCATGTTTTACCTATATGTATGGTTGTATACCACCTGTGTCCTTGGCGTAAAAGAGGGTCCCCTGGGACTTTGTGGGTGCTGGGAATTGAACGTGGGTCCTCTGGAAGAACAGCTAATGCTCTGAACTGCTGAGCCACTCTCCCCAGGACTCTGCTTGTTTAATTTAAGGGAGAGTCTTTCTTTTTCCAGCCCAGGATGCCCTGCAAGTCACAATGTAGCCCAAACTAGCCACACATTTGTTATATTTCTGCCTCAGCCTCCAGAGTGTTGGGATTTGAAGATGTGCATCGGCCATTCTTAGTTCTCTTTGGCTTATTGGTGGCCAACTTCTGTTTTCTCATGGTGTTCTCTCTGTGTAGCCATGCCTTCCCCATGCCCCACTTCTTTTTAGAAGGACATCAGTCAGCCATACTGAATTAGGATGTACATTAAAGATTAACATCTTCTGACCTAGTTGCTTCTACAGAGACTAACCTGCAGTCACAATCATGAAAAAAACTTCAATGAGCTGAGAGCATCATTTGGCCCACTTCAAGGGCTAAAGCTAATCCTTGGAGCATTAACTCTGATTGTTCTATGTGCTGACTAACTCTTATCATGTTAAATGATAGACTGCATAGTGGGGCTTATACTCTTATAGTGATTTCTCTATAACCAAATGTATGTTACTTTGTGGAAACCTCAAAACAAAACAACTTTGTATATGTAGATCCTGGTGCCCCAGGGATTTAATTTAATGTGAAATTTCTCAGCTAGGAACTCCCCAACTAGAGACCACTGTGAATTCATGTCCCTCGTTTCCATGTGGAATGAGCTTCTTATTTTGATTTCTCTCTGGAGATGTATTCAGTTTTTCCACCACAGCTCCAATTCAGTAGCAAACTCCCATGAGTTGGGAGATTTTTAGTCTGAAATCACAGCCCACTGATGATCTTGACTACACATATAAGTCTTAGTTCCAGCATCCTGCTTCTTGAGAGTGCAAAGCTAGAGCCCTCAGGCATCATGAGGCATATTTGTAACTTCAGCACTTGGGAGAAGGATTACATGTTTGAGTTAGTCTGGACTACATAGCAGGAAACACTGAATAACAACAATAATGATGATGACGACAACAGCCATGACAACAATGATGACGATGACAATGATGACGATGACCTTGATGACCATGACAATAATGATGACCACAATGATATACAATAATAATGATGATGATAATGATAATACTAATACATAGTCTGTGAGTTTAGAGAAAATGTCAAACAACGGTTAGCTGTTGTTCCATTTGCCAGGGCCTCTAGATATCTAAAGCTTCACCAAAAGAAATTCTGATTTAGCAGTTAAGAGAGGCTGATAAATTTATTTTTAAATCCAAAATTTCAATGTGTCTCTCCTTTTGCATCATGACTATTATCTGGTCTTAGCTGGCTGTTCTTTCAAAAACTTTTCTTCCTGGTCTCAGGTCTGCTGAAGTTTGCTGATGATGTTAGCATGGGAGGTACTAAAACACAGACCATCTCCCTTGGTCAAGGTCAAGGTCCTATTGCTGCCAATATGATCAACAAAGCCATCCATGAAGGAACCTGGGTGGTCCTACAGAACTGCCACCTGGCTACAAGTTGGATGCCTGCGTTAGAGAAGATTTGTGAGGAGGTGATTATCCCTGAGAACACCAACTCAGAGTTCAGGTGAGATGGTGCTCTATCTGGGCAAGGCTCTGGGACCAGCTCAAGGTCTAGACAGCATGCTGGTGGCTGAAAGTGCAATGAGGGAAGGGACAGCCCTGCCTTTGAGAAACCCTGAGCTAGCAGAGACAGCTTATGGGAGAATCATATTAATGCATGTGTTCTTTGCTTTTCTGTTGCTGTGATAAACACCATAACCAAAAGCAACGTGGGCAAGAATGTTATTTCAGCTTACAGTTCCAGGGAGCAGTCTGTATCTGACCTTTCCTACTTCATAGGTTCTTGGCTTTCCCACCCTTTATCCCTGCCAGTTTGACCCCATCACTAGAGAAAGAAGGATGGAGGGAGGAGAGAGAAACAGAGAGAGAGAGAGAGAGAGAGAGAGAGAGAGAGAGAGAGAGAGAGAGAGAGGAGAGAGAGGAAGAAGAAGAAGAAGAGGAGGAGGAGGAGGAAGAGGAGAGGAGAGATCCTTAAACCTAATTTCTTTCTTGTTTCTTCTTTGAGCGCACAACTATTAACAATACACAGCCAGCCCCCATGAACGACCACCAACCACCAACCTCTTGGGGCTCTAGCATTTATATACCATCAGAATTCAAAAAGCCACACAACCACAGTAACTATCTTCAGCTGGCAAAACCATGCTTCTACTAGAGCACTAGGCACATTGTAGTCAGTTGCTGAGAAGCAGCCCCATATCCCACACGTAGGATTAAAACAAAACACTTTCCTATAATATTTCTGTGGTTTTAAAGAAGCCAAAATTCTAGAATTCTCACTACAACAGCCAACCATGGAGAAAAGTCAGGGCAGGAACTCTGGGCAGGAACTTAGAAGCAAGAGCTGAAGCAGAGACTGTGGAGGAATACAACTTACTGACTTGCTCTCTCTGGCTCATGCTTTTATATATAACCCAGGCTCCTCTGGGTGTAGCCCACAGTGGAACTGGGGGCTCTCCCATCAATCATCAATCAAGACAGTCTCTTATGGATGCAGCCACTGGCCAATATGATCGAGGCAGTTATTCAGCTGAGGTTCCCTCTTGCCAGATCTCTAGGTTGTGTCAAATTTCCTGTTAAAATTTCTTGTTGCTCTTAAGCTCTTGCCTCTCTCTTGCCACTTGCCCCATTGCTCTCCATTCCCTCCCCCCCCTCCACTCTCATGGTCATGGCCAACCCCACATCTCTATTCTCTCCTTCACTCTGCCTTTCTCTGACTCTACTACTCTTTCAACTTCCTCCCCATGCCTTGAATAAACTCTATTCCATACTAAAAAGAAAAAAAATTGTCATACCTGTAAAGAATCCCTAGGCCACAGGAAAAGGACAGGCCTGAAGCACTGATAACTGCCTGAGATTTTGTAACATGAATGGGGGTTTTCAAAGAAGGACATTTCAGTTGAAAGGGATGGCTTTTTTGAAAGTAAAGAATAGAAGTTAGCCCATAACTCTGACTTTGAGGAATATGCTGGGGTAGTGATGGTGGGGTGGGGTGGGATGGGGGGATTCTTAGAGAAAGTGATGCCTTAAAAGTAGATTAACTGTCAGAAAGGCCCTGGGGTTTCATTTGTTTGCTTTAGTAGGAAATAACCGTTGTTGTTTAAGGACCACACAGTCACTGGTGTCTTTGTTTTGGTACAGAAGCCTAAACAGGTCAAAACAGGGCATGACTTCAGAAGTTTAAAAAAAATGCTTTTGTTCGGGGATGTTCACCATTACAAGAGGTTAAGGTCAGCCTGGGGCTTTGCCAGGACAGGGCATGGTCCAGGGACAGATGAGTCACCTTTCTTCCTTGCACTTTGTTCTGAATTTCCTCTTGGGGCTTTACTGCCAAAAAGGAGCCTGGATCCTGGGGACAGGAAAGTTCAAACTGAGGCAGGGGACAAAGGGAGAGCCAAGTTGCTCAAGAGGCCATAGCATATTCTCATTTAGAGCCAACCTGCTGCTCATTGGTAGGTCACAGGCCAGACTAAGCCAGATGCTCCAGAGACAGCAAGCCAGATGTGTCCAGAAGGAAGGTGGCCACATAGTCTTGTCAGGTCTCCAACAGAGGTCTGTCCAAGGCCTGAAGGACAAGAACTCATGTCCACCCCTGTTCTATGTGCAGCCCAAGCTTACCTGTAGCTGCATCATCCAAGGGAACATATGAAATGCCTGGGCCATGGAGGCTGCAAAACAGAGGCCACTGGGCCAGCTGTGGGGATGCTGAGGCCTAAGAATCACATAGTGTGCCTGACATGGTGGCACATGACTTTAATCCTAGCACTTGAGAGAAAGAGGCATACAAATCTGTATGTGTTTGAGGCCAATCTGGTATACATAGTGAATTTTCAGGACAGCCAGACCTAAGTAGTGAGACTGTCTCAAAACAAAACAAAACAAAACAAAACAAAACAAAACAAACAAACAAACACATTATGTGGTATTCACCAAGGTTTTTCTCCACATTGGGTAGGATGACACAATGTCATTGTACCCACCCTGAAGGCCTCAGCCCAAATGAGCCCCAGGGTTCATCTAGGGTCCCTGTGTTTGAAACCACGGGCCAACAAGAGTTAAGGGAGGGCAGATCTTTTTCAGCAGGAATGCTGCCAATTTGAGGGAGAGGAGGCCACAGTTAACAGAAAATTCCCTGTTTACTTCTGGTGAGGATGAGAAGTTCTGTGTAAACTCCAGCTAGATGGCCCTTCCCCCTCCAACAATAGCTAAAAGGATGGGGACAATTGAAAGGTTACAGAGGAGCACCCCCATAACCTTCCTTCCTTGGCACTCTGCAGATGGTGAACATGTTTTCACTTCAACATCCAACTAGTTCTCCCTAGAATGTTTAACCTGGAACTCTTCAGGCCAGACAAAACCCTCAAGCAGTGACTTAGAGGTCAATCATTCATTAGAATTGACACCTGGCAGGTGATTTCCTGGAAGACTCCAGCAATCCCACAGAATCTAGAATAATGTAGGGACCAGCATGAATCTTGGAGGCCAAAAGGAGCAGCCAGAATGGGTCCAATCACCACTAGACTAGTAGAGTATGTTAAGAGAACAGTGCAGGCTTATTTTCTGGAAGTCAATTTGTGGTCAGTGCAAACATACAGTCAATGTGGTTGAGAAGATGATTATACATAGGCAGAAATTTACCAGGCCCTTCTGAGGGGCTTCACCAACAACTGCTGCAGAGGAAGAATGGTTCTGGACAGCAAGAGAAAGGGAGGCCTGGCATCTGGACAATAAGAACATGGAGGTTTTGTATGGTGCATGTGGCCTCAGATTCACTGGCAGAGTCCCTCACAGAGTCCCCCTTGACCAGCAATAGACTGACAAAGGCCAGTGTCCTGACAAGCTCCCATAGAAAAGGCCTGACCAGGCTGTAGCTGAGGAAGACCTGTTCTCAGGGATGGGCTCAGCAGAGAGGCACAGTGCTGTGGGTAGTGACTCGTATGGGTTTGTCTATAGATTCAAACTTGGCAAACTTGACATAGACCTTGAGGGAGAATTTTACACTCATCGTGAACTGTTTTCAATCATGTTTGCAATGCCCAAGGCTACCTCTGCCTCATATACCAGCAGTCTCTCCACATGTCCCTGCTGCTCAGCACACCTAGACAGCACAGGTCTTCCTGTGGGGGTGTGAGGTCCAACCCACAACCACAGGAACTAGAGGGAAGGCCACCACCACCTCCTGGCACAGACACCTTAGTTCTGCAACTGAGTTCTTGAGGGCTCACAATAAGGGATTCAGATGCAGTGTCCTATCACAGGACCAACTCCTCTCACTATCTTATTGGCCTGAGGCTATGTCCTATTAAGCCTCCACTCACAGGCAACTGCCCAGAGCATGTTACCTGCACAGCATTAGGGAAGTCACTCTGTGTCTAGGCCCTGGGGATGATGCTCAATCAGGTAGGACCTGGCAAGGCTGTTTTTAAAACAAGTATTCAGTTATTATCTTTGAAAGTACCACTAGCTCTAGCACCATTGCTCACTCCTCTAATCTGTATTTCTGGACTTCATGAAGTTTTCAACAAAAGAGCATAACAATTGCATTCATAGATTGAAGAGTAGAACCAGACTGGCTTCAAATTTACTTTAGACTCAGTCAGGTTTGACTTGATTGGTTTGTGAGCTAAATCCAGCCTGTTACATTTCTGACATGGCTAGTTATCTAATTAGTAAATATCTGGGGGAAAAAACTAAAAATTTTATATTTATGACACATGATTATATGAAAATCAAATCTTGTTGTCCATATGTAAAGTTTAATGAAAACACTCATAGTTATTCATATACTGTCTGTGTCTAGTTTATTTGAGCAGGTACGATGTAAATCCAAGTCTAAAATGTTCATTATTCTGTCATTTGTAATGGTGGTTAATAATGGTAGCTATTATTTTTGTTAGTTTACCAATGCAACTTATTGTGTTACTCTGAACAGTTGTGTCCTTTGAATTTCCAGGCTCTGGCTAACTAGCTATCCATCAGAGAAGTTTCCTGTCAGCATTCTCCAGAATGGGATCAAAATGACCAACGAGCCCCCCAAAGGACTCAGGGCCAACCTTCTGCGTTCCTACCTCAATGACCCAATCTCAGACCCTGTGTTCTTCCAGAGCTGTACAAAGCCAGTTATATGGCAAAAACTGTTGTTTGGGCTTTGCTTCTTCCATGCCATTGTCCAGGAGAGGAGGAACTATGGAGCCCTAGGTGAGACATGACAGTGTGTCCAGGTGGTCTGTGGTGGATCACAGGTGGGATCTGGAGGTTTGCACTCAGATGGAGTGTGGCCAGTAAGATAAGTCACATAAGTCACATGCTCCAGGAATGACTAAGGAAATACATATGCTAAGTATGAATTGTTATTTGTCTGGAATTAAACTTTAATATCCCCTCTGCCCCCACCAAAATCTGGCAACCTTATAACTTATTATATATATATATATATATATATATATATATATATATATATATATATATATAGAGAGAGAGAGAGAGAGAGAGAGAGAGAGAGAGAATGGTATCTAAGGAATAATATCCAAGGTTAACCTCTTGCCTCCATATGCATGTACACACGCGTGCGCACATGCGCACGCGCAAACACACACACACACACACACACACACACACACACACACACAAGTGATATTCCAAAATTAGGGGATCTCCACCTAGTGAAGTAGATAATGAGAGGCATATATTTATTTTAGGCATAATAACCATTCTCCAGAGAACTGTCACCAAGGAACCTACAGAGTTTGAGTCAACTGTCATTACATGTACATAATGGCAAAATACACCGTGGCACCTGCCTGTACCTTAAAAAATCATAATGCGGCCGGGCGTGGTGGTGCACGCCTTTAATCCCAGCACTCGGGAGGCAGAGGCAGGCGGATTTCTGAGTTCGAGGCCAGCCTGGTCTACAAAGTGAGTTCCAGGACAGCCAGGGCTATATNGAGAAACCGTCTCGAAAAACAAAACAAAACAAAAAAATCATAATGCATTTGACTTATCAATGGAAACTAATGGATAACTAAATAATCTTGTTAGAAGACTATCAACTAATGAGTAACTAAATAACCTTGTTAGAAGACTATCAAACTGCTGTCATTCTGTCCTCCATGTTGGATGGCCTGTCTCATCTATGGCTTTTGATCTTGTTCAATAGATTTGAAGGACCCACTGTGGGACTGTAGCAGATTTTTGGGTTGACCACTTTTCATGCATCCTCCCCCTCCCACCATGTCCCCTCGCCCTCCCCCTCCTGTCCTATATAGCCATTCTCCCCATCCCACCCCTTTCCTCCCCCTCCCACCCAGCCTCCTCCTATCCTCTCTCCCCCATTCCTATCTTCCCCCTTCCACCTCTTCTACTCTCACACAAAACTCCAGAAATCTATGCAGTATCTCAAAACCAACTGTTCTATTGTTTTTCCCAGCATATGAGTTTTATTAAGTTATATTTTTAATTTAAATAGCATTCATTGTTTGGGAGGAAATTAACTTTCTTTGCAAGGGGCTGGAAAGATTATTCGATGTTTGATAGCATTTATCCCTCTCACACAGGACTCAGATCAATCCCTACTGGTGGCTCACAAATCTGTAACTCCAGTTCCAAGAGATCCAAAGCCTCTAGAATTCTGAACTCTGCAGGCACCCAGCACACACATGGTGCAGAGACATATATGCAGACTAAACTCTCATAAACATGAAACACAAATAAATAGTCTGAAAAAAAATCCTCCATGAAATCATTAACCCTGGAAGTTAGTTCTGTTGCTGTCTCTGTAAGGCTGGCCACGCAGTTCACAGTTCTTCCATGGATGCAGGAAGGCGTTTCCAAGCCCACTTCACTCTGCCACCCCACCCCCCCAGCCTTAGTTACTGCTCTCAGTCGTGCTTTACAGGTTATTTTTGGAGCCCTACGCTTTACCACAGTCTCCCAGGCAGGCTGAATAAATCCTGTCTCACAGATCCCAGGATGTTAACATCTTCCTTAACAAATGGGGAGAGCCATAAGGAAACCATTTTAGGTCGGGTGTTTTCTCAGGCAGAGTGACTGCCATTTTGGCAATAAATCAAGGCAAATAGTTGGCTGGGTACTGGATACTTGCAGGGCTGAAAGAAGCTGTTGATCCATAATGATGCTTACCTTACATGCTCAGTCTGAGTGGAAATTAAGAGCTCACAGGTCTGAAGCCTGCAATTCTCCTCTGCCTCTTTCAGGTTGGAACATCCCTTATGAATTTAATGAATCTGACCTGAGGATTAGCATGCGGCAGATCCAGATGTTCCTCAATGATTACGAAGAGGTGCCCTTCGAAGCTCTAACCTACCTGACAGGTATTTATGGACAGAGCTTTGCTGCCCTCATCTTCTGGTACCATTTTCCATGCCCCTGCCCTTCAGCTCCTAGCCTCCCATAGGCACTCCCTTCCTTACTCATTCAACTAATATTGATCTCTTGTTAATGCTTTGTCATATTGGATACAAACAAAACCGGAATTTAAGATATAGGCTTCTGTGGTCAGGTGACTTACAGTGTAAGATGGTAGAAAAATAAGAATAAATAATGTAAATATCTAATAAAATAAAATAATAAGTTAAAATAAATAAATAAAAAAGAATGTTTATATATATATATATATATATATATATATATATATATATATATATAATGGCAATACAGTGTTAAATACACTAACAGAAACATTTATGGGTTGAAGAAATAGGTTGAAGAGACAGTCCATCAAGTACTTGCTACACAACCATGAAGACCTGAACTCACCCTTGAAAAGACCCAGAACACATATGAAAAGCTTGGTGCTTTGGCATGTGCTTGTAATCCCAATGCCAGAGAGGCAGAGACAGATGGTTAGCGTTCGCTAGCCAACAGCATAGCATAAATAGCAAGTACCAGGACAGTAAGAGATGTGGCTTTATCAAACAAGGAGGACAGTGCCTGAGCAGGCATGATACCTGAGGCCTCCACACATATGTGCACCTACAGACACATAGAAAAGATAGAAGGGCTGAATGGGTGGCTGCTCTTCCACAGTAGTGTAGAGGGCATGAGTATTCCTAGATAAATCCTGGAGAAGCCCAGCATGTTAATCACACGGGGTTGTCTTCTCAGTGGCGGAAGTGTTATCTGGTTTCTACCCTGAAGGCTAAGAGGGGTTGTTATTAATAACCTGGTGACCTTTGCCACCTGTAGAACCAGACCACATCCCAACACCCTAAAATGTTTCTCTCAGACTGTCCCTCCCTAGACTTCTATCTTTGTCTTCATCTTTATCTTTATCTTTGTCTTTTGGTCAATAGAGGAGATGACAAGTGTACTTTATAGCCCACTGACCTCCATTCTATCTCTGTCAGAGACCACACCAGGTCCTAGATCCATAAGCTATAAAACCCATCTTCATGGTAGAGGTCACATATACTCTGCAAAAGAGTTTTCAGGACTGAAGCTTTATTGTACTCATGGGATTATTGTTAATGGGAAACTTTTTCCCTCCAAATTGTACTGGATTTAAATATGTCTAAAATAAACTGACCTGGAGTCGGACTAGAGAAGTTTGAAGCAGCACCCACTAACTAAGTCATGCTGAACCAAGTTTCCTTCTGGTGTGGATCCTTTGATGCTTGAAGGGATTCTCACCTCCACCGGACCTGGGTTTGTTTTCCAGCACCCACATGGTGGCTAATGCCTATTTGTAACTCCTGTTCCAGAGATCCAATGCCTTCTTCTGGCCTCCTCGGGCACTGGACACACATGGTGCATAGACATACATGTGGGCAGAACATTCATGAGCACAAAGTAAGAATTCTTAAACATTTTCAGAAAGAGAGACATTTCTGAAACAGAAAGGCAACACCATGATTATATCTCAGAGTAGGGGTTAAACAATCCTGGGAAACTTCTAGAAGTTTTAAGAAGAGTTGGACATGAGGGCTCAGTAGTAGATTTACAAAAAGAAGGAAGAAGAGGAGAGGGTAGGGAGGGCAGAAGAGTATTTCCAACATGAGGTCTTCACGTGGGAATGGTTGCTTATCTTTTTTATCCTGATCACTCAATATAGACTAGTCCACAATATGGAAGAATTCAGATGGAAAAAAATGTGCTCACTGTCCTCAAAGAATACACAATATAATCCAAGGAAAAAAGAGAAAGTGGAATGTGCTGTATTAACTAATAAAACTTGGGCAAAGGTTCACATGAAACTCTTTGGAAAGATTGTGGCATCTTAGAGATCTCACATATGTTCCCCCTTCAGGTCTATGAGTGAAGAGCTTGCCTAAATCCTCTCACCAAGTACTAACATTCCCTTTATGGTGAAGCTCCAGATATACCAACTGAAATCTCCATGTTAGTTGTGCAACAAAATAGACCAACGCTTGGAGTAGTGTTACTGAGCATTTCTGTCCTACCTTCTTGGATATTTGGCAATATCTGGAGGTGGTTTTAGTTCTTCATAATAAAGAGGAAAATGCTATTCATGTCTAATGAGGAGAGGCCAGAGGTGCTGTGAAATATTCTATAATCTGCATAGGACAGCCCCCAACACAATGTAGACCTGTTGACAGGGCAAAGCTTGAGAACCCTTCATTTGAGTGGTTTTGTAATGCAGTGCCACCTTGACTTTAACTTGGTACCCCTAAGATAAAAGAGTGGCTCCTGGCTTAGTAAAAGAACTTCAGAGAAGTGACCCTTGCAGAGAAGGTGACCTCAGGGCTCCTAACCCCATAGAATGAGTGCAGAATTGTCCTGGAAGATGGTCTTGGTAGATCACTACCTGGGGTTATTAATCAACCACTGTGCCATCCAGGTTGGGGGACAACTTTCCAACCATACTCTTAAGGATAAGCAGCCCTGGCTGGGGAAATAGTCCCCAAATCTCAATGGTGAATACATTAAAGGTCTACATCTTGTTCACTCCTATGCACATCAACAGACATCTCTACTGTTGTACTTATCTATTGGGCACATAGTTAGTACTACCAGAAGATCCAGCAATACTTCTCCTGGGCATATATCCAGAAGATGCTCCAACTTGTAATAAGGACACATGCTCCACTATGTTCATAGCAGCCTAATTTATAATAGC
>NC_034590.1:89578924-89591355 GCF_900095145.1 Mus pahari | reverse complement strand
CCTGGGGATCCATCCCATAAACAACCACCAAACCCAGACACTATTGCAGATGCCAACAAGAGCTTGCTGACAGAAGCCTGATATAGCTGTCTCCTGAGAGGCTCTTCCAGTGCCTGACAAATACAGAAGTGGATGCTCACAGTCATCCATTGGATGGAGCACAGGGTCCCCAAGGAAGAAGCCAAGTACCCAGGGAGCTGAAGGGGTCTGAAGCCCCATAGGAGGAACAACAATATGAACTGACCAGTACCCCCTGAGCTCTCTGTGACTAAACAACCAATCAAAGAAAACACATGGAGGGACTCATGGTTCTGGATGTATATCTAGCAGAGGATGGCCTAGTTGGTCATCAATGGAAGGAGAGGCTCTTGGTCCTGTGAAGGCGCTATGCCCCAGTGTAGGGGAATGCCAGGGCCAGGAAGCAGGAGTGGGTGGGTTGGGGAGCAGGAGGAGGGGGCAGAGGATAGGGAACTTTCAGAGGGGAAACTAGGAAAGGGGATAACATTTTTAATGTAAATAAAGAAAATGTCTAATAAAAAAAAAGAAAGTGAAACTTTCAAAAAAAATACTGCATGTAGTTTAAAGGTTTATATAAACTTCCCTATAGTTGAAATCGTCTGCAGTGTGTTCCAACTGAACTTTGACCTGGCTTATAGTGAAACTGCTCTTCTACTGCTCACCTTACTCAGTATGAGTTTCTGGTAGCTTAATTATCTGCCTGAGATTCACCTCCTAGGCAATGAGGGTCCTTGAACTTGGGCACTTACCCTCCTCTCTAACTTGATTCTAATTTCCCTTCCTGGATATGAGAAATAAACCTACTTTTCTGGGTGCCCTGTACATGCATGTGTGAGTGTGTGTGTGTGTGTGTGTGTGTGTGTGTGTGTGTGTGTGTATGGGCACATGCACAAACATGTATGCATGCACAATCTGGGCTTACTGTCCCCTTCAAATAATTACCTAATTCTTTTTAAAATTCGTTTTTGTATGTATGTATGTATGTATGTATGTATGTATGTATGTATGTATGTATTTGGAGATTCAGTCTCTCTATGTACCCCTGGCTGTCCTGGAATTCACTGTGTAAACTAGGCTAGCTTCAAATTCACAGGGATCAGCCTGCCTCTGCTTTCCAAGTGCTGTAATCAAAGGTGTGTGCTACCACACCTGATAAATTACCTAATTACTTTTATAGAAATCTGAAAACAGAAATCTTGGTCCCATGGAATGATGTTGAGGAGGAGGAGGTGGCTCAGAGTTGAGAAAGTAGTATGTGCGGACTATAACCTCGCCTTTCTAAGACATGTACTTGTAAGTCACCTCATCTTCTCCACTGGTCCTGCAGGCAGCACTGCTCTCTGACCACAGCAACTGCCAGGATGGAATTAGAACTCAGGACCATCTCGTTCCATAAATACATATACTTGGGAAGATAAATGCCTGAAAGATTCCTTCACATGAATAGTTATCTTTGATGATTATATCATTGTTTCTTCCAGATTGACTCTCTTTCTGAACATGTATTATTTTTGATAACCACTATGATTCCGAAAAGACCTTTCCAATCAAGGCTGGATATGGTACCAGCAACCCTATGTCCTTGGACCACCTGTGTGCCAATAGGGTTTCTTTGTTAGAAGAAACTGCTGCTCAAAGTTAATGTACATGTTCACGACCTTACTTGTGCTCAGCTGTGTCTGTTGCCCCCAGGTGAATGTAATTATGGAGGCAGAGTAACTGATGACAAGGACAGGCGTCTCCTGCTGTCCCTCCTGTCCATGTTCTACTGTAAAGAAATTGAAAGAGATAACTATCACATTGCTCCTGGAGACGCTTATGTCATCCCTCCCTATGGCTCCTACCAGGTAAAGGATGTTCCTCTGTCTTTGCCCTCAGAGAGACTAAAGCAAGGGGATACAGTGTTTCCAAGGAAAGCCCACGGACTCAGACTTGGGCTTCCTTACTGGGGTCCATAATCTGTTATTAATAATCCATGGAGCCTCCAAGAGATATATTATTGTCACTATTTAATGAATGCTGAGTGTTAGGGGCAAATAGGGTCTTTCAAGATATGGATTCTATCTGGAGCAGTGAGAAGAGAAAGTGAAGGCTTCTGAGGACTGGGGGATGGCTCAGTGGACAAAGCACTTGACGTGCAAGTGTCAGGACTAGAGTTTGGATCATGCAGAGTCCATGTACTAAACGTGGTGCTTTACACCTGTAATCCCAGCACACATATGGAAGGAGGGAGGCAGAGATAGGGAGATCGCTGGAAGCCTGTGGTCCAGCTAGCCTGATAAACACGGTGATGAGAACAAGAGACCATAACTCTAAGGAGGTAGAAGATGAGGACCAACACTCAAGGTTGTCACCTAACCTCCACATGCATTCCATGGCACATACATGCCTACACACACACACACACACACACACACACACACACACACACACACACCTTGGGCTACATATTAAGATGTCTTTTTTTTTTAATGGCTAAGGAGAACAACTAGATAAGGAAATAAGGGAAATTATAAAAACAAGAACTGTGGAGGAAGGCTTCAAAAGACCACACTCTTCCCTCTATGGGCCAATTGGGATTTTAGACACCTGGCTCCAGGTCACAGTTAGTTTGTAATTGAATACTGGGATTCAAACCCAGATCTATGTAACTCTAAAGCTGACTGTTTAGGAACAGAGAGAAGGCCAAAGGTGGGAAGAAAACTGCTTAAGCCTATCTGATGCCCTTCAGAGCACTGCAGAAGGATAGCCTGGGGTTTACTCGCCTATCCTGGCTGGCAAATGGAGATAGTGCTACTGACATGGTGGGATTCCTTTCTGAGATGGGCTTAGCCACACCCTGGGTCACCTCGTAGGACCTCAGTGGATCTACACTGATACCAATTGAAGATTTCCTTTCCAGTCTTACATTGAGTATCTCAGGACCCTCCCCATCACAGCACACCCTGAAGTATTTGGTCTCCATGAGAATGCTGACATCACCAAGGACAACCAGGAAACCAATCAGCTCTTCCAAGGAGTGCTGCTGACCCTCCCGAGACAGTCTGGAGGGAGTGGGAAGTCTCCTCAGGTAACCGGGCTTCCCTCTGGTGGGCATTCAAAACTATAGATGTTAACTGGGAAGGCAGGAACATGGGTCCTGGTATCTATCTCCGAGCTAGGTGCTCCGGTCTTAACTGCTAGGTCCTTAAATACAGAACATAAAGGAAACAATTTCCAAAATGCCGGTTATTTCTAAAAAGAAAAACTTCATGGATTCTCCTATATCAAATACCACCTATACTCTACATATATGTTTTAAAACTAAATGTATTTTGGCTCAGAAATACCTATTTTAAAAATTGCAAGTGAAAACCATTAGTGGAAACCTACTATAATTTGCAATAAGTTGTGACTGGGACAGAGGGAAGGAAGAAAAGAAGACAAACTGAATTTTAAGTTCTTCTGGGGTGATATTACTAGCCAAAGTCCTAGAGCTGAGGCTTTGGTGACCTCTTGTTAAAGGGAGGGTTGGATCCTTGAGGGTTAGTGAGCTGTCAAATTAGCACCAATCTGAGACCTTCTGTTTGGAAGGAATGGAAAGAGAAGGACATCAAGACTTGAAAAGTCGAATTCTCTCGCCATGTAATTCAGCATTGTTTACAACCACAGTTGGACTGGGGTACCTCTAGTAGTCCCTCCCAACCTGCCTTCCTCTTCTCCTCCTGAGCTGCCTCCCATTCAACACTTTTCAGTTTTGAACCTTGCTGATGGTATTCATTCAGTTTAAGTGGTAATTGGTGTGGATCACACCAGTCTGGTTGGTGTGTCCTAATATAGGACTAGGGAAGGAACTGCTGTTCAGCCAACCAGCCCCACCAGGGTATGGGAGATATCTGGCTCTGCCTTTTGGTCTGTCCTCTTTGGTCCACTGTCTCATTCCCTACTTGGCTAATCCCAGTGTCACAGGCTTGTCTTGCTCAATGCTGGAGTTAAACCTATTACCTTTCCAAATGTCACTGGCATTGAGAAAGACTTCTCAACTTTGAGAGCTGTGGGGGAATTCTCATTGGGGGTGACTTTGAAGATAGGGCCAGTATTCAGTGCTGCCCTGAGGCTACCTGACTAAGGAATAGAAGGACAGGACTGTCATTGCTCATTATTTTGACATTCTGGAAAATGTCCTCACCAAGGATAGTGAGCTAATAATTGCCCTCCTTCCCTCCAAGGGGCAGAACTGGCTTCTGTGGCAGAGTTCCTAGGAAGGGCCAATGCTTAACGTCAAGTGTCTCCAAATAAAGCCTGCTGGTGTTACTTCTTATTCCCTTTCTCTTGTCTGTACTTAAAGGAAGTGGTTGAGGAGTTGGCCCAGGATATACTCTCCAAGCTTCCCAATGACTTTAACCTGGAAGAGGTAATGAAGAAGTACCCCGTGGTCTACAAGGAGTCTATGAACACTGTTCTAAGGCAGGAGCTCATCAGATTCAACAGGTGGGCCTGAGGATCTTGCTTGGATTTTGAAAGTTGGAACCTGTGGGGTAGTACTTAAAAGGGACACTTGATAAGATATTGCTTTGCAAAGAAAGTTGTTTGCCCTACCCAAGGGGAGAGCTATAAACTAGGATGACCCCAGCGTGTGTTGGCCACATATCAAATCACACCCACTCCTCTCCCCTTCTGCTAGTAGCAGAAGTAGTCATCAAAGAAATTTTGAATGAGCCCCTAGTGTCAGATAGGACTCCAGACACTATTCATAGTTCTCATTAGAACCAGATACAATTAGTGTGATATGATATTACTAATTTCTACCAGTACTTTACAGATGAGAAAACTCAGCAAAACGAGCTAAATTCTCATTTATCCAGATACTCATGATGATGCTCTCATGTCTTCCCTTTCATATTTCTCAGTCTCCTCTCATACCACTGGGACTCGTCCTTGATAGCTGCCAGGATCTTCAGTGGCTATTTTGATACCAAAGAATAGGGCAACAAATCCCTATTGTCAGTAGGTCCTACTATGTTACCAGTTTCTGTCCATCCATCCAGTGGCAAGGGAAGTCCAAAATGGTTAGGTGACAGTTTAGTTTCTGATTCAGGGGTCTGTGACTGTGTCTTCTAGAGCAAGAGTTCCTTAGGCACTAAAACCTTGAAAGTAACAGTGGTCATAGTTGCAAGGACAGAACAGGACAATAGGGAAGCTGTACTTAGGTGTAATAGAGATCTGTGGTGCTATGCCCAGGCAACAGCTTTGTCTCCCAACTCCTCAGCAAGCATTCCTCCTGCTATGACTTTTTAAAATTTGTTCATATTCTTGCCCAATTGGGTGAGATTTTATAAGTTCTTTCTGGTGGTGAGTATTTGGGGTGGGGGGCACACTCAGCTGAACCCCTCTGTAATGTGGCAGGCCTCAGAGTAGAGAGGTCAGAAAGAAGCAGGTGGTCTTGCCCACTTGCAGGTTGCCCTTCCTCAGGAATATACCTCATAGTCTGTAAAAAGAAAAACTTTGGCAATGCAGATCAAAAGTCCTAAACCATAGGTACTCATTAATCAAAATCCTATTACTAAGAAAGTAGTTAGAAATTTACACAAAAGCAGATATAAATGGATTTGTCTAACAATGTTGTTTAATAACCTATAAATAACACTTCTTTCTTCCCTCCCCTCCCCTCTCCTTCCCTCTCCTCCTCCCTCCCCTCCCTTGCCCTCCCCTCTCCTTCCCTCCCCTCCTCCCTCTCCTCCCCTCCCCTCCCCCCCTTCCCTTTCAACATGATCTCATTATGTAACCCTGGTTGCCTGGAACTCACTATATTGACCTTGAGTTCACAGAGATCCACTTGCCTCTGCCTCCTGAGTCCTGGGATTAAAAGTGTGTGTCACCATGTCCAGTTTAAAAAATAATATTCCCATGGTAGGGAAATAGCTGAATAAAATAGAATGCTGTATAGTCATTATAAAGAGCAATTTAGGGGCTGAGAAAATAGGCCAAGGGTAAAGTGCTTTCTAGGCCAGCATGGGGACCTGTGTTTAGATTCCCAGTACCCACAGAAAGCTAGGTCTGGTGATGGACACCAGCGAAGCAGAGAATGCCTACGCTCAATGACCAGCCATTCTTGGCAATCAATGAGCACTGGGTTCAGTGAGAGACCCTGCCTCAAAACAATAAGGTAAAGAGTCACCGAAGTCAACCTTTGGCTTCTATATATGCATGCATACTTACCTGAGCATGTGCAACACATACACCCAAAACAGCAACAGCACAATTTAAAACTGGGCTGAAGGGCAGTTTTAGCACTTGAGATCCTGTGGCAGGGACTCATCAAATTGGAAAGATTTCACTATGTGCTAAGAAAGATAGATTACAAAAAGGCAATATGGAATGACTTCATTAAAAAATAAGGTTGTGTTTCTAAAGAAAACAAGAAAGATACACATCAAAGTTATTTTTAGGTGGCAATGTTATGGGTGATTGAATTTTTTCTATCATTGACCTCTGAACAGGGAGAAAGATAAAAGGAACACCTTTGCTGTACTTGGGCAGAAGGAACCCCTGCAAAGCCAGGTTCAGCCTGCTTCTTTATCCTTACAGGCTGACCAAAGTGGTTCGCAGAAGCCTTATTGATCTTGGCCGAGCCATCAAAGGACAAGTCCTAATGTCCTCAGAGCTGGAGGACGTCTTCAATAGTATGCTTGTGGGTAAAGTGCCAGCGATGTGGGCAGCCAAGTCCTACCCATCACTGAAACCCCTGGGGGGCTATGTGGCTGACCTATTGGCCCGCTTGACCTTCTTCCAGGTACCTGGGAATCTGGGTAATTGGATACCTGGTAGCTCACTCAGGTGGAGAAGACACTGTGGGGGACGTTGGGGACGAGGGTTGGCAGCTGTGTAGCATCCTAGGTTGATTATTTGGGAATGGCCTTTCCAGACTTGTGTCAAGGGGGAAAGGGAGAGACTTTTCAAAATCCATAGAGATGTTAATCTATAGAGGTAGGAGTAAAAACTAGGAAAATGTCACAACCTGGAGGTCTATGGCACATACTTGTCCAATAGATATACTTAGTAAGGCTGTGTAGTAATGTGAATGTTTCTGAACTGATATATAGACATAGGATTTTTTATATATAGGGATTGGGTTCAAGCTCTATGGCAGAGTACTTGCTTAGCATTTGTCAGGTCTAAATTCAATCTCAAGCATGAGAAAAAAAAGTAAGTAAGCAAGCAAACAAACAACCCAGACAGATAAATCTAGATGTTTGTCCAGCAAAAAACCAGCTACTGTCCCCAGCAAGTAATGTACCTCCATCTGTGCATGGCCACTCACTAGGGCTGGTAGCTGTTGCTCAGGACAGAGATAACGTATACTGCCCTGCACTGGTCCTTACCATTCCCTACTGTGTCCCCAATTCAGTACTGCACCCATGCTTAAAGTAGAAATACAATTTTTTGGTACTTCATTTCAAAAACTAGGAAAGTGCAAGTTAAAAAAGCAAAGAGTATCATATCCATACCTCTCTTGGTACTTTTAAGATTTATTTCATTGGGCTGGAGAGATGGCTCAGTGACTAAGAGTACCAGCTGCTCTTCCAGTGAATGCAGATTCAATTATCACTCACGTGGTGACTGACAACTGTTATTTCAGTTCCAGGGAATCTGACACCATCTTCTGACCTCAAGCATGGGCCACATATATGGTGGTGCACAGACAGATATAAATGTAGACAAAACACTCACACACATGAAATTTTGTTGGGTAGTTGTGGCACGTGGCTTTAACCCTTGAATTCTGGAGGCAGAGGCAGGCAGATCTCTGAGTTCAAGGCCAGCCTGGTTTACAGAGCAAGTTCCATTACAGCCATGGCTACATAGGGAAACCCTGTCTTGGAAAAAATTTATGTGTATGTGTGTATGTGTGTCTACTTGTTATGCACATGTGTGAGCTAGTGCCAGAATACAGGAGTTGAGTCCCTGGAGATGCTGCCTGACATGGGTGTTAGGAATTAAATCCTGGTCTTTTCTGCAAGGGCATCAGTGCTTTTAATCACTGAGCTAGGTCTCCAGTCCCAGGTTCACTTTGGTTTAACCTATTATTGATATATTGTAGATTCTCAATTTTGATCTCTATGGATCTACAGGAATGGATTGCCAAAGGCCCCCCTGTGGTCTTTTGGATCTCTGGATTCTACTTCACACAGTCCTTTTTGACGGGAGTTTCTCAGAATTATGCCAGGAAATATACCATTCCCATTGACCACATCGGATTTGAATTTGAGGTAGGGATCTTGTGGGTTGGGACAGCTTAGGGGAATAAACCTAAGAAAACAGTGTTGTACATTTCCTTCTAAATACAAATATGTGGTTGTGTAGAGCAGCAAATGTTTCAGAAATGGAGCATGTAAGGAATTTCGTGTAGCATAGGGTGTATTGACAGAATCACAGTGCTGCTCCCAAGCTCTTGTTTCTGAGCATAGAAAAGGGAATTTGGTGCCAGCAAGATGCCTGAGCAGATAAAGGGGCTTGCATGCAAGCCTGGTAAACTGGGTTTCATCACAGAAGCCCACATGAATGTGAGAGGAGACAACTGACTCTTCAAGGTTGGTCTTTGATATCCACATTCTCTCTCTCTCCTCCCCTCTCCCTCCCCCCCTCTCTCTCTCTCACACACACACACATACACACGTGTATATATTTTTTTAATAAATTAATCTTTTCAGAGGAAAAGTCTGTCACCATCATGGCAAAAAAAAAAAAAAAAATGAAAGCATTTCCCCTACCCCTGTCTATTCTGTATCTTCACTTGGAAGAATGCTTTAGATAGTCTTTAGAAATGGAAAATATTACAATTAGAATGATGTTAAATGGGGCTTGCAACACTCTGGTCCACCATAATCTACTACTCCCTACAGACCTTACACTATTTTCAGCTCTAAGGGGAGGAATCCAAGGTTATCACCTTTGTATCTAAACCATGACATCCGGAAGCCATTGTAGTTTACTTGCTTGTGCTATGACAAAATACCCTGAGCTGAGTAGCTTAATGGAGGAAATGGATGACAATTCCTAGTCCAACATTGTAGGGAAGTCAAGGCCGGAACTTAATGCAATGGTTCTCAACCTTCCTAATGTTGTGACCCTTTAATATTATAGTTCCTCATGTTATGGTGACCCCAACCATAAAATTTTCATTGCTACTTAACTGTAATTTTGCTACTGTTAAGAATTATAAGGTAAATATGTTTTCTGATGGTCTTAGGCGACCTCTGTGAATGGGTAGTTTGACCTATGGTTGAGCACTGGTGACTTAAGGCATCAGCAGAAAGAAGCACATGGATCCTTGCCTGCAGGCTAGTACTTGGCTCCTTCTCTAGTCTTATAGAGTCCAGGGCCCAAGCCATAAAAAGAGGGACTAACTGTGGACCTTTCACGTCTATTAAGCCTCTCATAGATGTGCCCACAGGCTAGCTCAATGTAGACAACCCCTCACTGAGGCATGGTTAACATTTAATACTAACCAGCACACCAGTTCACTTTTCAGGCATTCTCTGAGTTGGTTCTTTAGTCGGAACAAGTCTTAAAAACAGATAAACTGGTTTTTAAAAATGTAAATAAAATTTTTACTCTCCTACTTCATCTCTCACTCCAGAACTGTTTTACCAACTTGCCTCTGACTAAGAATCTGACCCTTCATTTCCTAGATTTAGGTCCCAAAGAAGAGAAGCAATTGTGTAAGGTCACTCAGCTACATTCAGTGTGGCCTCCTGACTCCTCCTCCATTGCATTTTCTATGTCTAGAGAAGCTGTCTAGGACCCAGACTTGGCTCACATCTGATAAGACTTATCACAGAAGCCTACTTGGCAGCTAGGTGGTTCTTATTAGTATCACATGTAAGGAAACTAGCAGGTTATGACACTCATAGCTTTCCACTCTTTCAGGTAACACCAAAAGAAACGACAATGGAAAATAACCCAGAAGATGGGGCCTACATCAAAGGACTTTTCCTTGAGGGTGCCCGTTGGGACAGGACAACCTCGCAGATTGGAGAATCTCTCCCCAAAATCCTCTATGACCCATTGCCCATTATTTGGCTGAAACCTGGAGAGAGTGCATCATTCCTGCATCAGAACATTTATGTGTGTCCAGTGTATAAGACGAGTGCTCGGAGGGGTATCCTCTCTACCACTGGTCACTCTACTAACTATGTCCTGTCCATTGAGCTACCAACAGACATGCCCCAAAAGCACTGGATAAACCGAGGCGTGGCCTCACTGTGCCAGCTGGATAACTGATGGCAGGTGTCACAAATTCGAGAGTAAATGGTGTCATTCTCCATTACAACGTAGCCTTTTTTCCCTTGAATTACACAATAGGAAAGGTGACGGTGATCTAATGATTGCATCAATAGATTCAGATATTTCACAGCAGCCTTATAAAGTAGGTTATTATCATTATTATTGTTATCATTTCATGGCTGCAGAAACCATGAGAAGGTAGGTAATGCTCCCAAATGAGACAGTTACTAAATCGAAACACAGACAGTGTGAATCTCCACCTAGACTTGTGGTCATTTGGCTTAAGCTCATTTGAAATTTTCTTTACCTTGGGTTTTGCTGTAACTGTCACAGAATTTCAGCCACTTTTCCTGACTGTGACCCACTTGTGTAGCCATCATGGCCCCATTAGAGATCGAGAAGGGCTTGAGTTGTTTTTGTTTTTGTTTTGTTTTAATTCTTGGTATACTTTATTAAGACATTTTTGTGTGTATGTGGCTGAGTGAGTATGTGAGTACAGGTACCCAAGGAGGCCAGAAGTGGGTATTAAATCCCTGGAAATGGAGTTATAAATTGTTTCGAGTTGCTGTGTGGATATTGGGAACTGATCCCATATCCTCTGTAGGAGTGGCAAACACTCTTAACCAGCTTTTACTTACATGTTAAAAGCACATCTTACAACCTTGGGTGGTGAGGATTATCACTTCTACTTTCCTGGTGCTGATTAGGTTCCAGTCAGAAGTTCAACTGCTGCTTGGTGTCCAGGATTGAGCCCATGACCTTAAGCACTCCACTGAGCTACATTACCAGACCAGCTTCACTCGCTTCTCTGTCAGTCACATGAGTGGGATAACTTCTCTCATCTCTCTGTCCTGGAGAAATGTGTGCCTGTCGTGTGCAGGGTTTGTGCCCAAGCCTTTGGCCAATTTGTTCACTTCCAGGTGCTGGGAATGGTTGCCCTCCCAACCTGGTGTCTCAGGGACATGACAAAGCTTTCCTGAGAGTACCATAGAGCTTTTCACATTGTACTGCCAGGTTCCTGTTCTCTGGCTCTTGAATCCATGTATGTTTCACCGCCACATGCTGCCTGCTGGCCAAGGAGTTGGCTGTTCTGATGTAGACTCTTGTAGTTCCAGTCACATGACTGTGTCTGAGGAATTTCCACCTCTTGTTTCTTCCCAGAGCATCCAGAGCGAGACAAGAACATCAAATTCCTGAGGTATTCTTCCCTGATTCTCTCATGTAGCTCTTGGGCTCTAAGTGGCTTTATTTGGGGTATTCAGAGTGGAGCAGAAATGGGTTGTTTGAGTCTTAATGTGTACGATCTGGCTTTTGTGCCTCTTCACAAAAAACAAACGCCTTGACTTAGGACCTGTGACGATTCCTGAATGTGGCAAGCCTCAGATCGAAATAAAGGTATTCCAGAAAACTTTAGTTTCAATTTCTTCATGGTGTCAACCAAACTCTGAGATGAACAAGCTATCCAAGTGCCCAGAAAGAGTAAGTGCATGTAATAGAGACAATGAGGAAGTATACTCCTACTTAAAATAGGTCACTAAAAGTTTTTGTTTTTTTAAAGAAAGAAACCCTTTTTTCCAATATGTGGGTAAGTCAGAATGCACTAATAGTTAGAATGACTGTATTGTTCTAAATAAGATCAGCCATGTGAGACAGAAAGGCTGTCAGGATCCAACCCTGTAACTCTTGGATGGTAGGTTAGTCACTGCAGGCTGTAGAAGAGCTGGTCTGAGGGGGCTGCTAAGAGAGCAAATGAATTTTAATTATAGTTATCTAACTCCAGCTTCATTCAGCACTGAGAAACTAAGGGAGGCGAGGACTGCCTTATTTCTCCAGGGTCAAGGGACAACATGTTTTTGTATGATGGATTTCATTTTTGAAATTTAAAATATTTCCTCAAGTCTGAAAACAAAGATTGCCCCTAAGTTTGAGGTCACTTTCAAGTTGGGTTCAATGTGGTCATGATGTTTCCTCCTGAGAAAGGGAATTTGTTCTTCAGAAATCATGGTGAGTTAGAGGCTAGAGTCCTGGGCAAAGATGGTCAGAGCTTAACTCGACAAGCTGCAGCAAGCTCTGCTATAAATAGCTCAGCAGATGACATCAGGCAAACCTGGTGTATTAGTCAGGGTTCTCTAGAGAAACAGAGCTGA
>NC_034590.1:89569666-89578863 GCF_900095145.1 Mus pahari | reverse complement strand
TCTCTCTCTCTCTCTCTCTCTCTCTCTCTCTCTCTATCTCACACACACAGGCTGTGGGCCAGCTGTAGTCCAACAGTGGCTGTCTTCAAATGGAAAGTATGAGAATCCAGTAATTGTTCAGTCCATGAAGCTGGATGTCTCAGAAGTTTTCAGGATATGTCAGAGTCCCAACGAAGTAGAATCTAATGCCAGTGAATCAAGAGTGAGGGCAAGCAGGCAAAGAGCAAAGGCTTCCTTCTTCCACATCCTTTATATAGGCTATAAATAGAAGGTGTGATGTAGATTAAAGGTGTATCTCCTTACCTCAAAATGTATTATCTTCCAACTTTAAATGATTTAAGAAAAATCCCTTACCAGTACCCAGATGCTTAGGTTTTAGTGAATTCTAGGTATGGTCAAGTTGACACCATAAATGACCATCAGACCTGATCACCAAACTAGTCCTTGATTTTTTTTTAACCTATTGAGCAGTTATGTTCAGTTCTCGTTAGTGATACAGAACTTTAATTGACTTACAAAGACTGGGAAATGGTATTAATAGTAAGACACATAAGTTGGGCATGGTAATGCTAGCATTCAAGATGGGCAGGAGGACCATTATCAAGGCCAGTCTAGGCTGCAAAGTGAACCCACCACAAATTCCATCATGCATCCAACCATGTTACATAGTTTGACATCAAATTGATGTTTTATGTAATATATGTCTTTGGAAAAGAAGCTAGGCACAGAAAATCCCCATTAAAGCTTCCTGTCATATAGAAGATTCTCAAAGATTGGCATAGCTATTAAATGGTCTTCCATTGAGAGAATAGGCTGGTGGGAAAGCTAGTTCCTAGTGATCAGTAGAATAAGGCAAAATTGAACATAGTCAAAAATCACTTTTGTTTCCTTGAGCCACTTTAGAAAGGGACAATGATGGAAATGGGTACGTTGGGTCTTAGCTGGCTCAGCACACCCAGCCTTCTTTTTCTTTATTCTTTTATTTTATCTACATTCCAGCTGTTGCCCCCCCTCCTGGTTCCCACTCCCACAGTTCCTCATCCCATTCCTCTTTCCCCTTGCCTCCTCACCCCACCAAGCCTCCTGATTCCCTGGGGCCTAAAGTCTCTCTGTGATTAAGTGTGTCTTCTCTCACTGAGACTACAACAGGCAGTCCTCTGCTTATATGCACCAGAGGCCTCAGACCAGCCTATGTATGCTGCCTGGTTGGTGGCTCAGTCTCCGGGAGCTCCCTGGGGTCTGGGTTAGTTGAGACTGATGGTCTTCCTATGTTGGCACCCTCCCCTTTAGCTTCTTCAATCCTTTCCCTAACTTAACCATAGGGATCCCTGACTTCAGTCCAGTGGTTGGGTGTATCTGCGTCTGTCAGTCAGCTGCTGGTAGGGCCTCTCAGGACAGCCATGACAGACTCCAGTCTGTAAGCACATCATAGCATCAGTAATAGTATCAGGTCATGGTGCACCCCCACCCTCTCATGAGACAGATCCCAAGTTGAGCTGGTCATTGGACCCAATTTCCTTCAGTGTCTTCTCCATTTTTGTCCCTGCAGTTTAGACAGGGACAATTTTGGGTCAGAAATTTTAACTGTGGTTTGTAACCCTGTCCCTCCACTTGAGGCCCTATCTATCTACTGGAGGCAAACTCTTTGAGTTCCCTATCCCCATTGTTGTGCATTTTGGCTACGGTCACCCCCATTGAGTCCCAAGAGTCTCTTACCTCCTGGGTCTCTGGTACTTTCTAGAGGGTCCCCTCACTTCCCTCTCCCCTGAGGCTGCTTATTTCCATTCATTCTCCTGGCCCTATGGGCTTCTCTCCTGACCCCCACCCCCACCCCATACCCGATTCTGTTCCCCTTTTCTCCTCTCCCTTCCCTTTCCTACCCAAGTCCCTCCTTCCTACTGCCTCACATAATTATTGTCTTCCACCTACTAAGTGTGATTGAAGCATCCTCACTTGGGCCTTTTTGTTATACTTCCTAGGTTTTCTGTACTTTTTGGCTAATATCCACTTATTAGTGATTACATATCATTCATGTCCTTTTGGTCCTGGGTTACCTCACTCAGGATATTTTCTAGTTCCACCCATTTGCCTGCAAAATTCATGATGTCTTTGTTTTTAATAGCTGAATAGTATTCTATTGTATAAATGAACCACATTTTTCTGTATCGATTCTTTGGTTGAGGAACATTTGGGCTGTTTCCAGCTTCTGGCTATTACAAATAAGGCTGCTATGAACATAGTGGAACACATGTCCCTGTGGTATGGGGGGCATCTTTTGGGTATATACCAAAGAGTGGTATAGCTGGGTCTTCAGGCAGAACTATTTCCAATTTTCTGAGGATCCACCAGATTGATTTCTAGAGTAGTTGTACCAGTGCAATCCCACCAGCAATGGAGGAGTGCTCCTCTTTCTCCACATCCTCACCAACTTGTGCTGTCACTTGAGTTTTGATCTTACCCATTCTGATTGGTGTGAGGTAGAATCTCCAGGTCATTTTGATTTGCATTTCTCTGATTAGTAAGGACTTTGAAAACAGAGATTCTTCTGTTGTGAATTCTGTTTAGCTCTGTACCCCATTTTTAACTGGGTTATTTGGTATTTTGGAGGCTAACCTCTTAAGTTCTTTATATATTTAGATATTAACTCTCTATCAGATGTAGGGTTAGTGAAGATTTTTTTTCCCAATCTGTAGGTTGCTGATTTGTCCTATTGACTGTTTTTTACCTTACAAAAGCTTTTCAATTTCATGAGGTCCCATTTATCAGTTGTTGATCTTAGAGTCTGGGCCATTGGTATTCTGTTCAGGAAATTCAGTGTATCTGGTCTTATGTTGAGGTCCTTGATCCAGTTGAACTTGAGCTTTGTGCAAGGTGACAAATATGGTTCTATTTTCATTCTTCTACATACAGACCACCAGTTAGACCAGCACCATTTATTGAAGATACTTTCTTTTTTCCATTATATGACTTTGGCTTCTTTGTCAAAATTAAAGTGTCCATAGGTGTGTGGTTTATTCCTGGGTCTTTGATTCTATTCTATTGATCAACCTGTCAGCATGGTAGTACCATGCTGTCTTTATCACTATTGCTTTAATAATATAGTTTGAGGTCAGGGATGGTGATTTCCCCAAGAAGATTTTTTACTGTTAAGAATTGTTTTAGCTGTCCTGGGCTTTTTGTTTTTCCATATGAAGCTGAGAATTGCTCTTTCCATGTCTGTGAAGAGATTTGTTGGAATTTCGATGGGAATTGCATAGAATCTGTAGATTGCTTTTGGTAAGATGGCCATTTTCACTATGTTAATCTTACCGATCCATGATCATGGAAGATTCCTAAGTGCATCTTAAGTAATCACAGGCTTTAAAATAACACACACACACACACACACACACACACACACACACACACACACATCGTCAAGGAGAAGAAGGATGTTATATCATATTTCCATTAAAAAGATCACATGATCAGATTGGTACATGTCTGTAATTCTAGCACTTAAGCAGCTGAAGCAGGCACAAGGTCAAGGCTAGTCTAGTCTACAGAGAGTTCTAGGCCAGCAAGTGTTACATAGAAAATCCCTGTTTCAAAACAATCCTCTCCACACACTCTCACAAAACTCGACAAAACAACAACAAATATGATCAATCCAAAGCTGCCGTTTATAACTGGGTAAATCTGGAAATTACAAGAGTCAGGAGACCACAAAACAAAACAAAAACAAACAAACAGAAAAAATATACAGAAACCAGTTTTAACAAGTTTTGGGGAGCAGGGCAGCTTTGGAGTTATGTGAACTTGCAGCAACTAGTTAATCCCTTTGCATCAGATGCATACTGGATGGCAGCCCCAAGAATTGCCTTCAGCCTTCCTCTACAGGCCACAAATAGTTCCCAAGGACAACTTTAGTGAAGATGTAAAGTCCATGACCTCCAGGGACAATGTCATCAGTTCAAGCAGCAAGCAAGACCCTGAAAAACCCTAGGGATGCCTGCAGCCACATGTCATAGGTTAAGACCAATTTTGGAGGTCTGAAGGTAGTAGTTTTGCTTCTAGTCATGAAGGGTATATTGCCTGGTTTACATTCAAAACTGAGTTGGCTCACCATTCTCAAAAGTAAAGTGTCCTCTTTCTTAGGAAACTTCATCATGAGACTTCAGATACACTGGTTTGGAAAGTTTTCTCAGTTTCTCCTGGGTTTGAAGTCCCCGACCTCGTCGTGGGGTGAGACCCATTGGAGGCAGATGGATCTGAGTGAGAACAATGACATGAAGAATCATTAATCACTAGTGTAGCTTATATTCACTGAGGAGTTACTGTTTCTAAGTGCTAAATCTACCACAGACTCATTACTGTTCATGTATCTGAATTCACTGGTCTATCCTTATGATTGCCCCTTAAGCCATTTTTTTTTCTTTTTTAAAGATTAATTTATTATGTATATAGAATTCTGCTTGCATGTATACCTGCAGGCCAGAAGAGGCACCAGATCTCATTACAGATGGTTGAGCCACCATGTGCTGGGAATTGAACTCAGGTCCTCTGGAAGAACAGATAATGCTCTTAACCTCTGAGCCATCTCTTGAGCCCCCCTCCTAAGTGATTTTCAAATAATTTTTATAGATTTAAAAAAATGGAGACTCAGAGAAACTAAATACTAGCTTGTTCAAAGTCACACACGAAGTGGTGGAACAGGATCTGAAGCCAGAATCTGGTTTAGAGCTCACACCCATCTATTCCACTGTGCCTAGACACAGGAAAAGAACTACAGATCCATTCAGCAAAATGGGCACCCAAGGAAGGAAAAAGAGAACAGGTGCTTGGGTGCGAAGATGGTCAATGCATAAGGGCCAACTCAAATGCTTACTGAGGTAGAAGATGCGTACAGTATGGCTTGCTGACAGTATGGCTCTCGTGGATAATTTTATGAGTAAATATGATTGACTTTCATTAAGAATCATTTCTGGGTGTATGTGTGTGGGTACTTGGAGATAAGATGGAGTAGTAGACTCAGTGAGGACCATCCTCCAAACTAGTGGGGCTTGAAAAGAAAAAAGGCAAAGGATGAATCCACTTCTTTTGCTTCTTGCTCATCTTATTTAAGCTGAGACATCTCATTTTCTCTGATTCCACCCTAGATTTCTATCATCAGCCCCTTTGATTCTTAGGCCTTCCATATCAGACTGAATTATGTCACTAGCTTTGTCCTGGGTCTTCAGCCTCCATAACTGTGTGATCTGTTTCTATCCAGCTATCCATCCATCCATTAATCTATAGCCTCTGATCTCCTTCCTTCCTTCTGTTTCTTGGAGGAACCCTGACTTGTACAATGATGGCACATTCTTACAATATCATACAATGCAAACATTTAGGATTGAGGCAAAGCTGTATACAAAGATGCTCAGAAGAGATGAAATAAAATCAGTAGGTAATAAAAAACAATATACCTAGAATCTCATGTATAAAAGAGAGAGTGTGTATGTGTGTGTGTGTGTGTGTGTGTGTGTGTGTGTGTGTGTGTGTGTGTGTATGTGTTTAAAACTAATATTACCAGGTAATTAATTCAAACTGATAAAAATCAAAATAACTGCTTTTTTTAAGTCAAAGAGTTGAAAACTGGACATTTTAAAATTACATTGGTCTCTTCCAAAAGGTGAGAATTTTTGACAATTTCCACTTTTTACTTTCTGTAATCTTTTAATATCTGAACCTTACTTTTTTAGTATCTAAAAAGTTTTCCTTTTATTCTATAAAAAATGGGTGAAGGCCCAAAGAGTAGCTTTATAAATAGGAGCTGCTTTCCCCTTCCAGCTTGTGGGAAGCTACACCAGAAGAGACCAGGCATTGTGTCAGTGTATACAGTGATTTATTGTGATGGGGTAGTGGCACGCAAGGATACCTTACTTCCAACATGCTTCCTCCCATGGCTCTTGCTCCTCTGTATATATTAGCCTTAATGGTACATATCCTTAGCAATACCTGCACTGACAAGGGGAAGTGCTCATACTTACAGGTCGTGGATAAGGAATCTGGTAATGCAGTCCAATCTCAATCCTGGCTGTGCATTCAACTATACATTGTTTAATCAGGTCTGGGTCTGTGAGCTAGTTAAGGGGAAATAAGTGAGGCATTTAGTATCTTTCTAATAATATATAAAATAGACTTTCTTAAACTTTTTAGTTCACTAGCAAGGAACCTTGATATTGGTAAAGGTCTTTTCTATCTTATTTTCCAGTTAGCCTTCTTATGAAGCCTTCCAAAGCTATCTATGAATATACAAACCTAAATACAGAGAATTGGCCTTTTAAAAATATTTCTCATTTATTATCTTGTGTGTATAGTGCAGGGAGTGTGCACATCCATTACACACATACTATGGTGCTCTCACGGTGTTGATGTGGAGTTGTTTTTCTCCTTTTGTCTGTCTTTGAGCTCTACGGATTGAGCTCAGTTCACCAAGCTTGTGCACTAAATACCTTTACCCAGTGAGCCATCTCACTGGCCCTGGCCTTTTCTTATACAGATATCTTTATAAGTCTTGCTTTTTCATTAACATAATTTCAAGCTCTTTTGGTATTCAGACATCAGGAGCTACTCTTCCTGACAATTTACAAAAATTCAACATCAGGCTTTATTATAATTTAACCACTGTATTATTTATGAGCATTTTGGTTATTTTCAGCCTTTTCCCATTATAAACAATTCTGCTACAGACCTTTACGCAATTTTTTTCTCACATGCTAATATATCTAAGAGATGAATTCTTAGAGCAGAGAAGGCAAAGGGGTTATATAGGTTCATACTTTTTTTGTTTGTTTGTTTTACAGTATTCCCAAGTTACCTTCTGGAGTTTATACCAATTCATGTCTCCATCAACAGTCTGCAAACTTGCATCCCCTCAAACCCAAATGAGAGAGCTATTTCACACCCTCTCCACACTGACTCTCTTAAGCACTGGTTCTCAAGCTTTCTAATGCTGCAACCCTTTAATACAGTTCCTCATGTTATAGTGACATCCCCACCATAAAATAATTGTTGCTACTTCATAACTAATTTTACTGCTGTTATGAGTTATAACATAAATATCTGTTTTCCCATGGGCTTAAGTGATGCCCATGAAAAGGTCATTTGATCCCCAAAAGTGGTCATGACCCACAGGCTGAGACCCACTGCTCCAAAGGAGTCTGGCTTTTCCGCAAGAAGAAGGTACTGGAGAACAGTTTACCTCATATTTTAAACTATAAATTGTCATGCTCATTGTAAGGGGCAATCACTCAAATTGTGATAATGTATTTTTGAGTAAAAGAATGAAATGTTCATTTTGGGGGGAAACAGACACACACACACACACACACACACACACACACACACACACACACACACGGTCAAATCGGGGAGAGAAACTTTCAGAGGATGTAAAAAAACAAAAACCAACCAACCAATCAACCAACAACAAATAGCACATGGATCTCCTATCCATTTGTGAGTGCTTCAAAGTAGTTACAGGATTGCATCAGCTTCAGATGACAACCAAATTGAAGTCTTGGCCCATGTGGCTTGGAAATTCCAAGGGAGTGCTTGTCCCCTGGTGCTTCATGGAGTTCCAGGAACAGCAGCACAGAGAACTCGGCTGAGTCCCTTAGGGAGGAGGCTCAACCCCCTGCCCTCTGCAGCACCAGAAGCTAAGTGCTGCTATCAACACTGGGAATGAGTCTCATGGCCTGCTTGGGATGCAGAGCAATGAATACAGTACCTTTGGATTATTATTCTTAAAGTCTTAGTGCAACTGGCTTATAGTAGACTGTTTCTGTCCACATCAGGAACTTCGTGGAAAGAAAGAGCCTCCTGACAATGATATTGCTAAGAGGGCTGGGCTTCTAAAACTCCAGCACTCTAACTACCATCTATATAACCTTGGGCTACAGTTCTCCAAATTCAGCTATTCACAGGATGCTGCATGAGTTTTTGACATGGTCACACCACCCTTGTCTCATCCTTGGCTAGGTCAAGGCTTAAAAATTATTCTAAAATAAATGAAAACCTAGTCTTGACTAGTTCTTAGACAATTTTGTCTGCTCAGGTTTACTGGGTATATGCCAAAGCCAGGGTCATACCCATGGCTCTGACACATGGAATCATATCTCTACCTTCAGCTACAAAGATACCATCTGAACACACCTCTTGAACACCAAAAAGGCACAGAGGACGCCAGATGAATGACACATGCCTATAATGCCAGATGAGTGACACATGCCTATAATCTCGTCTGAACTCAAAAAGATGGTGAGTTTAATACAGTGTCTTCTGGATGTGACAGACCTGTTGTATTTGTGAGTTCACTGCACCTGTGTTTGCCTGCATAAGACCCATACCAGGGGGCTGGTGAAATGGTTCAGAGGGTAAGAGCACCCGATTGCTCTTCTGAAGATCTGGAGTTCAAATCCCAGCAACCACATGGTGGCTCATAACCATCCGTAACAAGATCTGACGCCCTCTTCTGGAGTGTCTGAAGACAGATACAGTGTACTTACATATAATAAATAAATAAATAAATAAATAAATAAATAAAAGACCCATACCAGACCAAACAGGTCACATTCCAGCACAGGCAGGAGAGGCAGTCATGAGCCCCAGCCTTACCTGAGGAGCTATTGACAGCTGATGGCTGCTGGAGGAAAGTGAGTCAGTTCTCTTTAAGGGTATGGCCCCTGGCAGGTCAAACATACTCAGATGGACAGCTCCACACCCACGAGTACATGGGCAGCACAAACTGGACTTGGTGCTTTACTCAAAAAAGTAAAAAAAGAGGGCACGAAGTTGAGGTAGATATGGTGAATCTGGGAAAAGTTCAGGGGTAAATATTGTAAAAATATATTGTGCACATGTATGAAAAAATTTAAAGGTTGGGTGTGGTGGCACATATACACCTTTAATCCCATCACTTAAAACAGGCTGGTGGCTCTCTTGAGTCACAGGATAGCCAAGGCTATACACAGTCACTGCATTTAAACAAATATTTAATAATACATTTTAAAAACAAACCCAAACACAATAAAGTATGAAGGCTTTGCGGTTTCCAGAAGATTATGAGAGTTTGTCTTAATTTTAATTCCTCTACTTTTTTACTTAACTATCTGTGAGAGAATATATATATATATATATATATATATATATATATATATATATATATATATATA
>NC_034590.1:89530504-89569078 GCF_900095145.1 Mus pahari | reverse complement strand
AAAAAAAAAAAAAGAAAAACAAAAAGGAAATAACCAAGAGCAGGTATTCAAACGTGGCCACAGCACAGGCTGCCCTTTAGCCAGCATGCAAGTGGGGTAGTAGGCACTGTAGAGAAACCACCAGAAAGACACAGGCTACAGTAGGGAGAAGCAGTGAAGCTAAATTGGAAGACATCAAGCAGAAGTGGGCAATGAGCCAGTACTGACAGTCACCTTTCATCCTAGTGCCAGGCAGTTTCCCAGAGGGAAAGCCAGCCAGTGCTGGGTGCTTTGTCAGGATGAAGGGAAGCTGCCTGGTGTGTAGGAGTGCTCCTTGCTAAACTAGCTAGTAGAGCCTTGGTTTTTGCAGTACCACTCTGTTGGCCAAAGAGCTTGTAACTCCATTATGGGAGGAGTCCTGAGTCTTTTCTATATTATAAAATGAGATTATAACCAGAAGGCTTTGAATGCTTTATGAATAGAGAAAAAGCATTTTACTTCATACTACCCCTGGGAGTCATCAGGATGTGAGGAACACTCTCACTGGCATGACTTCTGTCACCTGGCTCACAGGGTCTGAGGATGCTGAGACATTTACTGGCTGGACTGAGATCTGGTTGATCCAAAAGAGGGAAACTCAGGCTGGGCTTGACTTCCTAGTATTGGTTAAACTGACAAGCCTAGCCAAGCTGCATTCTGGGTCCTTCCTGGTTCTGGGAGTTGGATGGGTCTTCTTCAGTTAAGGTAAGAGAGAAATGAATAAATACCACAGGAAGATTCTCTGTTCCTTGCCACGTCCAGATGGGACCTACTTACATTTTTGTTTTTCTGGAACAGTGTTCTGGCTTCATTTAGTATGTAATGTTTTTCTTCGATGGTGTCTTCCATCTGCCCTGATGCTGCCTGCCATTTCCGTGCAAGCCTGAAAATGCTTCGGTAGAGGCAGAGGACTTCTTGTCGGGTTGCTGCTGTCATCTTCAGACCCACCAGAGTAAGAGGAAGAAAGTTTACTGAAAATGCAGTTTGACAGTAGACAGCCAGGCAGATGTACAGTTTTTGAATCAAGATTTTCAACTAGTCTAGAAATTATTGCTCCTGTTCAATAGATCTGTGGGCAGAGGAGAAACATCAGTGAGATAACTATTTTACAATTTCTCCTCCCATCTTCTCACTTTGTTTTGTTTTGTTTCTTCATTTTTTTTTTAAGTCAGGGTTTCTCTGTGTAGCCTTGGCTATCCTGGAACTAATTCTATAGACCAGGCAGTCAGAGATCTGCCTGCCTCAGCCTCCTGAGTGCTGGGATTAAAGGTACTTGCCATCTCCATCCAGTTCACCTTCTTGATATTTTATTTTATTTTATTTTATTTTATTTTATTTTATTTTATTTTATTTTATTTTATTTTATTTTATTTTATTTTTTTGAGACAAGGTTTCTCTGTGTAGCTTTGGCTGTCCTGGAACTCACTCTGTANANCAGGCTGGTCTTGAACTCACAGAGATCCACATGTCTCTGCCTCCCAAGTGCTGGGATTAAAGGAAAACACCTCTATCCATTATCATCCTCTTGATTTTTGAGACAAGAGTCTTAGAAGTTAGTGCTGTCTGGTCGGGAAGCCATGCTTAGCCCAGATTGGCTCATGGTTCACCCTGCTTCAGCCTCCTGAGTCCTAGAGTCACAGACCTTAGCTGGCAGTAATTTGCTGTTTCCTAGGAGTCCCCTTTTGCAAATATGGCAAGATCAAACTCACATTATTTTTTTAAAAACCATACCAACCAGAATACCTCAGAAATGATTTTACTTCCGATTCTGGTAAAAGTCCATGGCTGACCTGAATGCCTAGAAGGCATACTTGATTTGTTTTGTAGGGACAGGTCTCACTGTGTGGCCATGGGGGATCCACAACTTGTTTTGTTTAAGAGGATGGAGTCTCATATAAACCAGACTGGCTTTTAACTTGATTCTCTTATCTCTACCAACCAAGCAGATAGTATTTGTTACACGGTGCTCCCCAGCAGTAGACTGTCTAAAATGAGGGCCTGGAGATGCCAGCCTTTTTGCTAGTTTAAAACTAGGTAAGAGGACCAGGCCTGGTAGCACAGGCCTATAATCCTAGCACTCAGAAGGCTGAGGCAAGAAGATCATGAGTTCCAGTGACCTCGAAATACATCTTTAAAAACAGTAGCTTTTCTCATTTTTATAACATGAAATCTTAAAGTGATAGTTAACATTTTTGAAACCGTGGTTACCATATAAATCAAATAGAAGCAGACTCAAGACTCAGCTTTACCCAGAGGCTGAAATGTTGCAATTTTTCTTTGTTTAGAAAACATTTCTCAAAACTACCTTCTTGACCAATAAGAATGGTACAACTGAAGATCTTTCTTAGAAGAGTGTCTAACTCTTCTGACTTTTTATAGGAAATACTACCAGTGGGTATGGCCAAATGAGAACTGACCTAAGTACACAATTTCAAGCAGTGTCTTTTCTGTAGATTCTTGTTACTTTTATTTTAATAAAATATTTCAGACACACAAAGATGGAAAATAACATAATAGCTACATATAATAAGGTTTGAAGAACAAGTTATGGAAATACTTGATGTGATGCTCCTATTGGATCTCTTCCATAGGAAGAAGGGGGGGCAGTATTTCATTATTTACCCTTGCCTGGCCTAGAGTTCTCTATGTAGACCAGACTGGCCTTGAAATCACAAAGAACTGCCTCTCTCTGCTCCAGTGTGTTAAGATTAAGGACATATACCACTGTGCACATGGTCTTTTCCTTGGTTGAAGGTGCCACCATTATGACTGCTATTTATAATTGACATAAATCCTTAACATTTGTTATACAAAACAGTTTTACAAACTTAGAACTTCATACATGTTCTACAAGTTGTATTTTTGTGTCCACTGAATTTGCAATTCGCATTGTCACACTGAGCTTTAGTTCTGACATCACTGCTGCAGATCAATCCACTCTACAGAGATCCTGGTACATGTGTCTACTCTGTTGATGGACATTTTATAACTTGTGTAAAACTTCAGTCTATCTATATAGAAATTTCTATATAGAAATTTCTTCATGGAAGTCACCTTATATAGAATTTCTTCTTTGAAGTTGACTGTCCTTATTTACCCCTGACCCTGGTAACTTTTTTTGAGCAATAAGGAGTGAACCAATTTTAACCATTTGATGAAAAGCTTGAAAGCACTACTTCCCCCATCCAAATCTTAAAGGATTAAAGTTATACACAACAGCATCCACAATGCTTCCTAGAAACAATGCTTAAAAGGCATTCATAAAAACCAAGTGAGAACACTGAACAAGAAAGACCCAGATGAGACAATGATATTTTTCCTGGTAAGGAAACAGGTTTCTGAGATTCAGGCTCTCCCTAAAACTCTATGGTTTCATCTGAAAACATGTGAGTCAGTTCCTGTGAGGGGCAGTGATATCAACTAAGGACTGCTTCACTTCCCTGTCATCAACAGATGAAACCTCCTTGACTTTCAGATACCAGCAGAGGAAAACAAAGGTCAAACATATTCAAAACCCAGCAAATTTCTCAAAGCCTGACTTTAATTGGTTCGCTCTTACTACTTTAAGAACTCTGATCATAAGCTATAACATGACACACAAGACCTGCAATTAGGTTACTCAAGGTAATGAGTACTAACAATTGACACTTAAGACTATTTTGAAAATACTTTAATTAGTGTGTATCTTGAAGAAATAATCCAGAAAGGAAGATAGGCAATGATTCTCCAACATCAGGTGACTCAGAAATCCAAGTCGCAAAGACTGCTAGGAGAAAAGTCAAAAGCTATCTTAACTTTTGTACACAAACAGGTATAGCCTTTTACATCTAAGTCTTGGAAGAAAAGTCAAGAAGTTAGAAAAATGCACCTTTTGTTGTTTTTCTACTGGGTTTCTTTCAGTTCTTTGCTGGGGAAACTTGATCTTGTCTTTGGGGTACACACCCATATTTTTCCCTCTTCACTAATTTTCATTTTCATTTTACTTTATTTTTTAAGACAAGGTCTCACTTCATAGCTCTTGAGAGAAAATACAAAGAAAACAGAGAGTCTTAGGTAGACTCGGTTGGCATCAGATTCACAGAGATCCCCCTACCTCTGCTTCCTAAGTTCTGAGATTAAAGGTATGTGCCACGTGACCTGATCTTGTTTTTTGTTTGTTTGTTTTTTTATAACCTGACCAATCTCTCTATTCATCCTTTAGCTCCTCATGAAAACATGGATGTCTCAGAAAACCCTTTACACTTCCTAGACTCTCCTTAACCACACACTGGGTTAGGAATCAGCTAATTGATAGTTGTTCTTTACAGGATACATCACTCAAGTTCTGATTTGTTAATACCTATTTCCCTCAAATAGACTCTAATCTTTACAGGTACAGTTACTACATCTACCTTATTTACTGCTGAATTATCAGCACCTACAAAGGTTATATACTAGGAATTCAACAAGTGTTTCCTGAAAACATGAGAATATCTTATGGTACAGAAAGCTTGAGATCTGAATACAGAATTAGTCACCCATAAAATTTTTTTAAAAGTGCTTTTTTGAATTTTCTTTTTGGTCTTAGAAAGCAACTCATTTACTAAAGTTGACATTTCCTAAAGGTCTTCTTATCCAAGGATTTAAGTGGCTTCAAACCAACATTCTTCTCAGGATTAATGCAACACAGGCAGCCTTTATCCTTATTTATAGTTGGTCAAGAGTTGATCTTACACAGTAGTGAAGTCTGCTGGGAGTTCCCCTTAGGCAACATAAGGAATAGTCACTGTTCAGAAACCAGAACTTTAAAATGGTCATGAAGGCTGGGTGTGGTGGCGCACGCCTTTAATTCCAGCACTTGGGAGGCAGAGGCAGGTGGATTTCTGAGTTCGAGGCTAGCCTGGTCTACAGTGTGAGTTCCAGGACAGCCAGGACTACACAGAGAAACCCTGTCTCAAAAAAAAAAAAAAAAAAAAAAAAAAAAAAAAAAGGTCATGAAGTCCATTCTTAAGGAATCTTCAAAGTTCTATGGCATTTATTCTGGATCAACACTACTTGAAATATTTGTTCCTTTTTTATCTCTTTAACCAAATCCCAGGATGAAGAAAGAAAACACAAGTGTGATAGAAGGAATTGTGACTGGAAGGTGTCTTCTTGAGGCTCTGCCAGTGCCTGGCAAATACAGGAAGTGGATGCTCACAGCTATCCACTGGACTGAGCACAGGGTCCCCAATGAAGGAGCTAGAGGAAGTACCCAAGGAGCTGAAGGGGTTTGCGGCCCCATAAGAGGAACAACAATATGAACTAACCAGTACCTCCAGAGCTCCCTGGAACTAAACCACCAACCAAAGAGTATACATGGTGGGACTCATGGTTCCAGCTACATATGTAGCAGAGGATGGCCTAGTTGGTCATCAATGGGAGGAGGCGCCCTTGGTCCTGTGAAGGCTCTATGCCCCAGTGCAGGGAAATACTAGGGCCAGGAAGTGGGAGTGGGTAGTTTGGTGAGCAGGGGGAGAAGGAGGGGATAAGGAGAGGAGGTTTCCAGAGGGAGACTAGGAAAGGGGATAACATTTGAAATATAAATAAAGAAAATATCTAATAAAATTAAAAAAAAAAGTTGTGCTGCCTGCATAAGCAGATTACTACGATGAAACTTATTATTGAGTGCATATAATAACAGACTGGCACATTTTGCTGCTAGTATGTTTTGCCCTCTGGTCCTCAGTTGGGAGAGGTCCCTAATACAGATATTTCAAAATTTGATTGTGGAGGTGATTTTAGATACACAATACTCATATTTATTAGTTGTCATTATTTTAATGTATACTGGAGTAACCCATCAAACCCATGATACTGATTTTGGTGTGGTGTAGGATTGGCTATGAATAAATGTATTCAGAAAATTTCTAACCAGTGCATGATGCTCATACTTGTAATCCTGACACTCAGAAGGCTAAAGTTGAAGGGCTGCTACAAGTCTGGGACCAGCCTGATCTACAAAATGAATACCATGTCAGCCAAAGGTACATAGCAAGACCCTGTTTCACTGTCAAGCCTATGCTTGTCTTGGCTGATCCTTCTACTCAGAATGCTTCTTTTACTTGTCATTTCTCATACTAAAAGAGGTACCTATATACTACCAAATTTTCCCAGAGCACTCTCTTCCCAGGGCCTAGAACAAGCCATCTATTGCTCTTTTGCAGTCATTTTGCATCTTTTTCTTTCTAGATTTTTCTGCATAACTCCTAGAGAGCAGGAACTTTGTCCTACTCATTACAGTAACAACAACAACCATAGCAGCTACATTTGCTTTGAATTTACCATGGGCTTCAAACTCTGCAAGGAACTTTACCTATAACTGTAAACATCACAGCAATTCAGTGGGCAGGTGCTGCTTCTATTCTCATTTTAGATAGACCTGGTATAAAGAGAAATTAAGAAGTGTGTCCAAAGTCACAATTCTAGAAATAGGCAGGGCTGGTATTCAAACACTACAATCTGGAGTCAGAGCCCAAGTTGCTAACAACTACATTGCTTGATCTCAATAAATGTTTAATATCTGTAGCATGCTTTAAAGAGCTTAATCATTAGAACAAAGGAAGTGAAATAATTCCATTAAAAGAAGCCATGGAACTCTATTCTCTTCTCATACAAAGAGCCATGGAAGTATTTTGCACCTTGGTATGCTTTATAAAATCCCCACCTGCCCTTCTTCAAAAAGCATTTTATATACAAGGACCCTTAAAGGAGGCTGTGCACCTAACTGGAATGCTTTCTTCTTTCAGTTCTCTGTGGTAACCCCTCTGACTTCCAGGGGAGTTGACATCAAAACAAGATGAGGAAGAGACTGATCACATTGTTACACCCTGCAGGCTTTAAGTCCCCTCTGCCAAGCATCCCATAGATTGATTCCCTCATCATTTATTGGACATGCCTATCACATCCAAGACCATGAAGGTCTGGGGATATTTTACCTTCTAATATCAGAGGCAGACAACATACAAGAAAACCAAGGAATTTCACAGTCATGTATTCTGGGTGAAATGAACAGAAATGGGAGATATTGTATTGGCGGGGGGGGGGTTCATATACTTGACTGGAGTTCTGAATGGCAATGATGCAGACTAATAATGGGAAGCTAAAGGGAGAGTGGTACAGGGAAGGCAGCAGGAGGAGCAAAGCTCTGGGGCAAGCCAAGAGCAGAGCTGCAGAGTTGAATGCAAGTGAGGACCTGTCAGAGGCCACAGGTCAACACAGTGATGCCAATCTTTGGAAAGTTCCCTGAACCATGAACATTTAAGAAAAAAATATATATACATACACATACATGTTGAGTGGTGGTGGTATATGCCCTAATCCCACCACTTAGGAGGCAGAAGCAGTTGGATCTCTGTGAGTTTGAGGCCAGCCTGGTCTACAAACCGAGTCCAGGAGAGCCAGTGTATATATGTGTGCACCCAAGTGTATGTATGAGTGCAGAAGTCGAGGAGATCTGAAGAGGAATTGGGTCCCCAGAAATGGAGTTATAAATGGTCATGAGTCACCATGTGGGTGCTGGTAACCAAACTTGGGTTCTTTAAAAGAACAATAACTGCTTTTAACCCCTGAGCCATTTCTCCAGCTCCCATTTAGGAGTTTAAAAGACAATTCCCTTTCCACAGATGAAGTTTATAGAAGCATGACTCTAGTCTCAAGAATGTCAAAATTCTAGCTGCTGCACTCTCTTGAGGCTTTGTTTTCTCCTCAACAAAAATTTCTGCAGCATAAAAAGGAGAAGGGACAGAAGGGAGGAATCCATTCCATCCCCTTTAAGGAATACCTGAAGCTGGGATATAATTTCTTGTTATAGCTCCCTATAGTCAAAATTTCCCTCTCAAGTCCTTCATGATTTGGGATAAGGATGGGAAAGGCTGTGAAAGCATCCAGACAAAAATCAGTCCTGCTGCCCTGTCTTTTTAGCTATGACACCCTTCTTGCCTCGAGAAGTTCTCAAGTCACACAACCAGAATACCCTTTCTTTGCCCACCTATTGTTTCTCTGTCTATCCCTTAGCCTACTATCAGAGCATCTTTCTAGTGCAGGGACTATGGCAGTGTTCCTGTGTGCATCCCTAGCATCTCTACCTTACCCCTACTTATCATACTCAAATTTCCTTTTTGAAGTCTTAAAGGTTTTTATTACATTTTATTTACTTATTGTGTATGTATCATGCCGATGTACGCAACTAAAGGTCAGAGGACAACGTGACAAGAGGTCAAGCCTGACAACCCGAGTTTGATCCCTGGAACTCATTTCAAAGTAAAAGGAGAGAATTCTACAAAGTTGTCTTCTGACACCCGCACATGTACTAGGCCCATCATATACTAATAAGTGTGTAGTGGTTATTCCTGGTTGCTAACTTGACTATAACTGGAATGAACTACAATCTAGAATTGGAAGGATCACCTGTGATCCTGATCTTGAGGCTGGGAGATACAAGTTTCTGATCTGGATCTTGGCATGGAGATCTTGAGGCATAGTGGCTATGAATCCCAGGAGACTAAGGCAAGGAGACTCTGAGTTCAAGGTCATCTGGGACAAAGTAAGCCCCATATCCAGGCGTGGTGGTACACACCTTTAATCTGGGACACACCTTCTGCTGGAGACCTACATAAGGACATTGGAAGAAGGAAGATTCTTCTTCGCCTGCTTGCTTTGTGGGACTGAGCAAGTGCTAGATCCTTGGACTTCCATTCACAGCTGCTGCTGACCATTGTTGGGGAGTTGGACTACAGACTGTAAGTCAACAAATTCCCTTACTATGTAGAGACTACCCATATGTTCTGTGACTCTTGAGAACCCTAACACAAAGTAGATTTTTTTTTTTTTTTTTTGAGACACGGTTTCTCTGTGTAGTCCTGGCTGTCTTGGAACTCATTCTGTAGACTAGGCTGTCCTTGAACTCAGAGATCTACTTGCCTCAGCCTCTTAAGTGCTGGGATTAAAGGTGTGTGCTAACACTGTTTTAAAAGTGAATTTTAACAAAAGATTCAGGGCACTGAAAACAACTCTGTGCTGTTTTGGGGAGACTTTTGGTTCAAAGAGAGCTCTTTAAGACTCACACCTATGATACAGTCCTCACTTTTTTAAGGCCAGTAATGGTTTGTCCACTAGCCCAAAAGGCCCTATTTCTGGGAAGATTAGAATTAATAAAATGGAAAACTATTTTTTGTTTTTCTCTTGAAAACTAATCATTTTGGGGACTAAGATACATTGTATACAATGATCTAGTTTTAAAATCAACCCAGAAAACTATAATTTAATGCACTTGTCATTTGGGGAAACAAAATGCTAGTTTATTTGTTTCATTTGAGACAGGATCTTTTATGTAGAGCTGGCTCTCCTGGAACTTGCTATGTAGGCCAGGATAGCCTCAAACTCAAAACTCGAAGAAATTCTCCTGCATCTGCCTGCCTCCCAAGTGTTGGGATCAAAGGTGTAAGATACCATTCCCGGTCTTGAAATGATTTTGATAATGCACAAATAATCATGCTCACTGGGCTCAGCCTGTGGCTCAGTTTCTCAGAGTGTAGAGAGTTTCTTCTTTGGCAGCCCTAGGAATTAAACAAACAAGGCGCACACTTCAACAATGAACAATATCCCCTACTCGTCCTTTTACTTTTCATTTTGAGATAGGGTTTCATGAAGTTGGCTCAAAGTGGCTTTGAACTTGCTCTATTATCCAAGAAGAGCCTTGAACTTTTGCTCCTCAGGAGCAGCTGGGATTACAGGTTTGTACCATGCTTCACTCCTGATTCAGGTTCTTAAAAGGTAATATGCAACCACAGAACAGTTTTCAGAGTTGTAAGAGTTATTTATGAGATATTTCATTAAAATACCGAGCACTAGGAAGTAAAGGTGTACTCTACCTGAAAAGGAGGAAATGAGAATGGTGAGCCTTTTATCTATGGTTAGCTTTGTCTGCAGAGAATGGAAAAGTATGTAGCGTGTTGTTGAGGTTGTTGCTTTGTGGTAGTAATGGATTTTCCTAAAGCTATTTCCCTCTGATCATTACTAATCCCTGTACAGTAAAGGGCTATTGTTCTTCAATATAAGTAAATAACCCTGCTGGAGACACTGCTTATCTTCAGACCACAATGCATGCCTCTTACTGGAAACGTTAATGCAGGTGCCAGCACTGAAGCAGGACAAAGCTTTCCTTCCTATGTCTCTTCTTTATTTCTTACTAACTCTTTACTATTGGTGCTCTTTTCTCCTAGAGCTATTTATTCTATCTAGTCCCTGCTTTTTGTCAGACACTAGCTGGTACTCTCAATGATTTTATTGTCACAACAACTGAACAATCTTCAAGTGAAACTGTGCCCTACAGATTACTGGTCTTCCATTCCCTACACACACACACACACACACACACACACACACACACACACACACACACACACACACAGTTGTTTCCTGGCCTAGATTTTTCTGGTTATTAGAATCTGACGAGGGAAGTAGTACCACAGTTGTGCAATTCTCAGGATACACTCATTCAGTATATTTCACACCACAATGATTCTCTGAAACAGCATTTGTTTTATGCCAACCCCCCCCCCCCAAAAAAAAGTAAAAGCAAGACATTGTTTTAATGAGTTTTGTTTCATCCCCCCCAAAAAAAAAAAAACTAAACTCAAACCAAAAAACCCAAGAATGAAAGATGGACCCAGGAAAAGATGTAGATTATACTTTTATCAAATGGAAAATAAAATTAGATTCTGAAACATGGGAAGTTTCATCAGAACAAAGGGGCAATCCAAAACACCAATACTAGAAAGATTTCTAAAGTAACTATTCAAAGCAAAGCAATAGGAGGCAAACACGTATCCTAAACATAGATGTTCCTTAACTTGCAGACAGTGCTAGGTTGTGATAGTATCCTAAATTAAAATCATCTTAAATGGAAAATGCATTTAACACAGTTAATCCATTCAATGTCACAGTCTAGCAACACAGTATACTTACTGTAAAGACTTGGTTCTATTTGTCTTTTGAGACAGGGTCTCACTATTAAGCTTTTGGCTGCCCTGAAACTTTGAATACAACTTACAGAAATCCTCTTGCCTACAAAAGTTAGCCAGAGGTGCTCAAAACCAGTTATCCAAAGTCAGGTGTGTGACAGATATAAGGAGAGGCTGGGAACAAGCCAATGGTAGAGACACACAATTCTCCAGCAAGAATCTTCAACCCTTCAGAGCAAGTAGGAAAGTCAGAGAGCCCACACACTAACTTAAATTCCTCCTTTGTGACATCTTGTAAGAAACTAGATTAGAAAGTTGCACAAAGTCTTAGGTGGACATTGTGTCCTGCCACACCTTTATCCCCAGCTCTTGGGAGTTCAAGGCCAGACTTCTACAGAGCAAATTCTAGGACAGCCATGGCTACAAAGAGAAACACTTTTGTTTCAGAAGAACAAAAACAAACAAGATTTTGGTGACAACACTGAACACAGCTGGAGATCTCTTGCATTTGACTTTACAGCCAACTATTTGAAAGACAACAGCATTTTGCACCAGGGACCTGTTTTTAGAACATTCTCCAAGGACTCTCTAGTTACCAACTGAGGAATTTTATTTATCGGGTCCAAAGGCTCCTCACTAGACTGTCCCGAGAGCAGAAACAATGACTGTCTGGCTTTACTAGTGAGGAATGATTGGCACTCAGAGGCCTTAATTTTTTTTTTTTTTCAGTGTTTCAGTCCAACATTGAACAAAAGAACTGTTTATGGTAAAACTCTTCTGTCTGATTTACCCAACAGGGCAGAGACTAGCCACATGCAGCTACTGAACATCTGGAATATGTGTCTAAGGAATGGCTATTTAAACTTAGTCACACGTGTTAAGTAGCTACATACAGACAGCAAGGTTCTCAGGTCAATTACAAATCAAATGTCAGCTTGGGAGTGGGTGTGAGGGGAGATGCTTATGGCTCACTTGGGGCAAAAGCCACACACAAAGGATAAGCAAGTCTTCAGCTTCAGCTGTGTAGGATTCTAGGAACCTTAGACTGGTGTTGCCAGACTGTCCGATTTTCCTAATGAAGCCAAAAATCTGGATTCTGATGTTCAATTTTTAAAAAACTGGCAAGCATATTCTAAGAAAGAAGAATTTAAATCATGCTGCAGGCTGAACAATATGCTTGCAGGCATTATCTGTCTTGCCAGCTTGCAACTTTTAATCTAGGCCAACCCTATCAATTCGAAGAATAGGACCTTTTCCAAGGCCACCCTGCAGATCCAAGAATGAAACCCAGCCCTTCAGATACCCTTTTCATTGAGATTCACTAAGTTAGCGGCATCTGTAGCAGCAGGGACAAAACTCCCTTTGTAAGAATTCCAAGGCTGAGATGGGTGTGGTGGTGCACACCTTTAGTTCCAGCACGACAGATGGGGAGGCAGAGACAGATGGATCTCTTGAGTTTGAGGCTAGCCTGGTCTATATAACACATGAGAAAGAAAACACATGCACAATCACACAACAAACCAAACAAGAATTCCAGGGCTGGTATCTTATGTGTTCCAGTGCAGATACAACAAAATAGACCCCATGGGCACATGTAAACCAACATTTATCAAGGAAATCAAAACTGCACACATTCTTGTACACAGCAAGTCCAAAAGCTTTGACAGCTGGGAGAGCAGGAAGAGATGAGGCCTTCAAAAGGTGACTCTCACTGATTGTGAGGGTGGATACTATTGTTTAAAGCTATTGGGGGGGGGCTCATTTTTGAGGTGTTCTTATTGAACTTCCTATTGGCTTGTACCCTTCTGGGTGGTCTCTAAATGTGAGGACATCTAAAGGATTTGGGAGCTCTTTCTCATCTACTACCTAGTCCAAGGTCTAGGAATAAACCCTACATTTATTATCTCCACCCATGACTTGTCTTCCAGCTTGTCCTTCTCATTTCTGGACATCTTCATGGACTGTAAAATGACTCTGGACATATGTTCCAGAGAACATAGGAGATTCTTTCACAAACTGTTTTTTCTAGGGAGACATCTTTGGTTTCACATTCTCCCATACATTTCTTATCCAGTTCAGCATTCAGTCTGGAATGTTTAAGCCCCCAAATACATTATGAATCAATTCTCTTAATTTCCATGTTTCCAACACCACTGTCATCTCCCATGGCCTTAGCAACAGCCCTTTAACTACCTTCTTTTATCCAGCAGCAATTTTTAAAAATGTAAATTAAGGTCTGGTCATTCATGACACTTCAGGGAAATAATACAAAAGCCAAACCCTTGCTATTTCTGCAACTCCAAGACTTCATTCTCGTCTGCCTTTTGTTTAAAATGTTATCCATTGGCAGTTCCTTCTCCCATTCTCTTTTCCTCTTAAACCTAGAAGAGGTCTTCTTACCACACCATTCACCTTCTGGGGCAGCTGCTATTCTCTGCACTCATTTATTAATGAAAAGTTCAGGAACAAGATTTCCTTCATTTTGTCATTTGCTCATCTTAGTAATGAAACTAGCCTTCATCATCACCTGAAGTCTGACTCCTACATCCGGGATCGTTTGGGTGGCCTTTCTCAAGGCCAGCACCTCTCCAGCCTCCTACAACTGCCCCGTCGCCTTCCATTTATAATCGAAAAGTCTGAAGGGTCCCAGGCAGGATCTCGCCCACGAGACAGTTCCCTTAGGCAGGTCTCTCGAGGCCAGCAGCGATGACACCGAGCCGCCCTCGCGAGGCTGGGGTCATACAAGCGCGTCTCCTAGCAACCCCACACCGGCATCTCATCCCTGGCCCAGGGAAGCCAACCCCTTTTCCCCAGTCCCCCGCGACTGGAGCCGGCGTCTCCATCCTTACACTCACTCAGCGTCACTCCTGCCTTCCCCCACCCACAGGAGCCGGCTGGGAAGAGGCGGTGCCAGGAGCTCTGCCGAGCCTTGGCCACACCGGGCAGTATCCAGCAAGTCCAGTAGGCCAGGCCGGGCCAAACCACCGGGCGGACCGCTGTGGCAGCATGAGGCCCAGGTTAGAGGTCGTCTCAAACCTCCTGAAACTTCCAGATTTAGCCGACTCCCCGCCGCACTCCACAACTGAGCTAACCTCCCTCTCTCCAGCCTTCCCTTTCACCCTTTCGTTATCCCCTTCCCCCATTTCTAGTCAGAAAATGGCCTGGCCCGGCTCCTAGCCCACTCTCCGCCGCGCCCCGCCTTGCCCTTACTTGGAGACGGCTTCGGACGTCCTCGCGTACGTCGTGACGTCACCCTCCTCGTTCCCGTCCCCGCCCCTCTCCCATTCTCTCCCTCCTAGAGCCAGCGGCCGGCGGGGTTACCGGAAGTGATGATGCAGGAGGCAATGGAGGGGGCGGGGCTTCGGGGCGGCCGCCGCCGGTGGGCTGCAGATGAGGAGGAGGCGGCGGCCGCGGTGGCAGAAAAGGCGGCGGCGGCGGGGGTAGGGAGCCTGGAAACGCAAGCGGGGATGGTAGGTAGTTTGGACCCGCCGGGCCGCCGTCGTTTCCAGAAAGGGTTTGACTGGAGGAACCTCTGGAGCAGCTGTGAGTTTGGAGGGGGGGAGTTGAGGAAAAGGGGGGAGCATTGAGAGATGAAGGGGCGGGGGTTCGGTTCCTTCGAGAAAGGGGGTGGTGGTGGAAAGGGAGGAGTGCAAATCAGCGCCTTGTCTGGACTGGTCCCTCTGGAAGAAGAGGCTGTGAGGGGAGCCTGTGGCTTGTCAAGCGCAAGGCTCCGAAAACTTACCTACTGTCCCTGCCCGTCCATCGCAGGCACCCCTCAATCCCGGGCCTGGGGACCTGGGGCCGTAGATCCCCGGGGAGGGTCTGCAGCCTCTGAGCTGAAAGTCCAGGGTAAGAGCCAGTGAGGTAGGAGCCCAAGGGGGAGGTGGTGGGTGAATCTGCAGCTCCCTCCCTGATTTTTCTCCCCACCCCCATCCTTCTCTGTAATCGTTAACAGCCCTGGAATTAAGGGGCTCAGACCTGAAGGCCTTTCAGTGCACCTTTGCTATAAACGATAACCATCTGTGCCTGAGGTAATGGGGCTGGAGGGTTTGCCTATATCCTGTTTAGGAAGTGGGACGGGATGACAAATGTATTGTTTTTTCCATCCCCATCTCTTATCTTCCCTCATACACACCCCTGTTTCATACTTTAATGCTCTGTGGTTGAGTGGCAGTCGTGGACACCCTCTCCCCTTTGTGGCACTTAGTACCTCGGCTCCGTCTTTTGAATGTGGTGTTCAGCCTCTATCCCAGCTCCTACTGCAAGCTTTGTAGTACTTCAGTTATGGGCTGTGTCACATTGGGGAGTACCTCACGACGCCGCCTGGCTCCTGATTATAATGAACATTTTCTTTTATGAATACTAGAATTCCAGAGCTCTTGCAAGGCATCATAAGTGGCTTCATAGCCCAGGAATCAAGGTCTCTCGCTCTAAATACTTTATATGTGAGGAATTTACATGTTGTCAACTCTTTCCAAAAATGATTTGATGTTAGGCTAATTCTGGATTTCTGTGTTTCTCTCCACCCACACTTTATGATGCACTTCAGAGAACAGAAAACCCTATATTACTGTTTTTGTTTCTACAGTTGGACAATAGCTTTTTTATGTCTGTCTCTATTTGTATGTCTTACAATCAGCTTGATTTTTATCTTATTTAGCCGATGCTTTGTGTATAGGTGGTCCTATAAGAGACAGTGTGATATGTAGTTATGCTTTTAGCAAAACACAGTGCATAATGTGTATGGAAATGTCTGAAAAAAAGAAAGATTGATTGGAAAGAACTCTCTCATTGTTTAAAAACCAACCAAACAAAAACCCCACCACGAGTAAGTAGTGCCTCTTCTAGCCTGTCAGAGATTTCAGAGTGAAGTGTTAATGAATCTTGTTTTGGTGTTGATACATTTAAAAAAAGAAATTCTCTGTTAATTATGGAACTGTCGTTTAAGAAACTTTATGCTTTAAGAAAGAGTGCTAGATTTCAGGGGTCCTTTGACTAGAAAGTGCATATGTGTTGCTCTTTAACTGAATTTCTTGTGCAGTATCACTAGGATTATCATAACATGTTCTTCTGATGGTGAGGTGGTGTTTTATCAGAGCCCGATAAAACAGAAAGAAGACTTAGCCCCTGATTGTACCTTGGTTTACAGAGATACAGCAGAAGAGTCACCGCTAGCTAGTCTCACTTTAGCTCACTTGGAACCTAGTTTGTCACTGAATGACAAGTCCAAAATTCATTCAAACTGCTATTAAGTACTAGCCAGTGTTTCAGACAGTGAGTGTTCATAGGTGAACACAAGCAAAAAATGTCCTCTCTCAAGGAGTTTATCAGAGTGGGAGGCGAGGACAGAAACGATAAATCAGCAAATCTGATCTTGATCGAATGCTGGAGAAAATGAGTGATAGGCTAGAGTGTGTGCCTGGAACGCAATGGAGGGAGACCTTCCTGAGGTGACGCTGCTTAAACAGAACTTTAAACGAGAAGGAGCCAGCCATGCAGAGATGAAGGGAGAACTCTTGGAGGGTTAGGGAACAGCTTGTGCAGAAACTCACTGGAATGAACTTGGCAAGTTCTAGGGACTGGGAGAAGAGGGTGGGGGTGGGGTGTAGGTTTAGGGAGTAAAAGGTTGAATGAAATAGGCTCAGAAGAGTGGAGTTGGGGCTCATTAGACAAAAGAAAGATGAGTAAGGAGGAGGAGAAACAGAATGACTCCTTTTGGTTCATTCTGTTGCCCTTCCTAGAGCGTTTATCATTATTTTTGCATGTTCTTTTGGACTGTTAGAGACAAAAGGAGCTCACCTAGCTGAGAGGAGTAGAGGGCATACCTGGTCCTGTAAAATATCTTGCTGTATATGCATAATAAGTACTCTGAATGTATACTACATCTTCCATCTCGTTGTAAACTTAAGGTTAAAGAACTGAGCATGTGTTAACTCTGCTTGTCTACAGATGGCCATCCAGATCTGAGCTTCTTTTTCCTTTTTTTCTTTCTTTTTCTTTTTCTTTCTTTCTCTCTTTTCTTTTCTTTTCTTTTCTTTTTTCTTTCTTTTTTTTTTTTTTTTTTTTTTTGCTTTGGGCAGGCAGCATTTGTGTTGCAATAGTTCTGCACTTGCCTTGGCCTCCTAGTGAGTAATAATATTCCACTGAGAGGTAGGTTGGTACTAAAAGTTCACTTTGGATTCCATTAGATAAGGACTATTTCGGGGCCCATTTTCACTCTCTCATCATCTTTGGGTTGACAGGTAACTCAGGGATGTTGCCTACTTTTGCCTTCCATTGGAGGCATTCATCTCCAGTCTACCTTATGTTCAACAGAGAGGCCTTATCAATATGTTGCTTGGATTTGGCCCTCTTGTGCTGCATCACAGTAGGCTGAGATGAAATAGTATTTTTCTCCCCTTTTCAACCTCACAAAAGTGACTGTAGCATTCTTTGAATCAGTCTTTTGAGCTGTGTAGTTGAGAGACATAACTGTTGCTTAGATGGTTTGTAGTAAACCCAATCTTAAAATGTTAAATGAAACCTTTTGGTGTTTGGTAAAGACAAATCAGAAACAGCAGACTTGTCACTTGGGTTATGTTTTAGTCCTTTACTACAACCTGAAAGTGGCTCTTGAGAACTGGGTGGAGCTTTCTGTGTTGTCCTGAGGTAAGGGAGGATGCAGCCAGTTTGAATGCAAACAGCAGATTTTAGTTTGCAGCTAACTGACTAGTGTGAACTCTTAGGACATGGCATGTATTAAACAGCTTGGCCTTGACTTTGTGTGCTATTACTGGGCAGACAGTGCTCTATTTGGTGTTAAGCAGTCTACTATCCCTTTTCATGTCAATGATTTATTACAATTCAAGTACAAAAATATCATCTGGGCTGACATTTCATCAGCTAATTTGTAGACTAACTTTTGAAAGGGGATAGAGATATGAGTGGGGGTATCGGGGGTGGGGGAGTTGGGGTGTGGGGGACTTGAACATGTTGAGAAGCCCTTAAAACCTTACATTGACTGGTAATTGTGTTTGGGTAGTGAATCTAAATCTAAGTGAATTTGGAGTCTTGGAGCTGAAGTGGCCTTTTGACCTAAGGTGCCAGTCAGTTTGTTTCTTAGGGTTTGGGGGATTTTGAACACATCCTAATTAAAGGTGAAAACCCAAAGAACCAGTTGGTGCCACTTGCCCTTGGAATTGTGGGCAGGTTGTTTTTCATTTCAGTAGCTGGTTTAAAGTTAATCTGATTTTACTACTGTCTTGATGTGCGTTCTGTAGTGAGGAGAGTTGATTGTACACTGGCTGCCAGTTGTTTTGAGGTGAAGAAGTAGTAACTCAGATCGAAACAGTGGTAATTATGTGGTAACTCCTGTTTCCCTAACTCTTGATAAGTTATAATTACTCTTTGTGTCTGTTTACAGACATTCATACCAGTGTACCAGAATGAGATCTTCCTAATGTTGGTACAGTGTTTTTTGTTCTTTCCATAACAGGCCAGGTTGATTGAGTTAATGTTCTTTAGTTCAAATCTAGTTTCACTAGCTCTTGTATTTATTTTCTTGGGCAATAGAAGGTATTATTTTTTAGGGGGTCAGAAGGAGATGAGGATAACACCAAAAAGTTATGTAAACTGATTCTCTGGAGTTATACTATATTAAAAGAGGAAAAATGCCCAGTCTTTAAGATATATGCAGATGAGGTCTTATTTAAACACCATATATTGGAACTTGTGGATGATGAACTCTGCTTCCTTGAGAGTTTGTCCTTGCCTAAGTCTAAGTTGTGAGTTGAAATGTTGGGTTTGGGGCTGTACAGCATGTAAGCATCATTTGGTAAGCATTATCATGTGTCCATGTCCCAACCCTGTTCAGTTCCTGTCATGCTGCCTTCCCCCCATCCCATTGTGCATTGCTAAAGCATTCAACCTAGGTACCTGGTAACTGGAAATAGTGCTGTCACTGAGACCTTTAGATCTAGCTCAGCCCTGACTGACAGACCTCTGATGGTACTCTGCAGAGAGCAGAACTTGGTTTTCAGGGAGCTCTTGCAGCCATTGTTCTTTCTGTTAGTTCAGGAGACAGTGTGTTGAGATCTGCCCTGTTTTAGTAGTCACAGCATTTACCATATTGAAAGCAGTTAGTTCTACTCAATCTAGTATGGGAAGAAGCAAGAAAAACTCAGACCCCTTAGAATATCTGGTGTAGCTCTGACTTGGCCTGGAACACTGTAGAGACCAGGCTGTCCTGGAGCTCACAGGGATCTGCCTGTCTCTGCCTCTGAGTACTGGAATTGAAAAAAGAAAACATGTACCACATGGCCATCACACCCCCTCCTCTTTTTTTATTTTTTTTTATTTTACTAAGCCAAAGTTTGAGGAACCTTCCTGAGGCAGAAGTATTCTTGCAACAGAAATGAGAGAAATGAGGACATTTTCTTTCTTTCTTTCTTTCTTTTTTTTTTTTTCCTTACCCCAGTACATCATTTTACCAATTCTTTAATTCTTTGAGAATCCCTTTTCATGTGGCACATCTGAAGCAGTGATTTGATAATGGAATGAGAGAACTCTAGTGTAGCAGAGGTTGAGGGTGCTTTCTAGGGAAGTCTGAAGTCTCTCCAGAGGGTTTTCTGAAGGGACTCATTTACATTCAAATAGGAGTGAGTTCTTTCAGTTTTCTGAGACAAGGTCTTCATATGTAGCCAGGCTGGCCTCAAACTCAAGATGTCTTCCCTCATCTTCCAAAATGATGTTGGGATTATATAGTATCACCATGCCTTGCTTTTCAACTCTTTGATAACTAGTGGGCATGAGTTAATAATAGCTGTACAAAGTCCTGAATTGTATATAATTGCTTTTCCAATGACCTGCTATAGCATCAGAACGGGAAAGTTCAAGTATGCCCATTGATAGAGCAATTTCATGTAAATAACTACAGTGGTTACATAAGCCATTTTCTTATATTAAGCAAATTTGACTTCGATTAAGCAGTTGCTCTTGTACTCAGGAGGCTGAGGCAGGATTGCTGCAAGTTAGGGTCCAACTTGGACTACATAGTCAGTACCAGGCCAGCTAGAACAATAAGATGACTTTATTTCAAACAAAACAAAATCACATGCATCCACCTTCAAGTCCTACACTTGTCATTTTATACTCAGGTTGAGGCAAGAGGATCAGGAAGTTAGAGGCATCCTCAGCTATACAGAGCTTTTGAGGCAACCCTGGGCTATATGAAATCCTATCACAAAAAGCCATACAGCTTTCCACCCCCTTCACACTTGCTTTATATCTACTGGATACTGTTTAAACAAGAGGAGAAAATCAGGATCCCACCTCAGAGAAGATGCTGAGACTAGCATCATGTGACTAGGAAGCAGGATCAGGAATATGATAACACTTTTAAGGAGACAGTTTTCCTAGCTATGGTGGTGTTTTCAGGGCTGATAAGTTATACAGTGAATGCTCTACCCATTTTTAAGGATATTTTCATGGGTCTTATTGATTAATTTTTATTTAAAATACCTAGTCACTTATTTAATCATTTACTCAAAACTGTTGCTGTAGAGCTCAAGCTCATGGGAAGAATTCTCCTTTGGGCTTCCTAACTTATGAAGAAGTTTAAAGGTGTTTCCAGAGGCATTGAGTAATTCAGTTGAAGTGGATGGAGTAGCAAGCTTTATGTGACCAAGGTTATAAGTAAGTTCGAGTATCTTGGAAAGGGGACAGTGGGGAAGAGACTTGTCCTCGGTGTTCCAGCTGGGAAAGGCTAATAATGACTAAGGTAGGTAAGGAAAAAAGCTCGTAAATTGCCCAACTCCAGGGAATAACATTCACTAGGAGGGAGGGGTTAGGGACCTGGTTGCCTAACTCGAGGGAGTATCACTGACCAGGAGAGGATAGGGACCTGATCTCCATGAGAACACACATGTATTACTGCTGCAAAGGAGAGTGTAGGGATCCAGTGGATGGTGTTTATACTAGTCTTCACAACTGACTAGGCATTCAGGATGGGCTGCCTGGGGGCGCTGGAGTCTTTTTTTTTTTTTTTGTTATTTAAGACTTGAGAAATAATGTACTTGGGCTCCTTAGTGTAGATAGAGTAAGTAATGAAGAAGACTCTAAGTGGGGGTTACTCTTATGGCAACAGTTACTTGTGAACTCTTGAGATAGTTCCTGTCTGACTTTCTCTTGGGAACTATCACAAATGTGAAGTAAGGGACAAAACTATTAAAGAAAATTGTTTTAAACTTTGTATCTCTACAGCTTCTGTTTTCTTTGGCAGGTTCAAATCGTTGAAACACCCCCTTCCCCCATCTCTGGTTTATTTTCATTTATGTGTGTGTGTCTACACATACACACAAGCACATGCATACACCCATGGAGGTCAGGAGAGAGCACCTCATCCCCTGGAGCTAGAGGTAACAAGGAGCTATGAGTGCCCAGTGTGGGTGCTGGGACTGAACTCAGGTCCTGTGGAAGAGCAGTATATGCTCTTAACCACTGAGCCATCTTTCAACTCTAGGTTTTGGGTTTTTTGTTTTTTGTTTTTTGTTTTTTGTTGTTGTTATTTTTTTTTTCCTGAAAGGTTTTTATTTATCAGGTACTTGTGGATTCCCAAGGCTCTGATTTCCTACTGTTGAGCTGGTGACAGGCATAGATTCTGTGATTACATTAAGTAGTAAAGTGTCTTCTGAGCATTGGTGAAGTTGTTTTTAATGTGTGCATATGTTTCTGAGGTTACCAATCACATTGTTCCAACAGTTTTCTCACAGCAACTGAGTGTCCAGCAACTCAGCTCTGATGTTGTCTGGAATTAGCACAGAGCCCACATGCCAGTGACTCAGTCTTACAGGATTGCGCCACTTAGATGCTAACTGTGGGCATTCACAAGTTATCTTAACTTCTTGTAGACCACAAGTTCAGGGGTTCTCACAGCCTGCCAGGTTTGATATTATGCTAGCACAATTCATAGAACTCAAGTGATGCATGATATTTAGGACATGAATTCTGTTTGTAACAGCAGTGCAGTGGCAGCAGGAACAGTAGATACAACCCCATCCTGCTTTCAATAGCAACCTGAAGGGTCTCTTGTCAGGTGGAAGCAAGTGCTGGAGAAAATAATTTCAGGACAAGTTTGTATCAAGCAGAGCTAGATTACTAACAAAGGCTTTATTATAGACTTAATACTAGGCATTGAGGCAGGAAGGGTACTTAGGAAAAAGACAGTACACACCCAAGTGTGGCCATGAACTTCTTGAGAGTCTCCCTGAAGTGTCTCCATATGATTTGGTGCTTTTGAATTACATTGTTGAAAACATTTTAAAGTTAAGTAAAAATGTTTAGTATACTCATTTCTAGCCAAGTCAGCAGTTAAGGGCACTTGTTGCTCTTCTGGAGGGCCCACGTGTGATTCCTTCCTCTTACAACTGTTCATAACTCCATTTCCACCTTATCTGATACCTTCTTTTGGCCTCTTTGGGCTCTAGGCACACATGTGCTCATACATGCATTCAGGCAAAACATATCCACGTAAAAGAAAAAAATGAAAACAGCAATGGCAGAACAGGTTGAAAAAAGCCAGTCAGGGCTGGAGGGGTGGCTCAGTGCTTAGAGCAGTCAGGGCTGGAGGGGTGGCTCAGTGTTTAGAGCAGTCAGGGCTGGAGGGGTGGCTCAGTGCTTGAGCGTGTTTATGTAGAGAACCAGGGGTCAGTTCATACATAGCCACTCACAACTGTAACATCAAACGTCAATTCTGGGGATCCCATAGGAACTTAGGGTATTCAATATACATACTAAAATAAAAAGGACCAGAGTCAAGACATGTTTTTACTTTAGTTTCTTTTGGTTTTGTTTTGTTTTTTGGTTTTTCGAGACAGGGTTTCTCTGTGTAGCCCTGGCTGTCCTGGAACTCACTTTGTAGACCAGGCTGGCCCTTGAACTCAGAAATCCGCCTGCCTCTGCCTCCCAAGTGCTGGGATTAAAGGCGTGGGCCACCACTGCCCGGCTTTTACTTTAGTTTCTAATCTAGTTTGTGAGATATTTATTATTATTTTGGCTTTTTCAGGCATGGTCTCTCCACATAGCCTTTTCTGTCCTGGAACTCACTATGTAGATCTGGCTGGCCTCGAACACACAGAAATACTCCTGCCTCTGTCTCAGGACTGTAGGATTCTAGACAAGTACCACCAAGTCTGCTTATTTATTTTGGGGAGCTCTTTTTCTCTTCTGTATTCCTTTAACTTTTATTGTCTTTTGCCTTAATTGGCACTGGGAATAGTTTGTATAGTGCTCATCCAACATATGTAAAGCCGTGGGTTGAACCTATGGATCCCTCAGCCTCCAAAATAGGCAGATGCTTTGGTCTATGTATGTAGTTCTCTTAGGAGACTGAGGCAGGAGGATGGCTTGAGCCCAGGTGTTGCAAACCAGCTGCACTGATACAGAGTGCAAATGATGGGTTGTAAGTGCAGGACATATTCTCTCTAGATTAGTGCCACCATTTCTGGACTCAACACATCTGCCAAGCCAATAAACTGATTAAAGGATCAAAATTCATAGTGAAAGAAAAAAAAAAAAGGAGAGAGATATTCAATGTAGCCACATTGGGGAGAGAGACAAAGAGATCCATGAAACTCACTCTACCACCCACAGCCAATTGGTTTTGATTATAAGGTAAACTTAACTTAAATAGAAGGCCAGAGATATGTACAGTGCAACAGTGATCCCCTCCTCCTCATCTTCACACTCCAGTCAAATGAAGAGCTGTAAATCTTCCCTAGGACAAGTTTCTTTTACGCCTGAACATTTTCCCTCTTGCTGCCCCTAGAGCTATAGATATTACCCCCTTGAAGATTCCTAGGGGAATTCTAATTTCTTGGGGTTCAGGCAGGCCAGTCACACCACCAACTTAGAGATTCACTCCCAGCTAGTCTCTATGCTCGCCAACTTGGAAATTCTCTGACAATTCTGGGATCTGACTCATTGATTTATTGTGTTTTGGTGGTGGTGGGGATGGGTGTGTGTGTGTGTGTGTGGGTGTGTGTGGGTGTGTGTGTGTGTGTGGTTCGTGTGTTTCCTGGTTACTATGGTCAGAGATGCCACTCTGGTCTTTGATTTAGAATTAATTGAGAGTTCATTATACAGACGTAGTTATTGGCTCACTGTGGTTCTTTCTCACTGCCCATCTCTGAGATAGTAGCACCTAGAATTGAATTCTGTGCTTAAGTTTTCCTGATGCGACTAGCCCCTCCCTTGAAACTTCTGAGGGCCCACCCTGAAATCACCTTGTAAAACTCAGGTGTGGCCCAAAGGGTCTTTTCCTGTTGTAGGATATTTGATCAATCCTGAGGTTGTGTTATTTACTGAAAAAAAAAAAAAAACCTGTTTCAAGGCTCAGGCCTTAGTACACACCTTTAATCCCTCTAACTGGAATATAGATAAGCCCTTAGAACACACTCTTAATTCCAAACAATGTAGGTAAGGTTAGTTTGTAGAAGGAGGCAGTTATGTTTTAAAGAGATGTCTAATTGAGTGGCAGACAAAGTGACAAGTCAGAGAAAGATTTGACAGAATGAGTCAGAGATAGAATATGCCTAATTCTCACGGGAAACGGAGGCTACTTAAGAGAGCACCACAGAAAAGAGAGGGAAAGAGAAAGAGGAAAGAGGCAATTTTACTGCCACAGTTGTACAGAGATAGATTGCAGAGAGAGAACAAGCCAGAAACAGGGGAAGACAGAACAAGACAGAGACTGAGAAGGAGCCAGAGGATTAGAACAGATTGCCAAAGTTGGTATGAGGCCAAGCAGAGCAATTCATAATCAGTCACTGGTTAAAAGCACATATCTAGAGCTAACACTCTGATCATAAGTCTGAACTTTACTTGCCACTTGAACTTGGATGAGCTACATTTCTTTCATGTGTAAAGTGAAATTCATTAAATTGGAACCTTCCAACTAGTTTCCAAAGCTGGCGTAAAAATTAGGTATGGAAAAATCTTCCTGAAATCCTATAGAGAAATAACTTTCAACCTTCCTAATGCTGCAACCTTTAATACGTTCCTCTTGTTGTGGTGGATTTCCCCCCCAACCATAAAATTATTTTGTTGCTATTTCATAATTAATTTTGCTACTGTCAGGAATGGTAATGTAAATATCTGATCTGCAGGATATCTGGTAAGTGACCTCTGTGAAAGGGTTATTTGACTCCTTAAAGGGGTTGTGACCCATAGGTTGAGAACTGCTGTTACAGAGCCTGTGTTGAGTCTAGCAGTGGGGACAAAGGGACAAAGATACTGTGAGGATAAACCAAGGGACATCTTTATCTTTGGCCATATGCCTTGAAGTTCAGTGAGTTGGACAAGCCTTCTTGAGACTTTGGATGGAAACAGATTTGTGTCAGCCAATCCAGATTATCTGAGAAGATCAGCTGCTAAGTACCATGTTGTGCCTGTTGTTCGTAGGGGGAAGTGAAAAGCCCAGACCTCCTTCAAGCTCACTTCAGGTGAACTGAGGCCAGGTCTCTTGAGACTCCCAGACAGCCTTTTCTAGGGGACCAGTGGTGAACATATAGTGCCCTTTGCTAGCCTATACTCTGCTACTAGTTGCTGTGTCTTTGTTGTGTAGGCCACATCCCCTCTGTGTTTGCTGTGTCTTTAACTGGGATGCAAAGGATTTAGGAATAATTACTGTTTTGAAGTAGTATAGATTTGGATATACTTTTTTTAGTTATTTTTTTACATTTATTGTGTTTATGTGTGTTTGGGTACATGTGCGAAGGTCTGAGGACAACTTAAGGAAGAAGATGGTTGTTTCTTTGCACCGTAGGAGTTACAAGAATTGAACTCTGGTCATCAGGCTTGGTGGCAAGTGTTGCTGAGTCCTCTCCAGGGTCCTGGTTCTATTTATATTTGTTGTTGAAATGAGTGTACTAGTGTCCTTTCTGAACCACTGATAAACCTGGGGAGTATGGTGAATGCTTTTCATGCTTTTCTCCTTAATGTATAGTATGAAGATGTAACTAGCAGACTTCGGACTGCATAGATAATGGTGCTAAGAATGATCTAAAAAAATTGTTTTAAGACACGTGCTATGCCAAAACCCCAATACAACCACAAAATAAAGCTCAAATTTCTGTGGAACAGTAGAAGGCATATTTTGATTGGCTTGGATGAAACTCACTTTATGGATAAACCAGCCTGGCTTCTAATTCAGAGATCCACTTGTCTCTGTCTCATAAGTACACCACTATGCCCAGCAGGTCTTTTTAAATTTTATTTTATTTTAACTTTTAAGAAAAATGCCACCTGATAAGTGGACATGTAAAGGAATAATTGTGGCTAGGAATGGCTGGCTTGTAATGGAGGCCTAGTGAGCAGTGCAGAGCCACACTTCATGATGCCTTTGAGGGATTGGCACTATAGAACAGGTCCATGTTTGTGCAGATTTAAAGACTTCACTTGTCTAACTCAAACAGACTGACAAGTTTGACAGAAATACCCATAGGTAGGTTGAATGGAATTAAAAATAAAGACATTGCCCAAATCCCCACAATATATTATATGCAATTTTAAGTATGATAGATTTTAGTAAGTGATACCCTTATTTTTAAACAGTGGAAAAGTGAAACTGTCATTTTCTCCTCACTTTTAGCAGGTCTCCCTGTCAGGATTGACAGGTCGTTCACTCTTCTGTTGGAGCTCCCTAGGGTTGCAGGAGTTTAGAACCGAGGGAAGAGACTTGGCCATGGATCTGGCATCCAGACCCAAGGTTTCAGAAGTCTTGATTCCGCCTCATCTAAGAGGTGACCTGTATATTACTTGTTGGTGACTGCTTTAAAGGGACACTGTGACTTGTGCCCTGAAATAAACTTAAGCACTGAAAATTTTAAATAGCGCTAAAAAAAAAAAAAAAAAAAAAAAAAATCTACCTTCCTCACTCTCATAATTCCATGTAGATCTTAAGAAGCATGTAAATAGTGATAGCAATGGTAGCCCGTTGTGGGAGCTGCCATCCTCCAACCCCACTTAAACTCCCAAAGAGAAGTTTTGTGGAATAATATAAGCTGAGAAAGCTGCATTTAGATGTAGTTTGTTTTGTTTGTTGTTGTAGCCATAATTACCCATCATCCCTAGTCTTTTTCGTTACCTTTGGTGGTTGGTCTGTATTTTGCAAATGATCTTGCTCTTTTAAAATCTCTGCCATTAATTAATATTCTCTCTCTCTCTCTCTCTCTCTCTCTCTCTCTCTCTCTCTCTCTCTCTCTCTGTGTGTGTGTGTGTGTGTCTACACTCGTGCGTGCGTGTGTGGTATTCCTGTGTCAATGGTAAGTTAAAGTCAGGACAATATGTGGAAGTCACTTGTCTCCTTCCACTATATGAGTTCTGGCAAACTCAGGCTTGACAGCAAGTGCTCCCAACATAAAATTTGCTTTCTGTTGCTGTAATAAAACACTGACCAAAACCATCTTGGGGAGGAAAGGGCTTAACCTCTGGAGAAAGGATGTTTACTGACTTGCTTATTACTTTTTTTATCCAGGCCAGGCCAAACTACCCATGAGTGGCATTACCCACATTGAGCTGGGCCCTCCCGTATCAGTTAGCCATCAAGAAAATGCCACAGGTCAATTTGATAAAGTCAGTTCCTCAATTGAGATTCCCTCTTCCAGGTATATCACATTGACAAGCAAGATTAGCTATCATGTGCACTTAACAGACAAGCTGTTAAGAACCCTACTCACAAGAACCCTATTCCTGAACTGTGTCCCCAGCCCTCTGCATGATGTTGTAATGGAAAACTCAGAAGTTTCCCAGCAGTGGTGAGATCTAGTGCTGTGTCTGAATTTTTCATATAATTTTGATTTTGTCATTTCTACTGTCTTGTCTTCTGAAAGGTTGTGACATGTGTTAGGGCTGGCTAGGAAAGGGCTTTTGCTCCAGGCTGTATGTCATTTTTAGGGGGACTAAAAAATCTCACAGTATCCTTTGAGCAGATTTTAATTTACTTGGATTCCATATCAGACAATATGCCTTTCTTCTTGAATGTAAAAAATTGTAAGACCACCTTATTAATATCTGAAATAGTCTGTATTCCCTACTGGGGAAGTTAGTCATTATTTATAGGTGACAACTGGTGCGTCTGGATAAATCTGAAAGGGAATGGAAGGGACTTGTAGCAGTTGTCCTTGCTCTACAGCAAGCCTTTGCAAGGCTGGAGACAGTTGTTCATTTTCTTCTGTTTTTGGGAAATTATCATTGGATCAGTATGTTTTGGTTTCCAGCATCATTTACTGTAGACTTCTCAGATCATCCAGAATCTTTTCATTCTAAGATAAAGCCTGGGTTAGTTGAAATGGGTCTGTGGGTCCATGGGTAAAGGCACTTGCCAGCATGTGGTAGAAGGAGAGAAGCTACTCTAAGGAGTTGTCCTCTGACCAAGGTGCGTGCACATACACAAATAAATGAATTGAAAATAAGTATTTTCAAGAGTTTGGAAACTTGAACCTTTGTGGCAGTTTCAAACCAGACAAATCATTAATTGAAGACTTAACTGTGACTTTGAACTCTCCTTAGCCAAGAAACTGGAGTTGCTTAATTTATCAGAGTATTTGTTTTCTAAGTATCCAACTCTCAGTCATTGCCTGACCCAGCAGAAAGAGCTAATAAAGTTACGCAACAGGTGAAAACCTTTCCAGTCGCCTTTTCCCCATTTGTAAAGAAATGGTTTTTCCTCCTTGTAAGAAACTCACCCGAAGCGTCTTTTTGTTTTGCATATTTATTATTTGCACCCAATACTTGGCTTCAAACAAGTTTAGAAGGTCCCCAGCACTTAGTACTTGTCAAAAATCTGCATAAATGGAAGAGCTTTTGATTGCCACCGCAGTGCTTAAGCTTTCCAAACAGATACAAGATAATTTCTGCTTAAGAAGAAACAGATTTTGTAGTTTTCCAGTTTTAAATGTATGAGCAAGGGACTGACTTTCTCAGATGGAATGTGCATCATTATAGGGGACTTCTGAAACGCAAAAGCAATCTTGTAAGCTAGAAAATCTTGGCCTCAAATATCCCGCCCTTACCAATTTATTCCAGGGAGTTATGTGTAGTCCACTCTTTTCTGGTGGATAGGCTCTGTAGTGGTTGGATCCTTGGCATTTTAGGAGAGAATTGTTGCCAGGTATTCTTTCTAATAGATTCAGAGTGTAGTGGGTCTTGTTCTCCAAGGAACTTGCAGCATGGTAGAAACACCAGACACAGTAAGAACCAGACAGTTTGTAAAGTTGGTGCTCTAAGATATGGTACCAATGCAGGTGCCATGGGTTCAGCAGCAAGGAGTCCTGTGGGAAGAAAGTTTGAGATAGGGCTGAAGAAACAAGACTGGAGAATCAGGAAGAGGGGAGGCATTCCCAACAATATTAACAGTAAGGTAAAGCTATGGAGACAGGTGGCATCTTGGGAAATACTTTGTACATTAATATGCCAGAAGCATCTGGAATAAAAAGGGGAGGACGGTGACAGAAGCTGAGATCAGATCCTGAAGAGTCTTGTGTGTCTTGGTGATTTTGGATGAGTCTGTAGGTGAAAAGGATCTGTAATTTGTGGAGGGGAGTACTAGAGATTGTACTCAGAGGCTGACACATGCAAGGTGAGGACTATACCACTGAAGCACATCCCCAGTCCTATTGAATGATTCTAAGAATGTCAATACCTTGTGCGTGATCACTCCTGTGCAGCGAAATTGGAAGTAGGTACAGCCCCTATGGTAGAAACCTGAATTGAGTCATGGCAGCACTACTGAGGAAGTATGGAGTAATCTGACAAGTTTATTATTGTCCCACACAGGTCAGTAGGGAAGAATTTTGTGCTCAGTACAGTCCTGCAGAGACCCAGGGGTGGCAGACTTCACTCTTGTACTGAACTATCTGTGCTGTCTTGGTTATTTCCTTGGTTCACCCCACAGATGATGGCAGTCATGACTGAAGACTCATATCTGCCTGAATCTCCTTACATCATTGCTGCCTGTGCAATACTGGCCAGTAGAAGACATGTTTCCCAACATAAGTGAGAGGAGCAGGAAAACTAGGGAACAAATGGATGTAGAATTATATCCTGTTTTTATCAGACAGTAGGAACTTGTATAAGGTAGTTGTCTGCTTTTCTTTTCCTTCCATCCTTCTTTTCCTTTTTTCTTTTTCTCCCTCCCTCCCTCCCTCCCTCCCTCCCTTTTTTTTTTTTTTTTTTTTTTAAAGAAAGTCTGTAGACTAGAACTTAAAACACCGTCTTAGTCTCCAAAGTGCTAGGATTACACGAGTGTATCTCTGAGCTTGTTTCTTCATCTGTAAGGTAGAGATAGCAGAAATATTCCTCTTTGTGGGTAGCTGTGAAGATTAAATTGTATGTTAACTGGGAAGTGCCTACTGTGCCACATTGAACACACTAACTGTACCACAGGAAAAAGCCTAGTCTTGAGATTTTCCAAACTGAGGGTCATTTCTCCTTAGAGGATCATAACCAACAATTGAAGACAACCTGGGAAAGGGAGTAGCATCAATCAGAGAAGAATCACAGAAGAATCAGTCAGCATTGTATCACGAGAGCACCTTAGTTTGCATATTACATCAGGATGTAGATTCTGTTTCTTTAAATACTTATGGTTGAGTGCTTGCCTGCATGCTGCTCCTTTTGCAGAGGAGAGGAGGAGGCCAGAAGAGTGGGTAGGATCCTCTGGAATTGGAGTTAGGGATAGTTGTGACTTACCATGTGGGGCTGGGCATCAGACTTAGGTACACAAAAAGAGCAGCCAGTGCGTGCTTTTAAACCCTGAGCCATCTCCCAAGCCCCAGAATCCATATCCTGCTGTACTTTGCAGGAAAAGTTTGAAAACTACTGGCCACTCTCAAGCTCCCTTCCTCAGAGGCACCCCAAACAAAACACCACTCTTGTTTGAAAGAGGTTTAGTTTTTTGTTTTTGTTTTTGTTTTGTTTTTTAAAGACGGAGTATGTTCACTGTGTAGCTCAGGATACCCTGTAACTTGCTATGTATTCCATGTTGGTCTTAAACTCACAGAGATCCACCTGCCTCTGCCAGGGTTAAAGGCAGGTGCCACCATACTCATCCTGTTGCTCTCATTTTTGATAACCAGTGAAACAGGGGTCCTTCAGAAAGTTACTTAAAACTTGTGCCTCAGTCTACTCATCTGTGAAGAGGTGAGAATAATAGCCATAATACTCATGTTAGTGCTGTATCTTTGTTTAGTTCTGTGTAAAATGTTTACAGTGCTTGGTAAGTACTGAACCTTAGGGAGAGTACCTAGGCTAACATGCATGAAGGCAGATTGTGCAGTCCCTTTTGTGTCACATGTGAATACACTTCCTGTGAAGGCATTCTCCTGCTCTATCTTCCTGACCCCTCCCCTAAGATCTCCAGCTCCAGAGTCCGTTGGATCCTTTAGGAACCTTTCCTTGATGTCATTTGGTCCTATCTTGTACTACATTCCCTTTCCAGTCTCCCTTTACACTCTAAGATGCTGTCACTAAGAGCAATATCCTTTTTCTTCTATGTTCTGGTTATGATTGTGGTTATTTTTGAGAAAGTATCTCTCTCCATGGTTCTGGTTGTCCTGGAACTTGCCATGTAGACCAGGCTAGCCTTGAACTCACAGAGATCTTCTTGCCTCTGCTTCCTAAATACTAGACTGAGTATTAACTAGCATGAGTATTTGTGTTCCATGGAAGTAAGTCATAATGCATTTATTCTTGCCCATGTCATAGACATACAAATGTATGTTATAGTAAGATATCATATTGCATCCTAAAAATTCAGTTTGAAAAACTTACTCAGGGTTGTGGGGGATGAATGAAATATTTTCGGTTTTTGGTTCTTAAACTTTTTCGTTTTGGCTTGGAAGAAAAAAAGCCACGGGATTGTTTGTTTGTTTGGTTGGTTGGTTTGTTAATTTTTAGGTTGAAAGGTTACTTTTTCTTGCGGAATAGTTAATGACAGCAAGCTGATTCTCGGTGAAACCAGTCATTGTGCCTTTGCTCGGCTGTGGTGGGTAGTGAGCCTTCGCTTTGATAAGCCCATTGGCAATACTGAATCAACTTGGATGAATGGGGGCTGGTCCTGGCTGCCTCATAGAAGTGTTATGTAATTTATGGTACCCACAAACCCTTTGGGGGGGGGGTCTTTATTATCGTGACAGTGTCATTCTGGGTCTTCTGTTCTTATCCAGTTCTGCCAGAGTGATTCTCATGCCTGAAGGGCTAGAAACTTGATGTAAAAAGTAGGCATTTGGCCTTTGCTTAGATAAAGTGTGTTGATGAAGAATGGATGTTAAAACCTGGAAACACTGAAGTTGGTGATTGAAGTTTAGATTAGTTTAGAAGCACCTCCTTCCCTGTTACACTGACTTAATTCCTGAAAAATGAGTCTTATTTAGAGTTTCAAACATTTATTCTCTGACTAGCTTCAGAAAAGGCTTATTAATGTATTTGTCTTGTAAGTTTCTGCTGAGATTTGTTTTTGTCAGTCCTGGCATTTCCCAGAGAAACAAAAGAGGAGTGTCAGTTTGGTTTTCCATCACCCCACACAGTAGACTTCTTAATTCTGTCACTGATGGATGTGCACTGTTAAATAAGCCTTACTGTTGGCCGACCTACTGAGGAGCCCTGTGATAATGTGACCCCATCCCCAGCTACCAACACTTACACTTGTAGTACTTGGAATTTTCAGTGTATTGTGTTAAAACAAACTTCTAATTCTGGCTATTTTTCTTTTCAACTTTAGGCCTAAAATTGGAAGCTCTATTTTTATACAACATATCCTAGAAAAGTCACCAGTGTTGCTATTCTCTTGCTACCCAAATATCCTCACTGGGCTTGGGGGTGGGGAGAGCAAGAGCCGGCTGTCTCATGTGGCTAAGCAGAATGTGTGGGCCTGCCTGCCAGCCAGTGGAGGTGGAATCTGCTCTTTGCTTCTTGGCAAGTATGTCTGGATTTGGAAGCTTTCGTTTAGGACTTTAGCTCTTGGCCTTTTCTTGCTGTCATATGCAGTAAAGCTCATTGTTTCTAGGGGATTTGAAGAGACAGAGCTGTATTGTCCTCATCTCTTACTGTCATTGACAGGATACAAGCTTTAAGTAAAATAAGTCAAAAGCCACTCTGTCATCAGCGAAATTCATTCCTTCCTTTCCTTCCTTCCTTCCTTCCTTCCTTCCTTCCTTCCTTCCTTCCTTCCTTCCTTCCTTCCTCATTTCTTTCAATCATTTTTTTTGAGACAATATCTCTCTATAATCCTGGCTATCCTGGAACTCACTATGTAAACCAGGCTGGCCTTGAACTCAAAGATCTGCTTGCCTCTGCCTCCTGATTAAAGGTGTGCCCCACCGTGCCCAGCATCATTGAGGTTTTTGTAACTTCATGGGAGGAAATATCTCAAGAACTGTAAAATGGCATGTTTTAAGTAGCTGAATTCCTATTTTAAAAGGCATACATTGTATTCAAAACAAGGATCCTGGTCCCCAAACCTTTTAAATAAGATGCTTTCGCATATGAGCCAGGGAGGCTACCTCGCCCCTGAATGTTGACATCAGGTCTTCATATAACGTGAATTAACTTTTTCATATCATAACAATTAACTTTTGGGCTTGCACCTTTAGTAAGGGAAGAAGCAGGAATAATTTCTGTGAATAATGTGATACCTTTCCCTCCTTCAAGGGAGTGAGATATATGGATCAGAAGAGACAGATGAACCTCCATGTTTTCAGCCTCAAATTCTGGATTTCACTCTAGGAGGTAAAAATTAGCTTATGGAGTGAAGAAATGGAGCTATATTACTACTGGATGAGAAGCTATTTGTATTTGAGAAACTGATGAGGTGGGGAATAATTGTAACTCCCCCTTCCCCTTGTTTTTAGAAGGTGATAGAGTACTGTGGGGAAAGGGGTCTGGTAGCTGATCTTTTACTACTTTGTGGGTTCTTTTTCACACCTTTTATCCACCCCCCTCCTTTTCACCCCATCCCCTAAATAGGAGAGAGTGAAGGGGAGAGCGAGATTGATCCCCGAAATCTCATTTCTTTCCTTTTGTTTCTTCTTTGAGCATGACTTCTAACTGCAGCCAATCTCCCCTGCTGCTGCTTGGGGCCCTAGCATTTATGTACCCTCTGAAAAGTTCCCAGAATTCCAAATGTCACACAGTCTCAAACTATCTGCAGCTGGTAAATTTCATGCCTCTGCTAGAACATGAGGCAAATCACAGTAGTTGGCTGCTGCGGTCAGTTCGAAGCAGCCCCATATCCCCATGGGATTAAAACGAAACACTTTCTTATAAAAAATTGAAAATTTGAAAATTCTAGGGTTGTCACTACAGCGTCTCAAAGAAATATGACCATAAAAACCAGTTCTTAAGAAATGAAATTGAGTTCTTTATCCATAGGATTCAGCTCCCTTTGTTGATATCATTTCATCAGAATTGGTATAAATAACCATGACTTGTTAGGCATAATTGTACTAGGGCAAGAGTTAAGCATCCCTGATTATCCATCCTGAGTTAGTACAGTAAAGTGATAGACTAGTGCTTTGTGCAACATGAGCACTTACTATCTGTCTCAGTCACTGTTGTGTTGCTCTGAGTCGATACCATGATTAAGGCAACTTAGAAAAGAAAGAATTTTTTGGAAGCTTGCTTACAGTTTCAGAGGGTTAAGTTGTCCATGATTATGGCTGGGGAGCAAAGTGGATATGCAGACATGCAGATATGCAGACATGATGCTGGAGCAGCAGCTGAGAGTTCACACATTATCTATAAACTATAGACAGAGACAGAGAGAAACTGAGACTGACTGGACCTTGTGGGTGTTTGAAACCTCAAAGCTTAACCTCAGTGACACACTTCCTCCAACAAGATCACACCTCCTAATCCTCTCTAAATATCTAACTGGGACCAAGCATTCAAATACATAAGCCTATGGCAATATATCCAAATATATAAGCCAGGCTATTTTTATCCAGACCACCACACTATCAGTGGGTCATCAGCAGGTATGTAGCAAACACTTGCTGTGTGCCTAAGAACTGAGGTATGTACACAGGATATAATTTGTATTGTTTGGGGATCAAATAAGTCAACGAATGAGACTCTCAGAGAATAAAGCCAGTCTGGTAATCCAAGCCTGTAATCCAAGCACTTTGTGAGGCTGAGGCAGGAGGATCATGAATTCAAGGTCAGCCTGAACTCTAATTATAGCTATAAAAACAAACCAAAACACCAAAGCAGCTGGGCATGGTTGGCACATGCCTTTAATTCCAGCACTGGGGAGACAGAGGCAGGCAGATCTCTTGAGTTTCAGGCCAGTTAAGACCTTGTTACAAGAAGCAAAACAAAACAGAAACAAGCAAACCACAACAAAGCAAAACAAATGAAAATCTAAACCATCAAAATGAAGAAAGCAAAAACAAGTAAAAAGACAAACATAAATGTCCCAGATTAGAGTACAGTGCTACATAACTTAGTTGACTCCATCTCAATATTTGAGACACATCTGGTACAAGTGCTCTTCTGATTTCCCCCAAACTTTAGGTGAGAACACTGAGGTGCAAAGTATCCCATGGAGAGCTGGAAAGGCCTCTGATGTGTAAGCCCAGCTATTTTTTTTTTCTTACAAAGCATGCCCTGTTCTCCCTAGAAGGCACATGTAGGATTTCAGGAGTAGCTGAAGGAGCTGTAGTATTTACACTGCTGATTTGATTGAAAGGGTTAGATGTGGTTGAAGTACATGTAAAACTGATGACAGTTGAGAAAGATGCATGCAACTCTTTGTAGTCCTGGCTAACCCTGAACTCAGATCCATCTGTCTCTGTCTCCTGAGTGCTGGGATTAAAAGCACATACAACCACTCCCAGCAAGAGATACCTTTGCAAAGCCTGCAGTAACTCCTTGTTGCTTTTCATCATACGTTGGACACTATTTTGATTGAAGTATTTGTTTATTTATCTCTATCCATATTAATATATCCATGTGCCATGTAAGCATTTATGACAATGTAAAGAAAATAAATGTGTATATACATGCACACATATATGGATTATATGTAACCCTTATAGAATATATATAATAAAGACAGACAAACATGAGCATTTTTAGTCTCTGTCTTAGATACCTGAATTCTTCCTAAATTGGCTCTTAGCACTTAAAGGGAAATTGTTTGGGTAATTGAAACCAAGAACTCTGGTCATGTCTAGTTTTTCAGTTTCATAGGATGTGGTTTAGATCAAATACCTTTTGAGCTAGAAGAGGATCGATCATGTCATTATTGTGCAAAGGATTCCTGAAGAGTTTGCTATACATTCTATCACATTGTGCTTGGAGAGTAGGAGGTGGGGGCCCTCCTTGGGAACATGAAGATGAGATAGAATGTTTCCACAATAGAAGGCAGGAGTGAGTACTCTTAACTGTATTTAGAGGAGGGCTAGGACAGTTCTCTTAGCTTGTTAGTCATGCCATCTTATATAAATAGTATCCTAATGGCTCACTTAGTTGTAATGGGATTTGACAGCATTCATGGCCAGGGATCATTGCTCCTGTTGTTCAGCTGAGGGTGCCATGACATATTAGGTTGAAACTGTGGCCTCGTAAGTTGGTCCAGGAACACAAATCTGGAAGTCTAAGCATTAGATCGTTCTTTCTGTGCTGTTTTAGTAGGAGACTGAGAAGTGTTAACTGTCTTTGTGAGAACTCTTTCAGTTGTGACACAAGCTGACATCTGGTGAATATAAAAGGGAATTTACTGACCGGTGTATTCATGAAGGTTAGGCTTTGATCTTCTTTCTTGAGGCCATTGGATTCAGGGTGTAAATGATGTCTTCAAAACCCAGTTTGTAATTTCTCAGTATTGCCTTCCACCTAAGAATCTCATTCTTGAGTTCTGTATGCATTGGATCTGAAACTCGCCAGGTAAAGAGAGTCACTTTCTTCTGTAAACACTTTACTTTCCCTGGTCTTTCTGGTAGAGTGACCATTTTCAATGCTAAATTTTATCTGATTGACCTGGGTGCCTGTGTTTCCCTGATAATATAGTTATTGAAGCCAGGAGTATTATAGGCAACATATGTGCCTAAGTCATATGTTTCATTATGAATTCCACAAACACACAGACTTATACCAGGAGTTAATTAGAGGGGTGGGGATTACGTGTGAAATTTGGGTAATTATCTGATAAAGAGGCTAGATGGTGTGGAAATGGTTCTAATACATTCTGTGATGTCATTTGATTCAGTCTATAGCTCAAAAAGTCTATATGATAGGTCTGTGGTGTAAATGCAACCCATTCGCTGCTTCCAAGGCCCCATAGCCCAGTGTGCAGATAGTCACTGGCTCTGGTTAGTCTGAGAGCTAGACTTTCAGCCCAGTGCTAAAAGGATAAGGACTTGTAGCATTTTTCAAATGTACCATCTTTCGTTTTTGGAGGGTGGAAAGGGTAAGGTTTGTCTAATACTTAAAAAGTACATAGAAGTCATTTAGATGAAATTGAAGGATAATCATTTGAACCTCTTGTTTCTTGTTCTATCATTTACAACTGTTAAAGCTATTGTGCTCACAGTAAAACTGATACTTCTTTACTTGCTGCCTGGATATTTTTCTTGTCTTCCATGCTTCTGGAAAAGGTTGTGGTGTTCTGTTTTGTTTTGTTATAAGGGAAATTGAATAAGTTGGCAAATACAATATGCTGAAAGTATGTATAGATCTAGAATAGATTTTTATATAAAAAGTTTTTACATAATCTTTGATCCATCAATTTTTCTTCTTGGGGGTTATTCCCAGGAAATAATTATTAATGTTCTGGTTTTTAACTTTTTTTTTCTATTACTCTAGTATGTCTATAATAGCGAATTACAGGAAGTAAGCATCTGAGAGTAAGAAACTAAAACAACAAATCACAGTGTCTGATCATTGAGATAGCTGTTTACAATGTTTTAACACGGGATTTCAGTTTCTTTCCTTCCTCTAGAGTACAGTACCAGAATTTTGACAGATTGAATAGGATGTAAATAGCCTTATGTATTATATGTGACCGGTCTGGAGCATTAACAGCCGTAACAATATTTGAATTTTTTTGTAGGGATTTAAGGTGGTAGCTCAGCCAAGTAACGTCCTTCCATGCAAGCTTAGAGACCTGAGTTCTGAAACCTCAGAACCCATGTTTAAAAAACAAAAATCAAAGAGTAGGGCTGAGCAAGGTAAGAGTGCTTGCCACTAAAGCCTAATGACCCAAGTTTGATTCCTGAACCCATATTGGTGGAAAGAATAGAATCAACCCCCGTGTACACGATGTGTATATACACGAACTGAACAGATAAATAGTTTTTTAAAACCACAGCAATATAGTGGCATGATGTCTAATCCTTGAGCTAGGGAGAAGACAGGCAGATGCAGGGGCTCACTGTCTAGCCTCCTTGATCAGCCCAAGGCAGTGAGAGACCCTGTCTGAAAACAAAAGGGTTGGAAAGATGGATTAGTGGTTAAGAGTGTATACTGCTCAAGCCGGGCCTGGTGGCGCAGGCCTTTAATCCCAGCACTCGGGAGGCAGAGGCAGGCGGATTTCTGAGTT
>NC_034590.1:89523002-89530401 GCF_900095145.1 Mus pahari | reverse complement strand
TTGAAGAGGACCCAAGTTCTATTCTTAGTACCCCTGTTAGGCAGCTTACAGTTTCATGAGATTTGATACCCTCTCCATGCAAACCTGAGTTCACATGCACATACCCTCACACTTACATACATTCATACACATAAAAACAAAAAAAAAACAAACAAAAAAACAAAAACTCGAAACCCAACCATCCAAACACAAACCAGGTAGACAATGCCTGAGTAGTGCATGTGAATGAACATGTGTATATGCACTACCTGTACAGTTACCAGCACACATAATTTTTTTGAGAGGGAAAGATGTTTATAAAAATAATGTGAGTGGAAAGGGCTGCAAAATAGGATGTGCAATATAACTTGTTTGTTTATAAGTTTTATATATTACATGTATGTGTGTGTGTGTCATCTGCATATGCTTACTAAGACACCAAAAGTTAGTTGGCATTCTGGAATAATTCATACACACACTTGCCTGTACTTGTGTGCTTGCGCTCTCTCTCTCTCTCTCTCTCTCTCTCTCTCTCTCTCTCTCTCTCTCACACACACACACACACACACACACACACACACACACACACAGACTGTAATTTGTTGGGGGAGGGTTTGCTTTGCCTCTTTTGCTCCCAAGTAACAGCAGGGTGTTTCTACACCTGCTCTAACCCATTTTAGCTCCTGAATAAATGGTATTTTTATTAACAACTACAGGCAGTGTTCTGGGCAGGTACTCATCTATTCTATCTCTGGCTGCCTACTTCCCAGCCATGTGGTCCTTTACCTGTAGTCTGAGTCCTGCCTTGGCTTGCTCTGTTACTGTGGCCTCATGGCTGCTCTCCCATTGAGACCTCATGGTAAATAAATCTTCCTGGTTTTTCTCTTTCCTGGTCTTTCTCCTCTGAGATCCCCTGCTGGGATTTTCTTCTCTTGCCTAGTTTATTGGGTAATCAGCCCTTTATTGATGAATCAGAGGTGTTGGAAACAATTTTTACATAACATTGAGACTAGAGATGGTTGGCCATACCAAAGTCAGGACTACAAGATGTCTGGGCATAGAAATCAGTATCTGCTCCTACGGGGCTGCAAACCCCTTCAGCTACCTGGGTACTTTGTCTAGCTACTTCATTGGGGACCCTGTGCTCCATCCAGTGAATGACTGTGAACATCCACTTCTGTATTTGTGAGGCACTGGCAGAGCCTTTCAGGAGACAGCTATATCAGGCTCCTGTCAGCAAGCACTTGTTGGCATCCAAATAGTGTCTGGGTTTGGTGGTTGTATATGGGATGAATCCCCAGGTGGGGCAGTCTCTGGATGGTCCTTCCTTCAGTCTCTGCTTCACACTTTGTATCTGTAACTCCTTCCATGGGTTCTAACCAGTACCCCCAGAGCTCCCTGGAACTAAACCACCAACCAAAAAGTACACACTGTAGGACTCATGGCTCCAGTTGCATATGTAGCAGAGAATGGCCTAGTTGGCCATCAATGGGAGGAGAGGCCCTTAGTCCTGTGAAGACTCTCTACCCCAGTGAAGGGGAATGCCAAGGCCAGGAAGTAGGTGGGTTGGTGAGCAGGGGGAGGGGGAAAGGGGTACGGGGTTTTTGGAGGGGAAACCAGGAAAGGGGATAACATTTGAAATGTAAAGGAAATATCTAATAAAAAAAGAAAAAAGGAACAAAGCAACAACAACAACAAAGAAATAAATATCTGGAATATACAGTGCACAAAGCTATCCTTCAACACAGACTTATTTGCATTGTTTGGATTTTCTAAAATAAGTATATAGTACTTTTGATTTGGCAGTAGTCATGGATATTTCTGACTGGGTTACTGACGTGGTTGAAAGGAGGAATTCTTTTACTATGCAGGTCCTTTTTGTCCCTTTTTCCTGTCTGTGAGGCATTAGCAGTCAGCCTCCATCATTGGCCTCTAGGAAGGAGTTGGTATGTGTGGTCTTATAATGGATTTAGATTTTTCTCTATAAAGAATGAGGAAGCATTAGGAAATTGATCACTTACCATGTGATGAACTTGAAACTTAGAAGTCACATGACTCTAGAAACCACAGCTGTGCACTTGTGATCATCTAAATATACCTTTAAGGCATTTGCAGGCAGTCATTTATCATTTTTTGGATCAGGTTCTTTCCTCATCTTTTGAATCATTTTACAATCTGATTTCTTGCCTTTTACTAAATGCAAAAATGTAATCTTATCTTCAGTTAAGTATTTTTCTCAATTCTTTAGGTGACCAAAAAGTGAACAGTTCATGTGTTAATTAGATGTTTGAGGACTAATTAGCTATAATCAGCTAAATTCCTGAGTGGTAGATACCCATATGCTATCTAGAAGCAGAGAATTAATGTATAATCAGCAGTTCACTTTCAGAGGGGTCTACTGAGGAAGCAAACAAACTGTACACATAGAGGTAGTGTAGCAGGCATGTCATTTTTATTATAGTTTCAGGGAGTACAAACCCAAGACAGACTTCTGCCTTTAAACAGGAAAGCCTTGGGGAAACTGAGAGAGACAAAGGAGTGACAATTGAATCTGAAGTATTCAGGTTCATGTGTTTGAATATTTGGTGCCCAATAGGTGACTAGGTTATGGAACATCTGGAACTGTGGCCTTGCCAGCAGAGGTAGTCTCTGGGAGTGAGGATTTAAGGTGATGTGTGCTCCGGATTTCAGTCTAACTTCTCTGCTTCCTCATCTGCCGTTTTGTGAGGAGCTGCCTACGCACATCCTGCTGCAGTGGTGGACTGACCATATCTTCTGGAACAGCCAACATGAATCTTTCATCCCATTAAGTTCCTTCTGTAGGTAGTTGGTAACACCAATTAGAAAAGTAACTAATACAGTGGCCGACCTAGAAATCCACTGTCCTCCTAACCATGCCCTTTTTGCACATGTATAGGTAGTTAGACTTACTTTAAAATAGTTGTGATAGGGGAAAAAAGCAAAAAAATTTCACTGTGGACCAGTGATAGGAGAAGGCACAGTTTTGGGTTATTTTGGGTAAACATGCAACTCAGTTCTAAAGCCTAGAGACCAAAATACTTCATTACTTTGTGTATATGGTATGTGTCTGTGTTGGCATGCTTGTATTATTTGACAAGTAGCCCTCAGACTAGCTAGCTACACTGGCTTCAGTCTTCAGGTCTTAATTATATATATAGTCTCATGAATATCTAGTCATTGTCTTAGGGGATAGATTCTGAATGAGTTTGTCATTGTGTAGATGCCACTAGTGTCATTCACTTCATATCTTGATTTAGTCAGGAGACATAATACATGTGATATGTATGAACTTGCTGCCAGAGTCACACAGCAACCTTTTAACAACAGAAAAGTAACATCAACAGTGTGTAGCCACAGTGTAACTGTGTTAAAATGTTATATTTTGTACATAAGTGTATGTGCTGTGTATACTTTATACAGCTGGCAGTATAGGGTGTTTATCTGTGTGAGCATCTTCATGAACAAGAGAATATTTTCTCCATAGCATTGGGTTGGCTGTGGTGGCATTAAGAACTACATAATAATCTTATGGGACCACCATTGTGATTATAATTCATTACTGATAGAAACATCACTATACAGGATGTGATTGTATTTTAAGGTGTGACACCTAAGGACCAGTGACAAACTAATCAGGGTTAGTAAAGAAATGGTTTTGGGTCAAGTTGGAAGGTGTTAGTCATATGACTCAAAGTTATTATTTCCTAGAAATATAATTAGTGCACATATTTCCTTTTTAAAATATTGTATCTATCCTTCCTTCATGCCTCTTTCCTTTTGCATTTTTGAGATTGGTGTAGCAAGTCCTACCCAGCTCTAACTGGAGCTGCAGTTTTGCTTGCTAGTATAGGGCGTTTTAGGACAACGGCACGGCATAGACAAAGCATGGGCATAGAGACAGACCGGTCTTGTTTGTTTTGGCAGAGGGAACTGCTTTCCCCACTAAGTAGCTCTGGTAAGATCTAATCTCTGAAGGTGATCTTCTTCAAGCCTAAGTTCCCAGTGAGAGGAGCAATCTATCAGTTTTTCCTCATGATGTATGCAAGTTTCTAGAAGTTGTTTACCATTGACAGGACCCACTTTTCAGTCTTTTTTGAAAAGGTCACTCAAAACCTGTAAGCTGCCAGGTGGGACTAGGAGTCTCTGTGATCTTGTCTAAATTAAGAGGATGGCTTCTGCCAGCACGGTTGGCTCAGCCTCTGGCTGATGTTGAAAAACTGAGGATTTCATGTTCTCAGGTTCTGGTCTTCAGTATTTGATAAGTAAGAATATGGACTCAGCTAGCTCTACAAAACTGTTTAGATGGACGTTGGAAACATGAATTTCATACTGCTATTATGTGGGAATGCCAGTGTTGGTAGCTTCTTGCTGCAGAATAGACTAACCATGGAGAAGGACATTGGGTTGGTTGCTTAAGACAGTTGTGGGGCAGATCTGACACTTGGTTGACCTGGTTTTGGTATAGCACTTGCCTGTTCCTCAGGGTGACAGGCTCCCTATCAGCAGCCAATACAGCATTCCTCCGAGCAAGCTTGTTGACCTAACTAGGTACAGCAAAGAGCCAGCTTACTCTGGGCTGCTTACTGGGTTGTGTGGGGCTAGGGAGTGGGCCATAGCTGCTTGCCTCCAGACAAGGTCTAAAATGAGGAAGGAAAGGGAAGGCTGTAAACTCCATGGTGTCTATCACCCATTGTTCAGATTGGAGTCACTTGTTTTCTCCTTGTAAGAAGCAAGGGAGCAATTCATTATAACCGGAGGAAAATTTCTTGTCTTCAGAGGGTTCCAGATTAGAACTGCAGTTTCTTTTAAATGGCAATGATGTGAAGGTAGCCCCAGAATATTATACTTTGAAAAGACAAGTGAAGTCCCCTTTTTAATGTTGGAGTCACCTTTTTAATGTTGGAGTCACAGGAACTCAGAGAGGCCAAATGGTTTGTTGAAGGGATACATTGCTTATGGAAGTCCTGGATGAGAGTCCAAGGTGTCCTTGGAATTTACTCTGCATATAGACTCACCCTTTGGAATACACTTATGTGTTGATAAAGAACATTTTCTTCTTGGTGCACCATTATCTTCCCAAGGGGTCTGGCATGCCCTGGCGCATACCATAGCAGAGAAGAGTAAGCAAGGCCAGCGATAGAGATCAGAGTGTGGAGTCAGACTGGTTACTTCAAGCCAAATCCCTGAATTTTATTATTTTCCTGCTTTTATAAAATAAAAAAAAAAAAGTTATCTAACTTATAGAGATGTAACAAATTAAGTATAATAGTTCACATCATTCTCAATACATATTAAATGTGGGTGTTGTATGTGTGCATGTGTAAAGGTCAAAGGTCAATGTCAGGTGTCTTTCTGGACCGTATTTTCTGAGATAAGGTCTATCACTGAGCCCAGAGCTTATCGATTCACTTCGGCTGGCTAGCCTGCAAACCCAGGAAGCTTCCCTGTCTTCACCACCTGCCCCCAGCACTGGGATTAGATAGACATGGTTTATCACACCCAATTTTTACGTGGGTGCTGGGCACCCAAGCTGAAGTCTTCATGCTTTTTGTGGCTGATACTTTACTATGAGCCAATCTCCCCAGGCCCCTGTAATGATTTTCAAGATACAGCTATTACTATATGTAGTTAATTACATGGACCAACTGTATTGGCTTTCTTTTCTTCCATTTCCTGTTTATTGTCATTTACGAACCCAAACAAGACCTACCTTTCTGTGAAATCTCAGTGAAGTCTTAGCAGGCTGGTTTTATTTTGTAATACTGTTGTGTAGTTTCCAGATCTGTAGAGCCTATAACAGTTTACTTCTTAGGCTTGTTATAAAACTGCAGCTGTAGCCCCAGACCTCAGTATCCTTCTGAGTCTCAAGTTTTCTTTGTAGTTCTCTTATCTCTCCATTTTTTCTGTCTCCGTTTACATCAGGTTCCAGTGTGGGTTGGTCCTCCACAGTGGTTTGGCTGAATGGCCAAGAGCAAGCCACTTGAAGACAGCTTAGCCTGGTTGTTACCTCATGGAACTACCAAAGAGATAGGTGCAGCTGAAACTAGAGCACCTCCAGGGACCCAGGACCTGTAAGGATTGCCCTTGGGGTTTCATAGTGTCTGCTTCAGGCTTCAGGCTTGAGGCTGGGGTTTAGTTGGGCAGGTAACAAAGCCTATCCTTAGGAATCCAGCCAGGGCTGGCACAGAGGAAGGATGAGTCTGGAGGCTGATGTGCAGAGAAGGGAGGGAAGGAGGCAGAAGCTGCTGGAGGAGAAAAGCTGGGTACTATGATGACCCATTGTAAGCGGAACAAAGTTCCTGACTGGTAAGTACATATTCAAAGGAGTATACAGGCTTAGCATAGGTACCCCAGTTATTGTATGTGTGCATGAGTGGTTCCCCCTCCCCTACTGAGGTTTTCAGTCACCTGTTTCCCACCTCTCTTTCGTCCTTGGCTCTGTTTGACTCATTTGTGCCACAGAGCTAAAGCAGGAGAGCTGTCACTTGTGAGACATTTGACTTGCCATGATAGAGCTGGGCTGGCTACTGAAGAACAATTCCTTCGGTAAAGAAAGCTTTGGTCTGTCGGTGACTGTGTGATAGCAGTAATAATAATGATTACAGAGGCGGACCCTTCACTGACTGCTTCTGTGCACCAGATGCATGGATCATCTCATTTCCTCCACTCACCAGTTCTGAGGTGCAGTGGAATAAGCTGCAGACAGGTCTGGTTAATAGATGCCTTCACTGTGATTCAGCCAACCTCTCAATAACTGCACTGTTTTCTCCCTTCCTAGATAGCTTCTTGACCTCAGTGTGCTGCCATTTAGTTTCCTGGAACTCAGTAATTATTTCAGAGAGCTATGTTTCTATACTGCTGTTATAATAACAATATACAATATAGCAAATAGAAAGTGGTATTCATTACTAATAATTGTGTTGTTTTTGTAAACTTGGCACTGGAATGTCTAGATTGTGCAAAGGCTGTCAGCAGGTGGCAGTGGGAGGGAGTACGGCCACCTGGGAAGACACTGTCATTAACTGAGTGTAATTGCCTAGAAAGCTAGAGACCCTGTCTTTGCAGACCTATAGAGATGGATGCAAGATGACAGGAAAGACTGCCTCAGGTTAGGAGCAGGGCATGGCTAGCAATTTACAGTATTTACCAGGCACAATTTGATTTTATTGAGGATCGATTACAAGGAAACCCCTTCCTGTGAAGAGTGAGTCTGATTCTCCACATGTTGGGGCTTTGGAGCTTTTGAATATGGTCAGTGATGTGGCATGAGACTTTCTTTTTTTTTTTTTTTAACTTTCTTTTATTATTATTATTATTATTATTATTTTCTTTATTTATATTTCAAATGCTATCCCGAAAGTTCTCTATACCCCCACCCCCACCCCTGCTCCCCTACCCA
>NC_034590.1:89497305-89522707 GCF_900095145.1 Mus pahari | reverse complement strand
ATGTGCATTAGTATCTGGGTTTGGTGGCTGATGATGGGAGGGATCCCCGGATGGGGTAGTCTCTGAATAGTCCATCCTTTTAGCTCTAAATTTTGTCTCTGTATCTATATCCTTGGCATGAGGCTTTCTATGTTTTGAGACTGGGTTTCACTATGTAGATCAAGTTGGCCTTGAACTCACAGAGATCCGCCTATCTCTGCCTCCCAAGTGCTGGGATTAAACACATGCATCACTATGCCTGGCCTATTGTTATAATTTTTAAATTATTTATTATTGGTAAGTGTGTATATGTGTGTGCACACAGACAGTATGATGTTCTTTGTAGTGGCTAATGGTTAAGATCTGATATTCAGAGGTTGCTGTATCTGTTCCTCACCTCAGGGCCCATTCCTCAGTATGTTGTCCCATGATGCTTTGACAGATGTGGGCTCAGTTATACAGGTAATGGTTTCTTGAATTAAACATTCCAGGTTCTGTTTGTTCTGTGATGTTGGATAAGTTTACTACATGCAGAGCCTCAGTTTTCCTGTCTTTAAATGGGGTTATGGTGAGGAGGGCACGTGAGCTAGTGTTCTTAAAGTGCTTAATTAGCATAGAGTTTGGCCCTGTATCAAATGCCCAGTAATTGATGGTTGCTGTTGTTAGCTAACAGCTAGTGAGACTTTGAAAGACTGAAGGCTCTGCCAGAAGGGGAAATCAACAAGCAACCAAGGAGCAGTGCCCACTAGCAGAGAAGAACATACTGGCTTCTGACTTGAGACCACTGCTCAACCCCACCAGAATGGGAACCTTTTAAAGAAAGGAGCCATGATGGGAGAAAGCTGACCTTCTGTCACTGTGTGATTGATCATCTGTCCACATTGATTTTCCTCTCTTTCTCATCTGCTGAGCATGTTAAAAGCCTTCAGGTTTCAACTGGTTCCGCTGTATCAGGTCATCAAAAGATGCTTTTACATGGAGGCACAGCAGAGTAAATGAGATTTGGGCCTCTATGGGAGCCCCATCTGTTCTGCTCTTACCTGCAGGCCTTGGCGCCAGGCTTTGGAGGGAGCTGCTGTACAGAAGCATCTGTCCAGTGGGGGGTGGGGTGAGCAGCCTGGGTAGGTGGGTCAGATGCAGGGCAGGAAATCCTCTTCCCTCACCCGGGTGCTGGGCCTCCTGCAGCAGGATCTGAGCAGCAAACACTGGTGAGTCAGCCTGCCTGGGAAGTAAGAGGTGCCCGTCTGTGAGCCCGTCTGTGGGTTGTGTAAGTTTGGGCCTTTTGTTTCTTTCAGCCTTTAGAAACACAAATCTGGAAACCAGACCCTCCACATGCTACAGTCTTTCTTGTTTGGAGATAATTCTGCTGGAACAATTCTTCTCCAAGAATTAACCCTTTGCCTTTTGAGATTTGAATAGGTTTCACTTATGGCTTACTACATGCTCAGAGTATAACAGCCTGTGAGAAGCCATGCATGGGTCTGTCACTTTTCACAGCCAAAGCACTTTTAAGAGTTTCTTTGTGTGTTTTGTTTTGGTTTAAGCAAATTGAAACTGCCTTTCTTTTGAGGACATGTGTAGACATGTTTTTTGTTTCTGAGGGTGGAGAATAGGACACACCCTTATAGGAGTCTGCCTAACTACCGGAATGATTGTGGTTCTTTTTAGATGACTATACTCTCTGCTTCCTTTTAGAGAGAATTCCCTTTGAAGATAACTCCAGTTTATCCAGGCACCTGTTCGGTGGAAGCTGTTTATCTTTTTATTTGTTTTTGTTTATTCAGCTTTTCTTAACAACTGCCCTTTGCCCTATTACCAGGGCAAAGTGAAAGTGAGCTCTGAATTTGCACCCTGAAGGATCATGAAGACTCCTTAGACGTGAGAGGCCCATGTCTGACTGACACTGCTTTTTATCTAGTGTCTGCTTTCCTTGATACATATTGGCTCCTAGTCTACATACTAACAGACAGTGGCTGCCATTGTTCTAACAGCAGAAGTTTGCAAGTATTAAATCATAAATGAATTTTCTATTATAACAAAATAGTTGACGGTTAATAACAAGTCCTAAGTAGACAGTATTGAAAATTGCTTCTGCTTTTGTTCACACATTTTTAGCAGTTCATATGAAAACTTAGTTACAACAGATATTTCTCAGTGTCCCTGTAGCCTTTTGATCCAGCAGATTTATCTCTTAGAGATTGTATTGGGTGTAGAGACACGCCTAGGTTGGGAAAGTACCTGGAGTACAGGCTCCACATAGGTGGGTGGAGCAGGGTGGAGCTAGGACGGTACACCTTTGTGAATCCAGAGATCCAGGCACACTGCACTTTGCTGTTTGTCTAGGCCCCTGCTTGGAGTTTTGACACTTCTTACTTCACCGTTAGACCATTCTGAGATTACAGGTGGCTTGGATATGGCCTCATCTCTATTCTACTAGAATCCAACTTGACAGTACAGGTGAGGGGTTACTTTCAGGAGCATGAGTAACCCTAGAATAGCTACAGCATCTTATTACTGAGGACTTGATGGAAGCTTCATCATGGAGTCCTGCTTTCAGTTAATTTTCCATATGTACTACAGCATCTGTAAGGGGGTGGGGAGGAATGGTGGTGGTGAGGTGAGGTGCCTTTAATTCTCCTTGCTTCCATCCATTACCATTATCATAGACTTAGCTACCTCTGTATTGTTCTGCTCAATTAGTTGCTATGGCTACCAGGCCAAGGTAATTTATCCTCCAAGGTGTTCCTTGTGTTGTACTGAGAGTAAAAGATTGTAGCAATCTTTGTTGAAATCTGAATGTGTAGGTATTAGGTATAGAAAACCAGATGGTAAACTTGTGGCTTAATTCTGATCCAGATAACTCTTATGTGAAGGCACAAGTTGACAAGATAGATTTCCTCTGGAACATTCTGTTAGAACTGTATAGACTTTGTGTTCTGCAAATGAATGAGCCTCTTATAACTTATGCTACCTTAAGAAATTTGCTATGCTGGTTCTCCATATGCCCCCTAGCCATCATATCCAAGGGTAAGCATCCCACAGAGCTGACTTACAGGAGAGGTAATGGTGAGCTGGGGTAGGGTTCTCTCCCCTGGCTCATTGTTAGCTCAGTGAAATAGAGTGGTAACTACTTTGTAATTTCCTTCCAGGTTGTCTGGCTCCTCTAACTGATGGCATGTTGAAGTACATGGGCCAGTGGCAGCGAGGGCATTTGATCCAGAGGGGTCCACTCTAGAGGTCAGGGTACCACCACCATGGGCCAGTGTGTCACCAAGTGCAAGAATCCTTCATCAACCTTGGGCAGCAAGAATGGAGACCGGGACCCCAGCAACAAGTCACACAGCAGGCGGGGGGCTAGTCATCGTGAGGAACAGGTGCCACCTTGTGGCAAACCAGCTGGGGATATTCTTGTCAATGGGACCAAGAAAGCAGAGGCTGCCACCGAGGCCTGCCAGCTGCCAACTTCTTCTGGAGATGCTGGGAGGGAGTCCAAGACCAATGCTGAGGAGTCTTCTTTGCAGAGGTTGGAAGAACTATTCAGGCGCTACAAGGATGAGCGGGAAGATGCAATTTTGGAGGAAGGCATGGAGCGCTTTTGCAATGACCTATGTGTTGATCCTACAGAATTTCGAGTGCTGCTCTTGGCCTGGAAATTCCAGGCTGCTACCATGTGCAAATTCACCAGGTTAGTCATAGATGCTTTCACATCAGGAGGGGAGCAGAGGAGGAAAGTGTGACACTGGATAAGTGGTACCAACTAGGATAGAACTGGGATGGCTTCGCAGGTTTGGGGCAAGTGGCCCCATCCTCTTTCTGGCTATTTTCTCTAAGCTTAAGTGTTCTGAGTTGTAGTTCTAGTCCAGAGAACTCCCTAGACTCCCCTAAGAAATTAATTTTTCTATCATGTGTCTGAAACTTGTAGCAGAGCTACTACGTGTATTTCTCTTAAGACTCAGGGATTTGTATCTCTGTAAAGCTTCCTTGTCTGACATGTGCTATTCTGTTTTCCTCACAGAATAAAATGCTGCCTGATTGATAGGTCACATTTGTATTCATAAAAGCACTAAGAGGCAGTCTGAGTTACTGGGCACTGACCCTTTGCCTAAAATGAAATAAGGACTAAGCAATGTGAACGCTTTTGCTAAGCTACTGCTTGGCCCCACTGACAGTGGCTCAGAACTTGTCTCTTTCTCTTTTACATGTCAGTCTAGTCGTTTACCTGTAGTCTGCCAGGCACTAAGGTGTCCAGAGGAACTGTCTCTGGGATATACCTCTTACCACTCTTGGAGTCTCAGCTTGTTTCCTTCAGCCAGGCCTGTGTGTAGCCAGGACAGCTGGCTCCAGTTATCAAGTAGCAGTTGCACAATTTGTCAGAGTTATGTATCCATATTGGGGTTGTTTGTGTATAAGGATATGTCAGGGTCATGGTTTAAAGAGTACAGGGTTATGAATAAGAACTGACTTTATTTTTTTAAGACAAGGTCTCACTATATAGCTCCAGTGGCCTGGAACTGGATATGTAGAGCAAGGTGGCCTCAAACTCCAGGTTCTGCCTGCCTCTTGAGTGTTGGGATTAAAGGTGTGAACGATCATACCTGGCCTGGCAGAAGGAACTTTAAAACCCAGCTAATATATATGACCTGCTCAATAGAGTAGATGCCTCACCACCACAGTCCCTGAGATAATTAGTATGTTACAAACTGCAAAGTGCTGCATACATGTTAAAAACACATATGCAGCTGGGTGTGGTGATACCTGTCTGTAATCCCAACCGCCAGGAGGCTGAGACACAGGGGGAGAGAATTCAAGGTTAGTATAGGCTACATCATGAGATCCTATCTTATAAAACAACAGAAACAAAAACAGTAAAAAAAATTTAACTACAGTTTTGGTAGTAGTATGTAATATATTAATGTGCATGTATATGTGCATATGTGTCATGCTTTAAATGTGAAGGGGCCAGAAGATAACTTGAGGGATTTGGTTTTCTTTACCATGTGGGCTCTTGGGATCAAAATTAGGTTATCATTCATGGTGGCAAGTATATTTACCTGCTGAGCCATCTTGCCATGCCCCGAAAGGCACATTTATTGTTGGTTTTTTTTTTTTTTCATTTTATTTTATTTTATGTATATGGGTATCTTGCCCACTTTGTATATTTCATATGTGCATGCCTGGTATCCTCAAAGGCAAAATAAAAGTGTGTTATACCCCTAGAACTGGATTTATAGGCTGTTAGGAGTTGCCATGTAGGTTGGGGGAATTAAGCTGGGCCCTATCTAGCTAGCTACCCATCTAACTACCCACCCACCTGACTATTCTTGAGGCAAGGTCTCAAGAATACAGGTACAGCCTTAGCTGGCCTTAGTAGACAAGGCTGGCCTAGAACTGGAGATCCTGTCTCTGCCTTTTGAGGGCTGCAGGTTGGGAGGATTAGCTGCTGTTAACTGTGCTGTCTTGCCTCATCATATACTGAATCACTTTTATTTATTAATGATACCTTTTCCTACCTGTCGCAGGAAGGAGTTTTTTGATGGCTGTAAAGCAATAAGTGCAGACAGCATTGATGGGATCTGTGCACGGTTCCCTAGCCTCTTAACAGAAGCCAAACAAGAAGATAAATTCAAGGATCTCTACCGGTTTACATTTCAGTTTGGTCTGGACTCTGAAGAAGGGCAGCGGTCACTGCATCGTGAAATAGCCATTGCCCTGTGGAAACTAGTATTTACACAGAACAATCCTCCAGTATTGGACCAGTGGCTAAATTTCCTAACAGAGAACCCTTCGGGAATCAAGGGCATCTCCCGGGACACTTGGAACATGTTTCTTAACTTCACTCAGGTGATTGGTCCCGACCTCAGCAACTACAGTGAAGATGAGGCTTGGCCGAGTCTCTTTGATACCTTTGTGGAGTGGGAAATGGAGAGAAGGAAAAGAGAAGTGGAAGGGAGAGGTGCACTCAGCTCAGGGCAAGAGGGCTTGTGTCCAGAAGAGCAGACTTAGCTGCTCTGTTCCAGGAGCAGCACTGAGGATCTGCCTGCTGCCCTGCAGCCAAATGAGGAATTGGACCTTTCTGGAAATTACTGAAGATCCGGATATTTTCTACTCTACACCTTTCTCTGCCTTGTATTTGAAAGGGCTCTAAAATGNTTTTTGGGGGGTGGGAAATCCCCCAAAATATTTGAACCTGGCTACATGTTGTATCCCTTTTTTTGAAGCCTTCAGATAGAATAAGCCTGCCATTTCTTGCACAACTTGATTAGATTTGTTTTGTTTTTGTGGGGGAGGGTGTAGGCCCGGGTTGGGAGCGGGTTGTTAGGTTGAATTAACATTACAAAATGATGCAGTACCAGACCTCAGTTTTGCATATTATTTTTCAGGGCAGGTCTGTACTGTGTGTAGTGCTGTTTACATGGTTGAATTTAGGTTGTAATAATTATTTTAAAAGATTTACACAGATATGAATATAGCAGTGTTAACTGTTAGCCACATTGCATTAATTTCCAGACAGTTTGGAGCTCTTGGAGAGCCAAGGACAAGGCCAGTCAAGAGCATTTGCAGTCTGACACCCCACCCCATCCCTTTAAGCTAATTTATCCAAAGCCCTGTCTCCCTCACTTCTTGCTCATTCCTTCTTTGACCTATTGCATTTCATATTTAACTTATCCATTATCATGCTGTACCTGTCAGTCAAGTGAGCAGTTTTGTTTTGTTTTGTTAGAACACATTGTACTGAAAACCACTTAAGCATTGAATGCAGAGAAAGCAGTGCTACCTCAGTTTTGCTGGAAGTAGACTTCTTTGATAGTTTTCTTTGATGTTTTGTATTTTCATGTCATAAGTGGAAATACTTCTTTTCCCCCCTTTTCATTTGCCTTGGAGCCAAAGTTTCCGTTCTGGGTGGTGAGAAAAGTGTGCCTGCCAGCCAGCTGACCTGAAAGAAAGCGGTGGCATGGAGCTCTGCTTCAAACTGTTTTTTCTTTAGTTTTGTTGAGTATCATTAGCTTACTTGTCTGGCAAGTGCAGAAGCCTGAGGCTGGCCTGAACTCTGCCAAACAAATTATCCACGTGTATTGAATCATTAAATTGTGTGCCCTCTCCCTCTTTGCTGCGCCCACGTTGTCACTTAACCCCTAGGAGTTATTTATTATCTTTTTGTTAATGTCAAGCTCATTTGGGGTAATGTGATGACTGTTTAGGTTTACATGACCCTCTTCTCTTTCCCTTACCCCAGATATGTATATATACATATATAAGATATGTATATATTTTACCTTTATAAAATATATATATATACACATATATGTATCTATATCCCTTTGTTTGTCTGCTAAAACTGGCCATGAAAAGAGGGAGCTGCCTTCAATCTGTAGTTTAAGATGCCAGGGAGCATCATAAACGGAGGCTATTGTATATTTAGACTTTTTCGCTAAAAAGAACATGAATGAATTTGCTCACGGAAGGAGGAACCAGTTCTCTAGACTCCATGCTCACTCTACAAGGCCAGCTTTGGTCAAGCTGCCACTGGGGCCTGAAGAGCTGACTCTGTCCTAACCTTGTTCCACTAAAGTACCATCTTGATAATTTCCCCTTAAAAAATATCCTCAAAAATGTACTGGAAAGTGGGTGGCAGGAGCTTGTACAGTTCGGCTTCCAACATTTCGGAACAGATTTAAAAGGGAATCTTTTAATAAATAAAAGTTACAGAAATATTTATACTCTTGATACAATGAAAAAGTGTCTATTAAATATTTGGAATTTTCTCCCTTGGTTAGTCTACCCCAAATCCTGGGTAAAACTTGCATGCTTTGAGTTCTTCATGAGTCTTATAGCTCTGGGCACTTATCTTTATAAAATGATTATTTAAGGAGATGACAGTCATATTCCCTAAAGTTGGTATTGACACAGGGAACATTTTTGTAAGCCTCAGTTGTCCTTTCTTGAGGGATGAGATGATGAATATCAGCCACAGACTTAAGATAGTGCTGGAAGGCCCAGGTGGCTGTTGGGCCAGATATACCCCCTTTTCTAGTCATAAGATGAAATCCAGGAGCCCAGTAGTTTCTGAGGGCACAGCTACATTATAACATTTGGATAAGATCTCATCTAGCCAGTTAGTTGTTCCTGATTCAGGGTTAGGTAGAAGTCCAATGAGGGAAGGGTGGAGTTAGGTAAGAGGTTCTGTCCCAGATAAGAAAGGGTGTATATGGGGGAAGTGCCAAGAGAGTTTGCCAAGGGCTCCATGGACTCAAGGAACTAGATCTTTTCCTCACTGGCTAGTTTTTTGTTGTTGTTGTTGTTGTTTTTTAACTGCTCAGTTTCTCCAATGCCTGTACTCCGACCCCAGCCATTTAGAAACTGCAATTATATTTTTAATCCTCTGCTGTTGAGAAACCAGAGAAAGGAACAGTGTTCAGGGAGGGACTTTGGGTTTTCTGTGTAGTTGCTTTGCTTTGCCAAGAGATTCTCAGTGAGGTGTAAGGTTTGCAGTTACCACTTCTGGGAAACAAAGCTCTGTTTCACTCACCCTCAGATAGTCTTGCTGCTTACTGGGTGGGTGAGCAGCGGCTGGGAGCCAAATTGCTCCTCAGGTAAGCTAGCTAGCTTTGTGGCTCGGGTGATTTGGGGAGGTGTGATACCAGGGTGTCATTTTTGGAATACTGCAATGTCTAAGCATTACTACACAGACCGAATACGTTGGAAATTGCATACTTTGGGCAAGTGACTTTTTGAGTTTCCATGGTAATTCTTAATAACTTATTAGCAAGCTGATATAAAAAAAAGTTACTTTATTGAGTTCTTTCCCTTAGTCTTCCTTGCCAAACTTGAATGTATCATTCTTATTGACACTTTGCTATACTTCTGGGGGTTGCTTCAGCAGCTCTCTTTTCATTGTGGCAGATGTGCCAACATGTGTGTTGATAAAGAAGTCTTCAGAGCTGGCTGAAAATCCAAATTTTAGCCAACGCTTTGGGCCAAGGGAAAGATAACAGAAAATGCGCAAAGCAGTACTGTTCATATTAGATGGGCAGTGAAGAATTACAGTGCACACAGAATTAGCTTGAAACAGTACTGTCTCCTAGGGTGTGGTCTCCAGGCCAGATCAGGTTATGGGATCCCATAGATTGTGTAGACTGCACATTGGTGGGAAGTTGCTAAAGACTTGTTCAAAAACTAACAAAGCAAAAGATGTGTTTATTGGAATGTATAGTCTGCTGTATTTCAAGTGCAGCAGGTAGACCTAGTTACACAGTTACATAAGGGATAGAAAGAGAACTACTGTTGAAAGGTTTTTATCTCCCCTCACCACTTAATCTCCTATGTATGTTAGGATGGCTAGGGATGACCTGAACATCTTGGTAAGTGACAAAGGTCTTACTTGGAAGACTAAAGCAGTACTTAGCTTAAATACTTGAAAGGACAAAGTTATCAAAATACATTGATTAGGTTTATTTAAGGTCATGTGACATTGATCTTTTCTTCTCCGTCATGTAGAGGATAGGTTCTTGCCACACTCTTATTCAGAGTTTCTTTGGTAAGCTGTAATTGCAGCCCATACCAGTTTGACCTGGCCCAGGACTACATACTGGGGATGCTCACCAGGAGTCCCCCCTGGTCCACCCCCTCCTCTTTTTTCTTTTTATTTTAATTTTTTTTATTATTTCAGAGAAGGATGCTTGAGCATTGCGCACAGATGCTGAGGTGGTTTGATTAGCTGAAAAACCAAGTTCTGATTCGGGTGTTGGGGCACCATGTTCTGTTTCTCTTGGAAACCCAGCCTGCTCTCATAGATACCTACTTCCATCACATATCCTGAGCATTGCCAAAAGAAGCCATTCAGCAGCTGCTGTTTTTCTCTCAGCACAAATATATTTGCTACAAAAGAATGATCTTTTCTCTGATACTGGCCCCCAGACCTCAGAATCTGTTAACTGCTCTTCCCTGCTGCACTGAATATGGTTCTAGGGTTTGAAGAGGGAATTTGAAGCAATAGGCAAACAGGGCTTGGTTGAATTGGTCTTGCATATATATCCTGACCCTCCACCTTTGTGGGGTTTGTGAACTTCGTACCTTCCCTGAGGTTGTACAAACTTGACAAAAGTTAATACTTTTGTATTCTCTGCACTGTTGCACTCTTCAAATAGCCCCCTGAATATTAACTTGATATACACATTTTTGTCTTTGATGTCTACAGTATTTTTCCTTTTTTTTTTTAATTTTAAGGTTATCTGCTATTGGATTCAATAAATTTGTTTACCTAACTATTGATATTTCTGCAGAAAACAAAAAAAACTGAATTTATTCTGAGGTAAAGTTTATCAACCCATTGGGAACCTTTTCCAATGTGATGCTATGCTATATTAACAACTTAGGAAAATGACCCATGTAGGATAGGAGTCTTTCTCCAAACACATGATGACCTCCATGCACATGAATGCTTACTTATATGCCCATTGCTGAAATCATCTTTCTTACCTTAAGTATCACAGTTCCCATGAGAAATAAAAATACAGTTTTGAGCTGTATGTTAAATATATGGGTGGTCCCTAGGTCTAATCAGGCTTGCAATGATTAAGTTCGTTTTCTAATTCATCTGTAAAATAAAGGGCATTGGTATTAGGATTTAAGAAAAAGTCTGAAACACCCATGATACCTCATAATTAGTGCTGAACCATAAGCCTCCTTAAGGTTTATCAAAAAGATGTTAAAGGTATTGTGTGGTGGGGGAGGGGGCACAGTTGTGTGGGGGATGGTATTTGATCTTTCCTCTCTGGTGGAGATTGGATAAGCCTTTTCAGTTGTGAAGGTTGACTACACTCCCTAGAAAACCTGTAGCTAACCCTTGCTCCACAATCCTCTCATTGACCCCTGGGCTTGTTTCTTCTGGGCTTTGTCCCTTCTATTAAGCACAGATGAGACTCTACAGTAGTAGAGTGGAAAGGAAGACAGCCAACTGGACGTTAACAGAGTGGTGAATGGATTACAAGATGATAAAACCCTATTTTCAATTAAAATGATTGGCAAAATTTTTATACAGTTACCAGATGAGCTTAATTGCATGTGGAATGGAATTCTACCAAGAAAGTATGCTAAAAAGTACAGAGGGATAGAGAAGAATCACTTTAATTCTGGCCTCTCCTATTGAATCCTCAAAGCAGATGGCTAAGTTGGCTCTAGAAGTCATCCCTCCAGGCATGGGTTTTGACCCAAATTTTAAGAAAAAAAGTAGATAATTGGATAAATTTATCTGTATATGAGAAGCTGCTCTATGTCAAGGTAGTGTCAGGAAGAAGAAAGGTCAGATCATTAGAAATACAGTTGGCCAGTGGATACCTACATGGATCCCTGAATCAATTAGGACTTTAAAAAATTTCCATGCTTTAAAAAGCAAACTAGAAGTACATTATTTTTTTTTGAGACAGGGTTTCTCTGTGTAGCCCTGGCTATCCTGGAACTCATTCTGTAGACCAAGCTGGCCTCAAACTCAGAGATCTGACTGCCTTGGCCTTTGCTGGGATTAAAGGCATGCGCTGTCACCACCACCCAACCTAGAAGACTGACAAAGGGACACCATATTTGATCCGTAAAAGCAGTTTGCTTCGCATTACAACAGGCAACAGATATAACAGCCATTGAAGAATATCTGGCCAAGAAACTTCTGCAAAGTTGACTGTCAATCTAAATGGTACTCCAGAAAATAGTAGTTGAACACATGAAATCGTTCTTTAATGCATTACAGTGGCAGAGAATTGAGGCAATGCTGGCAAACAGAAATATCTTTCTGTAATTAAAAGAACCATTAATATGCATTAATACAGCAGGTTTTCTCTTAGAAACTGTGTAAGGACATAACTGCAGCTTCAGAGTCAACAAAGTGTTCTAGAAATTATGAGTTATATTACTATATTTATTCAGATTTGAATAATGACAGAAAAACTTAACCTTGTAAAATATTGGCAGTCACTGATTCTGGGTAGTTAGGTGTGTCTTTTTATTTTCCAAATTTACACTGACTTTTCTATTTATTTTATAAGAGGTCATTTTCAGAGAGTCAAGGAAATAAATGTAGCTTAGTGTTCTGAACAATTCCAATATAGGGACAGGAATTCAAAACCCAAATTGAGTTCTGTAAAAACCTCTTGAGTTGCCCTTTCCTTAAGACTGCTCCTTGGGCAGCTGTCTTGGCAGCTCAGCATTGGCTGCCTAGAAGGGTGTGGGAGGAACAATGTGCAAACGCACGTATGAATGGAATGTGTGTTTTGCAAGAGGCCAAGTTGGCAGCTTTGGTTTCCAAAAGGTGGGAGCATCAGCTGGAAGAACACAGTGTGCAGAATTCTCAGGCTTTTGTGGGCCAGGTCCATTTCTTCAGTTTTGTAGTTGGGGCCTGGGGGAAACCCTCATCTATTCTGAAGGAAATAGCCTTGCTGAGTCTTGGGAGATGGAGGAGTGCCTTAGGTTCAGAGTGCCTTAATGGCTTCTTGGAACAGTTTGCAAAATCCCCTAATGTTTGCCACTTACTGTGCACTTAAGCTGGACTTTTTCTAACAACCATGGAGTAGGTTCTGATCTCCCATTTTAAGCAGGGTCTCATAGGAAAATAGCATTTTACTGCAGTTCTTGACATGTTCCACAAATAGAACTTTGAAGTCTCATTAAAAGTAGGTAGTTCCTCATCTTCTACAGCTATGGAAATGAACTCAGAATGACCCAAACACACAGCAACAGAGCCAGAGTTCGAACCCAGGCCTGTCTATGTCCAGGAGAGGCACTGTTTTTTTGGACAGGAACCTCAAAGGGTAGATACTAATTGAACCCAAGCAGGAAAAGAAACTCAAGTTAGCCCAAGTTTCCTCCTTTGGAGGGACTCCAGGAAACAATATTGTCAATTTCACATCAAACTGGTACTTTGTTCTACTTAGGGTCCAACTTATAGAGGCTACATTTAAGGGTTAAACACTAAGTGCCCAACTTTAAAGTTTCAAAACTATTTCTCTTCTCTCCTAACTGTAAGTAATAATGCTGAACTTTTTTTTTTTTTTTTTTTTAAGTAAAAACCAGGGCATCACTGTAGCCTTGTGGCCTGGCTTTCAGACTCAGACCCACCTGCCTCTGCCTCCAGAGTGCATGCACCACCAAGCTTGCTTGGGCTTTGTTGTTTTGTTTTTAGTTCTTAACCTCACATTATCAAAGCCTTTGGTAAAATATGATTTTCAGTTATACTAGTCAGAAATACTGTTAACATCCTGGCATATAGCATTCCAGGCTGGTTTCTAATTGTATGCATAGTTTTGTATATTTACCCTACACATCAGGAACCAAAACTATATAGTACTGCTTTGTACCCCTACACATGCACAACTATGAACTCAACTTCATTTATCTCCATGGTAAATTCTGAGAGCCCGGTGAGGTGCTTTTGATCTCAGAAGGCAGAGACAGGTGGATCTCTTGAGTTTGAGGCCAGCATAGTGGACAGCCAGGTTAGCTACATAAAGTGAGACCCTGTCTCAAAAAGCCAAATAACAATTCTATGAGATACTAGCATCTGCTTGTATTCAACTTTCAGCTAGGATTTGAAGGGGAATGTGTGCACACGCATTCCTTTGTAATAATCCTATGGTATCTACTCTATGACCCCTCCCCCTTTTTAATACAAGCATGTTAAAACTCTCACTTTTTCAAGTGGAATTATAGGATCTGTGTATACAAAGCGAGGTTTTTTGGTGTGTGTGACTGATGAATTTACTAGATTAGGAATTGTGAAGCCATGTCCCATCTTTTCAACGCTGTTACCTGTGAGAGTCACCTTAAAACTTACTGTTTTTCCTTGAAGTTTCCAGTTTCCAAGTGGTGCCCTGTCCGATGGGGACACCTGCTGGTGAAGAATTATGCTGCAGCCATATCCCAATAGGAGGAATTCCCTAACATGGGATTCAAAGTGGTTTTGACTACAAAGCTAAATCTCTTCCACTCTCTTTGCTTTTGCCAGATGTTTGTTCAGCCTATTCCCCACCCCACCCCCACCCCCGCCCAGCCCTCTTTTTATAACAGATGCCAAGGAGTCAACAGTTTAGCCAGTTACTTACAGAAACTTGACACACTGGCTGGATTTTCTTCTCTTGGTCTCAGCGTACGCCATTTAATGGTAGTGCTCCAGGAGTCAATCAGTACCTGTGTAATAAACGCAGACACACAATACTCATCCACCTCCCCACCCCCACCACCACCACCACCACAGCTAAGAGGAGGAAATGTTTTGAGTTTTAGGCATTTATTGGAATTTTGAACATGACAACATACTTGAGTGGGTATCCCCAAGCTATCTGCAGGAGGGAAAGGCTTGCCATCATCTTGAAAGGGCTGTAGCCTAGTCACAGTCTCTGCATGTGAAATGGCACTTGGAAAGTGCGGAGAGACTCACACTCTCGAGCCTGGGGCGTCACTTTCTTCTTCCTCTTTTATTTTCATCAGTCCTAGGCCAGGGTGTGACCCAAAAGTGCTGCAATAATAAAAACAAAGACAAGTTGGGTTTTTGGTTTTTTGCCTTTTGTTTTTTCAAGTCATGTTTTCTCCATTGTGTAGCTTTGGCTACCCGGTCACTCGGTAGACCAGGCTGGCCTCAAACTCACAGATATCCACCTGCTTCTGCCTCTTGAGTGATGCGATTAAAAGTGTGTGCCACCATCCCCTGGCTGAGGAATTAAGTTTTTAAGTAGACATGTGCCATACACTAAGAGGCAGCTTTTGAAAAGTTGCCTGCTGGAGAGGGCTCAGTGAAGAAGCCTGCACCTCGCTCTGCACCTTAACAGATTAGTGGCGCCAAGGTTTAAAGAAGCATAGTAATAACCAGCATTTACTGGGTACTTTTGTAAAATCAAGTATGGACAGTTTTAAACACTTGTATCACTGGGCTGCTTTTACGTTTTAAAAAGACAAGCATTCATTCCTTGGTAAGAACCCATACAGATCCTCATTGTCCTTGGACATAATTCGACTAAAGGTATTTCCTTGGGAACAGCTAAATTCCAAGGGTCAGAATCATGAGGACAACACATCAAATCTTACTTTTTGGTTCCTGGCATCAGGATGAGGCAGAAGGTGCCTGGGCTCAGGCTGTGGTAGAGCTTTTCAATCCTCTGGCTCCATCGCCAGGCTACTATCTTTGGGTGGTTCGCCTTCAGAGCCTAGGACCAAAGTCATGTATTGACACTTAGCCTCCTGTTCACCTAGAGAAGAATTGTAGCATATTCTCAGGTTCTAAAGCCATAAACCCTGGAAAAAAATCTGAAACTGCAGTCCACTCTATAAACCTCAAGTGTTTAGGATCACTGGCTGAGGGCTGCTGCTGTTGATTCTTTTAAGTGGTCTTCCAAAAGGGCCCTAAGGTAGGGAGCCATACACTGATGAGGCTCCTTGCCTGACCTTTGCCATTAAGTGTCTTTGTGACTTGGGATGAGTCCCTGACCAGCTCTAACTTCTGTCTCCCACCTGTGAAGTATGATACTAGAGCAAGGTTTCCCAAGCATTGAGCAGCCTTCTATCTCTACACTTCTACATATGCCTCTTTTATACATACATCTCCCTTAAAATGGGTCAATTTCTGCTTTTAATCTTGTCAGATCTGAGATCAGGTTGTACAGTTTAATGGAAGTCCTAAACTACAGAAGTAGACATAGCAATAAAGTCTATTTAAGACAGTCAAAATTTATCTTGTATGTGAAGCATACTCTGGAAAGCCCTGAACTAGATCTCCAAAGACTTAGCCAGCTCTCCAGTCTCCTACCCTGGTCTCTCCAAGATCTTTAGAGAGCCACTCTGAAGAATAAAAATGGGATTTTAGTGAATATTAAAGAGGCAAAAGTATATGAGATCTGAGAGAATATGCCCAGGGCAGGGAGAGGCTGGAGTTGGAGAGTGACATGAGATGGGGCTGAAGGCAAGAAACAAACAAAAATTCTGAAGTATAGACCTAGTGCCAATGAGCAAGCCTTTCCTGTGTTCCAAAGACAGAAGACCAGTGTCCAGAACCAGAAACCTAAGCAGCTACCTAACCGGCTGACCATAGGACACACTCACTTACCCTCAAGATGTGCCTCTCCAAGAGAGGAGGTACAATTCGAAGCCCCATAGGCATTGCTGGTTCAGGATGTATGTCCTTGAGCCATGCCTGAAGGTGCCTTGGGGTTAGGGCATTTCTGCCTTTCAACTTCCAGTCTTTGCCTTTGAGAATTTCAAGGGCTACCTGGGCACTGTTGACAGTTTTAAACTCTAAAAGCAAGAAAAATCCCAACATTTATTACTGAGGGCCAAGAAAGCAGATCAACAAACAGCTAAGTATGGGGATAGGACACAGAATTAGAAACACTTCCCTAGTCCAATCTAGAAGAGTTTGTTTGATGAATCCCTTCTCTGATATCATGTTATTATCTCCAATTTCCTTCAAGGATGAATTTAATAGTAAGACTTACTCAAGAAACAGTAGTTTTTTTGCTTTCTGCTTTTGACCTTTTTAGGCAGGATCACAGCTTCCAGGTCAGGGAAGAGGTTGGACTACTCCAACAGGTGTTCTTTAAAGGTTTCACCAATTCCAGCCACATATATAGTACCTTGATTCTCAGAATCTTGCTCTAGCTCTCTTAAGGGTGTCACACTCAAGGGTGAGTTCAGTCACAAGCCTGTGCACCTAACCAAGGAAAGATGGTACAAAGTCATCATTTTCCTAACCCTCAGTCATGCTGTACATCAAAAAGTTAATTTTGCAGCTTCCTAATCTATAAGGAGGCAAATAAGTCCTTCACAGAACTGATTGTCGATGTAACTGATAAACAAATATAAATACACATTTTCATATATATTTTCTCCAGTTCCCTGCCTCCTTCCTCCATTAAAATTTTGTTTACTTGTACCAAAAGAACTTCACAATCCCATTATCTTACCTCCTTGAAAGCTAAAGGAACGGGCAGACTCATAGCCATGCAAAACAGACCTTCCAGGCATCAGGACAACTAATGAAGAATACAGTGAAGACTCTAGTCTATCCCAAACTGAGTTTTATAAAACTAAAGATATTAAGTCTTGACTGAAGGCATTTGTTACACTGTCTCATGCCTGGGCATCTCCAGAATGTCCCTACTTACAGGGTGCTGTAAACCTTGCTTAGATGAAGGGGGCTGGTTTCAGCTTTGTCCACCTTACCCTGATAGAAGAACCTTCTAATAGACTGCCATTCATGGTCTCGATAGCCAGCTGAGCAGCTTCCAGGACTTCATACTGTATAGAGAAGTAAGGCTGCAGAAAGAACAAGGTTTTTACCATTGTTACTTTCCAAATAAAACTGCTAGAGAAAGGGGCTGAGCAAGGGACCTCGACCATAGTGGCTGCCATAGTGATGGGCCAGACAGCTGCAGGATTCCAGACTGTCAGTCAGCTTTAAGTAACTAAGTTCACGAATTGGTTTTAAAGCAGTAACTTTCATTTTCCTTTTAAAATCAAAGCCCACTGTTATGGTAGTACAAGGAAAACAAGCAAATTCATCATTGTCTTATTTGCTTTTCATATTTATTACAAAGCACTGAGGCCATTCATGTGTGCCACAGGCAGGGATTCCCAGATGTTTGATTAACTTAATTTTTAGACTGTACTCCAGTCCACTTGAGAAGCTGTCTTTCCACTGCCTGGGTTAAATCTTCAAATTATCTGTGCTATGTCTCAAAGTAGCTAAATCCTTCTAATCATCCAAGCTACATGTCATCATGGAAAAAAGTTATCCTACAGAAGTTTTATAAAAAAATTGTTTTGAACAAAATTTTGAAAATGACACCAATGGTAACAAAAAAGAAAAAAGACACTTCATTTCATCAAAATTAAAAGCTTTTACATATCAGGTCTTCTGAACTGTAAAAGACCAAAAAATAGGAAAAAAATACCTACAAGCCACATATTTAATAAGAGATTGATATTAAAAAAATTGTAGGGATGCTTGGAATGATTAAAAGTTTTACATAAGGACATTTATGAAGGTTGTATAATATCAGTGGACTTATGCAAACTTAAAGTGTTAGAAATGGAAATTCCATCTGATATGTATTAGACAAAAACAAATAATGACAACAAAAAGCTAGCAGAGAAAAATAAGTAGTTACAGTCTTGCCACAAAATTCTCAATTCTAAGTCTATTCTCAGAGATAGTATCTGTATTTTTAGCTATAAGAACAAAAAAAGTAACTTTGGAAGTTCTTATGTTTTTCTTTCACTTTCATAGTTATTACTATACCAAGTTACAAGTTGCCTCAGTTCCAAGTTCTAAAGGTACCAAAAAAAAAAAAAAAAAAAAAAAAAAAAACAACAAAAAAACAACAAAAAAAACGTAGTGACATTTTCTCCTACTCCTTTACTTAGCTGATAGAGTCCTTCCCCTGGGAGCCTCCATCTTTACTACATACAACATAATTTTTTATAGATATCGCTTTCTTCTTGGGGAAAGAGTCTCAATGTGGAGGCCTGACTGACCTAGACCTTGACTATGCAGTAACTGCCTCGCCTCTGCCTTCATGTGCCATCATACCCTGCTTCTACAGATACTGTTACACTGTTTCTAGTTTTAATTCTTGTCATGTTGTCTTTTATACTTATGCTATTACTTCAGATGTCAAATACAGATTTATGAGCAAAAATCTGGAGTTTTACTTACTAAGTCTTAATTTTAAGATTTTATATATAAGTATTTAAATAATAAATTTTTCCTATCTATTGAAGTAGATTTTTAAAAAATAATTAAAAACCTTCAGAATAGTTATGTTTATAAAAAAAAAAAAAATCCTGGTCATCTGTACATATGTCTGTCCCCCAACATACCTCTACATTTCTAGAGGCCTGCAGGCATTAAGGACAACCAGGTGAGATGCTTCCCACCTCCTAAATCCCCTGCCTGCTGGGTCCCAGCAATAGGGAGATGTACTCTATCCTCTGAGCTCCAGTTTTTGGCCCTTGGCTATGCCAGAATTCCAGGAGGCCTGCCAGCACCTTGGACAATCAGGTAGGACTCTGTCCCAGGCTCCTTGCCTGCCATTTTCCCTTAGGGCACACCCAGCAGCAGCAAACTGTGCCCTGTCCCCTGCACTTCATTTTCTGGCCCAGAACTTGACCTGTATTCCTGGAGGACTGTTAGCATCAGGGACAAACAGATGGCTAACAGCCAGCATAAGAACACCATACAAGATCCAGGATAATATGGCACCACCAGAGCCCATATCCTACTCCAGCAAGCTCTGGATATCCTAACACGGCAGAAGAACAAGAAAATGACCTAAAAGTCCAACCTTATAAAGAGTAAATGAATAAACTAACTAATAAACTAACATGTGAAGGAAATGAATAAAACTGCTGAAGACCTAAAAAAGGAAATAGAAGCAATAAAGGAAACAAACTGAAGGAATGCTGGAGATGAAAAACCTAGGGAAGAGAACAGCAACTATAGAATCAAGCAAGCATCAACCAACAGAATACAAGTGATAGAAGAGAGAATCTCAGGCATAAAAGATTTGATTGAAGAAACTGACACATCAAAGAAAATGTTAAATCTAAAAATTCCCGACAAAAAACATCAAGGAAATCGGGGATACTATGAAAAGACCAAACCTGAGGTTAATAAGAATAGAAGGAGAAGATTCCTAGCTACAAGGCCAGAAAATATTCTCAACATCATACATTTCCCTAACCTAAAGCAATATATCCCTATAAACATACAAGAAGCTTAGAGAACACCTAATAGATTGGACCAGAAAATTCTCCTGCCACATAATAACCATAACCAAAACACTAAATATACAGAACAAAGAAAGACTATTAAAAGCTGCAGGGAAAAAAAGGCCAATAACATATGAACGCAGAACTATCAGAATTACACCCAACTTCTCAACAGAGACTCTAAAAGCCAGAAGGACCTGGGCAGATATCTTACACTCTCTAAGAGAACACAGATGCCAGCCCAGACAACTATACTCAGCAATACTTTCAATCGCTATAGATGGAGAAAAGATACTCCATAGCAAAATCAAATTTAAACCCTATCTATCCACAAATCCAGCCCTACAGAAGATATAAGGAAAATTCTAACCCAATGAGGTTAAGTATACCCATGAAAACACAGGAAATAATTCTACAACAGAAAACCAAAAGAAACCCATGCATGCAGGCATGTACACACAAACATGCGCACGTAGCACACATAAACATGCTACCATCACCAACATCAAAATGACAGGAATTAATGATCACTGGTCATTAATACCTCTTAACATCAATGGATTCAATTCCCCAATTAAAAAAGACACAGGCCAACAGAGTGGTTGCATAAACAGAATTCATCATTCTGCTGCATTAAAGCGATATATACCTTATCAACAAAAACAGACATCACCTCAAAGTAAAGGGCTGGAAAAAGATTGTCCAAGCAAACAGACCCAAGAAGCAAACTGGAATAGCCATTCTAATTATCTAGTAAAATAGACTTTTAACCAAAATTGAGCAAAAGAGATGGGGAAGGAGAGTTAGGGAAAAAAAAAAGCAGCACTGAGATAACATCTCAATTCTGAGTATCTACGCCCCAAATGCAAGAACACCCATATTTGTACTAAATGTACTACATAACCATTACTAAAGCTTAAATTATACACCAAACCCTAAACATTAATAGTGGGAGACTTCAAAACCCCACTCTTACTAATGGACGGGTCATAGAGACATAAAGTAAACAGAGAAATAATGAAACGAACAGAAGTTATGAATCAAATGGACCTAACAGATATCTACAGAACATTTTACCCAAACACAAAAGAATACACCTTCTTCTCAGCATCTCATGGAACCTTCTCCTAAATTGACCATATACTCAATCACTAAACAAGTCTCAAAAGATAAAAGAAAACTGAAATATCCCTTGTATTTTTTCAGACCACCATGGATTAAAATTGGACTTGAACAACAAGAAAGCCTACAAACTCATGGAAACTGAACAGCTTTCTATTCTATGACCACTGACTGGGTCAGGGAGGAAATAAAGAAATTAAAGCCTTTCTAGGATTTAATGAAAATGAATGCACAATATGCCGAAACTTACATGACACAATGAAAGAAGTGCTAAGAAGAAAGTTCATTGTACTAAGTGCTTTCATAAAGAAATTGGAGAAATTTCATACTAGTAGCTAACAGCACATCTGAAAGTTCTAGACAAAAAGAAGGAAACACACCCAAGAAGAGTAGATGGCAGGGCTGAAATCAATAAATTAGAAACGAAGAGAATAATACAAAGAATCAATGAAAACAAAACTTGGCTCTTTGAGAAAATCAGCAAGACAGACAAACCCTTACTTACCAAACTAACTAAAAGGCAGAGAGAAAATATCAGAATTAACAAAATCAAGAATTAAAAAGGGGATAAAACAACAGACACTGAGGAAATCCAAATAATCATTAGGTCTTACTTCAAAAACCTGTATGCCACAAAATTGGAAAATCTAAATAAAAGACATTTTCATGATCGATACCACTTACTAAAATAAGATCAAGATCAGGTAAACAATTTTAAAATAGACCTATAACCCTTAAGAAAATAGAAGCTGTCATTAAAAGTCCTCTTCTCCCCCCTCAAAAAAGCAAGCCCAGGACCAGATGCTTTAGTGCAGAATTCTACCAGACTTTCAAATACTCCTCAAACTAAACCACAAAATAGAAACAGAAGAAACACTGACTGCCAAACTAATTCTATGAAGCCACCGTCACATAAAGACTCAACAAAGAGAATTTCAGACCAATTTCCCTTATGAACATTGATGCAAAAATAGTCAATAAAATATTTGCAAACACAATCCAAGAACACATCAAAAACATTATCCACCATGAGCAAGTAGTCTTCATCCCAGGGATGCAAGGGTGGTTTAACATATGAAAATCTATCAATGTAATTCACCATATGAATAAACAGGGAAAAAACCCACATGACCATTTCATTAGATGTTGAGAAGCCTTTGACAAAATCTAGGACCCCTCCGTGATGAACCAAGTCCTGGAGAGAACAGGGATGCAGGGTGTATACCTAAACATTATAAATGCAATATAAAACAGCCTGACGGCCAACATCAAAATAAAGAACAAGACAAGGTTGCCCACTCTCTATATCTATTCAATAAAACTTGAAGTTTTAGCTAGAGAAATGAGGGTATACAAATTGGAGAGAAAGTACTCAAAATATTGCTATTCACAGATTATATGAGAGTATACATAAGTGATCCCAAAAAGTCTACCAGAGAACCCCTACAGCTGATACACACCTTCAGCAAAGTGTCTGGATACAAAGTTAACTAAAAAAAATTTGTAGCCTTCCTTTATACAAAAGATAAACAGGCTGCAAATGAAATTAGGAAAACACCATCCTTCATAATAGCAACAATATAACATATATTGGTGTAACTCTAACCAAGCAAGTTAAAGACCTGTATGACAAGAACTTCAAGTCTCTGAACAAACTGGAGAAGATATCAGAAGATAGAAAAATCTCTTATGCTCATAGGTGGGTAGGATTAACAGTAAAAATGGCCATCCTTCCAAAAGAATCTACAGATGCAACACAATTCCCATCAAAATTCCAATATAATTCTGTACAGACCTTGAAAGAACAATACTCAATTTCATATGGAAAAATAAAAAACAAAAACACAGGATAGCTAAAGCAATCCTATACAATAAAAGAACTCCTGGAGTTATCACTATTGCTAATCTCAAGTTGTATAACAGACTAATAGTAATAAAAACTGCATTAAAACCAGACAGGCTGATGAATGAAATCAATTCGAAGATCCAGAAATAAACCCTTACACCTATGGACACTTGATTTTTGACAAAGAAGCCAAAACAATAGGAAAAAAAAGAAAGCATCTTCAACAGATGTTGCTGGTCTAGCCTGATGTCTGCAAGAATGCAAATAGATCCAAATCTGCACCAAAATTAAAGTCCAAGTGGATCATAGACTTTAAGATAAAATGGATATACTAAATCTGATAGGGAAATGGAAAATAGCCTCAAATGCGTTGGTATAGGGGAAATTTTCCTGAACAGAACACCAACAGCTTAGGCACTGAGATCAACAATTAAATGGAACCTCATGAAATTGAAAAGCTTCTGTAAGGCAAAGGACACTGACATAACACAAAACAGCAGCTTACAGAATGGGAATAGATCTTCACCAACCCTACATCTAACAGAGGGTGATATCCAAAATATATAAAGAACTCAAGGAATTAGACAACAACAAACCAAATAATCCAGTTAAAAAATGGGGTACAGAGCTAAACAGAGAGTTCTCTACAGAGGACTCTAATGGCTAGGAAACACTTAAAGAAATGTTTAATATCAAGGAAGTGAAAATCAAAAGGACTCAGATTCCATCTTACACTTGTCAGAATGGCTAAGATCAAATACTCAAGTGACAGCTCATGTTGGTGAAGAAATAGACCAAAAGGAACACTCCTCCATTGCTGGTGGGAGTGCAAAGTTGTACAATCACTCTGGAAATCAATTTGGTGGTTTCTTAGAAAACAGGAAATAGTTTTACCTCAAGACCCAGCTACACTACTCCTAGGCATATACTCAAAATATGCTCCACCATACCACAAGGACACTTGTTCAGCTGTGTTAATAGTAGCTTTAACCATAATAGCCAGACACTGGAAACAATGTAGATGTCCCTCAACTGAAGAAAGGAAAAAGAAATGTGGTACATTTACACAATGAAATATTACTCAGCTATTAAAAACAATGAAATCATGAAATTTGCAGGGAAATAGAACTAGAAGAGATCTTCCTGAGTGACGGAACCCAGACAGAAAGGCAAAGTATGTACTCACTTCTAAGTACTCATTTCTAAACCATGCTACAAACCACAGAGCCAAAGAAGCTAAATAACAAGGGAGGCCCAAGGGCAGATGCTTGAATCTTACTGAGGAGAAATAAAACAGATGCTGGGGATCAACTGATGGAGAAAACTGGGTATGAGAAGGGGTATGGAGGATAACAGGAGGGATCAAGTATTGAGAAGAAAGAGGGAGAAAGAATTGGTACCTCTGAGAGAAACTAGAAACCTAGGACAATGGAAACTCCCAGGAATCTATGAGGGTAACCCTAGTTAAGACTCCTTAGCAATAGGGGATATGGACACTGAACAGGTCATCTCCAAGACTTCCAAAGTAGGGATGGGAACACAAACCCATCCACAAAACTTTCGACCTGTAATATTCCCTGCCTATAATATGTGCAGGGAGCAGAGAGCGATGGAATGGCCAACCAATGACTGGCCCAACTTGAGACCCATGCCATGGGAGAGAGCCAACCCCGGACATTGTTAATGATACTCTGCTTTACTTGCAGAGAGGAATCTAGGGTACCTGTCATCTGAGAGGCCTCATCCAGCAGCTGATGGATAGAGATGCAGAGTCACAGCTAAGCATTGGGTAGAACATGGGGGTCTTTGGAAGAGAGGGAGGAAGGACTGAAGGAGCCAGAGAAGTCAAGAAACCTCAGGGAAACCTACAGAATCAACTAACCTGGGCCCATAAGGACTCACTGAGATTGAACCACTGAACAAAGAACATGTATGGGGTAGACATGGCTCCTCAGGGCCTGCTCTGACTCTGCTGTCTGCCTTTGGATCCCCTTCTCCTAACTGGGCTGCCTTGTCCTAGTCTCAATAGACGAAGATACACCTAGTCCTAGTACAACTTGATACACCAAGACAAGCTGATATCCATAGGAGGCCACCTCTTCTCTGAGGAGAAAGGGAAGAGAACATGGGGGAGGGGAAGGGAGAAGGAGAAACTGGGAGAAGAGGGAGAGAGAAGCTGTGATCAGGATATAAAGTAAATAAATAGTAAAAACAAAATCCAGTATTCAAAATTTACTCCGAGAGACTAGGGAATTAAAATAAGAAAAGTAGGCTTACAGTACCTTTAATATACTAAATAACTTTTTCTTAAAAAAAAAAAAAAGAAAGAAAAAAAAAAAAAGAAAATTGAAGCTGGGTAGAGTGTGTGGTGGCATACACCTATAATCCCAGCTATTCAGAAGGCAATATCAGGAGGATTGCATATCTTATACCAACATAGGCTATGCAATGACCTCCTTTATCTAAAATAAAAAGTGATTAGAAATGTAGTGAGGAGGATGTGGAGAAAGAGGAACAGTCGTCCATTGCTGGTGGGATTGCAAGCTTGTACAACCACTCTGGAAATCAGTCTGGCGGTTCCTCAGAAAACTGGACATAGTACTACTGGCAGATCCAGCAATACCTCTTCTGGGTATATACCCAGAAGATGTTCCGACTGGTAATAAGGACACATGCTCCACTATGTTCATAGCTGCCCTGTTTATAATA
>NC_034590.1:89493091-89496975 GCF_900095145.1 Mus pahari | reverse complement strand
CAGTGCCTGGCAAATACAGAAGTGGATGCCCACAGTCATCTATAGGATGGAACACAGGGCCCCCAATGGAGGAGCTAGAGAAATTACCCAAGGAGCTGAAGGGGTCTGCAACCCTATAGGAGGAACAACAATATGAACTAACCAGTACCCCCAGAGCTCGTGTCTCTAGCTGCATATGTAGCATAAGATGGCCTAGTCGGCCGTCATTGGGAAGAGAAGCCCCTTGGTCTTGCAAACTTTATATGCCCAAAAAAGGGGAATGCCAGGGCCAAGAAGTGGAAGTGAGTGGGTAGGGGATCAGGGCAGGGGGTGACATTCGGGATAGCATTTGAAATGTAAATGAAGAAATATCTAATAAAATAATTTAAAAAACAAGAAATGTAGTGAGGTCACAATCAGAAGGCACAAAGGCTACATTCAAATAGCAGGGATTTTGTTGTTTTGCCTCCCGGAGTTCTGAGATTAAAGGCATGTGCTTTAGTAGGCATATTTTTGTCTGGCCTACATGGCTGATTTCTCTTTAAGCAAAACAAAATAAAAATTATAAATACACAAAAACATAAGCTCTAGAAAACCTGATTATTTATGAGTCACACAGAGCTGGGGACTCTCAAGCTCATTGTACTATTAGCTGCACAGCCCCCACAATCACCTGATTTTTCTAAGTCAAAAACCTTAATTTTCTCATCTTACCGTATAAATTTCAAGAACAAGAGTTATTGACTGTACTGGGTCCAAGCTACTAAACACCTTCTTCAGAGCGAGCCCCAACATTACAATCTTTGCTAAATGGCCCAGCATAGACAGTTGACATCTGTGTCTACTTGGTCTTCATCTATAGGACAAATAACAGAACAAAGAGGTAGCTGTGAAAAAGAATTGAAATCATAAGGCAAAGCATGTCTTACCTTTTCAAATGTCTCAAGTTCAGAGTTATTAAAAGTCTGGAAATACGGCTTAGTAGTGAAGAGCACTTTTTGCTCTTGCAGAAGAGGTAGGTTTGGTACCCAGCACTCACATGGTGGCTTATAACCATTTATAACTCCAGTTCCAGGGCACCAGTTGCCCTCTTCTGACTTCCAAGGGCACAAAGCATTAATGTGGAACACACACATACTTGTAGAAAAAACATTCCCACATAAAAAGTAAAATAAACCTTTAAAGAGAAAGGGAGAGAGATTAAAGGCCCACGCCTTTAATCCCAGCACTTGGGAGGCAGAGGCAGGCAGATTTCTGAGTTTGAGGCCAGCCTGCTCTACAGAGTGGGTTCCAGGACAGCCAGGGCTACACAGAGAAACCCTGTCTCGAAAAACCAAAAATAAATAAATAAATAAATAAATAAATAAATAAAATAAAATAAACAAAAAGTTTGTATTCAAGGATGCAACAGAATTTATAATAGAAAAATTTATTTATAATAAAAAAATTAAAAATACAAATGTTCTCAATAATAGCTATACCACATAGTAGTAGAATATCTTATATACCTTAAAAATAAGAAAAATTAAGTAATAACATAAAAGGAGGAATTTTAAGTTAAATAAAATTTAAAGTTGCAAGAATGGGCTGGGCACACAGGGAAAATCTGTCTTGAAAAACCAAAAAAAAAAGAATGGGCTGGGCAAAAAGATCAATGGATAAGGTACCTGCTTGATGACGTGTGCTCAGGTTGCCAGCACCCACATGAAAACCTGAGTGCAAACAGCGCACACCTCTAATCCCTGTGCTGTCAGGTAGAAACAGGATGACCAAATAAGTGATCCCTAGAGTCAGTGAGACACTCTGTCCCCCAAAATAAGCTAAAAGAGATAAAAGAAGCCGGGTGTGGTGGCACACGCCTTTAATCCCAGCACTTGGGAGGCAGAGGCAGGCGGATTTCTGAGTTCAAGGCCAGCCTGGTCTACAAAGTGAGTTCCAGGACAGCCAGAGCTACACAGAGAAACCCTGTCTCAAAAAACCAAAAAAAAAAAAAAAAAAGATATTTAATGATGGCCTCTGCCTGTGCATGCATGGGCATACGTACTCACCTACCCACATACCTGTACACATATACACATACACCAAACACCTATAAAGTTAAGTTGCAAAACAATGTAATCAGTCCGATTACTGTTTTATAAAACATGTTTTCAAATGTTGATGTTTATTGAAATAATTTGGAGAAAGAGATGTGAATCTAATCAAGTGTGCACTCCTTAATGGAGAGAGGTTGTAAATTATCAAACACTTCAGCAGAATCCATCTACTTATACTGTTTTTCATCTCCTCAGCGAAGAGGGGTAGAAAGGGCTGAAAGGAGAACTGCACAATGTTGAAGGGGAACAAAGGGACTTCCACTCTGGCTTGCTCAAGCACCTGAGACAACAGACAGCACAGACGAGAAGAGTTAGGAACCCAGTGCCTGACTCCCCCGAGAACCACAGTAATTAATATAAAGCTGCCTTTTACTCATCCCCCAAAGTAATACACAGCTGCCTTCCAGGCCTAGAGAAAAATGGCAACAGCACAGTCTCTTAGAAAAGCCACTAAATCACTGCTCTTTGGCCTTTGGCTAAGACCCCGAATAGTATCTGCTATCTTACTATACTATCTCTCTGACCGCGAACAACAAATGAAACAAATTTCTGAAGCAGGGAGATGGAAGGGAACTTGTTCCATCCACTTCACAGGTCAACCTGGTATTGTAGACCCTCAACAATGCATACCTTCTAAGAGTGTAAGACTTGCTTACAACAGGCCTGGAGGTCCAGGCTTATAACCCCAACCACATAGAGGCTGAGGATATCAAGTTCAAGATCACACTATAGACTGAGTTCACAGTTGGGCTGGGGAACTTACTGAGACTCTAAACTAAAAAGGCTGTGGATACAGCTTAATGGATCAGCTCTTATCATACACCAGATGATGGGTTCAACCCTACTATCACATAAAAGCCATATAGTTAATACATAATACATATGACCCATACTTTAAATATTATGGAAAGTAAGTATTACAAAACCTTCAAATTACTTCTAAGTAAGAATATAAATTCCAACAGAGGCTCCCATCATTACACATTGCTATAAGTCAATGAATAAAGAAAAGAAGAAAGCATGCTTAAGAGCCATTGGTTGCAGGGGTGTATAGGGAGGAGGAAAATCAATGACCTGAAATAATTAAGTGAAGTACAAACAAAAACACCCCTAGAAAGAAAGTCCTAGTAAATGCAAATGTCCTAATGTTGATACTTTCTGCCTACAAGCCTGGCAGCCAGAAAGCAGCATGAAGTATATAGAAAAAAGGGGTGCTGCCCTTTGTGGGTGTAGCAGAGATAAAAATAAAAATGTAAATTAAAGCTCTCGCAGAGAGAGAGGGAACATATGCTAACCTTTCCTAATATTATAAATTCATCTTTTCTCCCTAACATCATAAAATTAGTCTCAAACAAACAAGCCCCCCTAAACCCCAAGTATTAAAAATAGAGTGGTGGGGTGTATGCCTATAACTTCAGCACTAGGGGGATAAGGCATGCTAGTGAATATGAAAGAACACTGCAGTATTTTATGTTCTCACCTCTCTCTCCCTCCCAGCCTCTGTTTCTCTGAACCAACAGAAGCAAAATGGGAGGCAACTTTCCACTCCAGAGATTCTCTCTTAGAATGTAAACAAAGTGAACTCTGCCTCATATTCTGGAGAACCCAGGGGCTACCTGAGAAACTGGTTTCCTCTCATTGGATTTGGAGATCTGACAGGACTAGAAGACTTGTTTAGAAATTATTTAATAGAGCTAAGATGAAAGGATGAAGGATGGACTATCCAGAGACTACCCCATCCGGGGATCCATCCCATCATCAGCCACCAAACCCAGATACTAATGCACATGCCAGCAAGATTCTGCTGAA
>NC_034590.1:89477825-89492791 GCF_900095145.1 Mus pahari | reverse complement strand
AAAAAAAAAAAAAAAAAAAAAAAGGAAGCCATAAGGAGCAAACCAGTAAGTAGCGCTCCTCCATGGACTCTTAGCTCCTAACTCCAGGTTCCCTGATTTACCTCAATGATAGATTATGATGTAGAGGTCAAATAAATCCTTTGCTCCCTAAGTTGTTTCGGCCATGATTATTTATCATAACAACAGAAAGTAAACCAGGAGAGTAAGGTAAGAAATCTGATGGAAGCTGAAAGACATGTAGCAAGATATTTAAAGTACTACAAAGAAAACAAATGTCACCCAAAATATGATCCAAACATCAAAGTTTTCAAAAAAATGACTGTTACATACATAAAAGCTGTTAAGAATTTAGTACCTACAGACTCTGTACTGTCCAGATTAAAAACTGAATTTATATGAAGGATTAATACTATATTAGATGTGATAAACACATAGTAAATATACATATTGTATCTTTTTACTAAAACTATTTTCTTATATGTGTATGAGTGCTTATCTGCATATAGGTATGTGTGCCACAATATGTTCCTTGTGCTGGTAGAGGTCAGAAGAGGGCATCAGATCCCCTAGCACTGGAATTACAGGTGGTTATGAGCTGCGATGTTGGTGCTGGAAACTGAGCCAGGGTCCTCTGTAAAGGCAGGCAGTCTGCTGATACACTGACCATTGTTCCAGCCCCTCAAATCTTTTTAAATAATCCACAACCAAAGCAAAAATAGTAACAATATAGAGTAGGTTCTATTATATATATAGGAGTAAGCTATGATGACAACCATAGCAATAAGGACAGAAGGAAAGGAATGAAAGTATGTGGTGTAGAGTTCTTATACAGGAACGAAAAGGTGTGCTATTATATAAAGGTAAATTGCAATACAGAACTATCAATGCCAGTATACTATAAATCCAAATGCAACCACTAAAATACACAACTTAGAACTATCATTTTCTGGGTTCACTAATATCATGGTTTGTAGGCTTTACAGAGGGTACGCTATTCCTATTAGTCTAATAGTGACATTTTAATCTTGAGATTAAAGATGTTTTACTGGACATTCAATGGGAGAGAACTCATACTTGGCACTATAAACCTAGCCAATTGTCCATGGCTAGTGAGGTCATGAATCCAAGAGAAGAACCTACTACTGCCACCTCTCTACATGCATACTAAATACTTACTCTCCTAGCACAGGTAAGTGCAGGTTTCACCCCTCATAATGAAGATTCTTTCTGTAGTAGGTGGAGGCTATTACAGAAATCCACAACTGGTCAGAATGCAGAGAACAACTGCCTGTGGGGTCTTAGCCCCAGTTCATACATCTACACCATAGCCTTATACCCAAGGCTTAGGGAACACTGCAGAAAAATTGCAAGAGCCAAAGACCAGGATCCAAGCACGATCCAAAAGATATACCTGTGAATTCTCCACAAAAAGGTTGCCTAAACAGTACTGCATATGACTCCAGTTGACATGCCAACCTGGATGGAGGGAAATCTGAGAGAAGCAGTCAGTCTTCTCCAGGGATAAGCTCCCCGATAGGTTCCAATCCTAACTAGTCAAGCCCTAAATACATATCAGCAACACTAAGTAGAAAAGAGATACACACACATACACACGTGCGTGGTTCATAGATGTGTGCATGCATGTGCACACCTGCACGCACGCGCACACACACACACACACACACACATACATATATATACATATCCAATAATATTAAATAAAGAGGTTATTAATTTGATGATGGAACTGGATTAGGTAGAAGAATGGATAGAAATATAGTATTCAGAGGTGAAATTCTCAAAAAGAACTTTTAACAAAAACAATTATGGGGATAAAATGGTGGCTTAGTTGTTAATAACACCAGCTGTTTCTCCAGAGGCCCTAGGTTCAATTCCCAGGACCCATTGAAGAGTCCAAGACTGTGACTCCAGTCTCTCAAGATATGAAACCTTCTTCTGGGCTCCATAGGCACCAGGCAGAGGTGCACAGTCATGCATGTAGGTAAAATACCAACACATATACCACCCCTCCCCCAAACAATAGAAGGAAAAGAAAAGTATTATAGACAATAAATGATCAAAAAAAGTAAAATAACATTTCAGGGAGGGTCAGCATCTTGCTGAGCAACCACAAGGACCTGATTTGGCCACACATAAAAGCCAGGAATTTAAGCACACTTCTAATTCCAGGGCTGGGTGAGTAGGGAAGACAATTGAATGCTCATGTCCCTATTATATACAGAACAACAACAGATAAAATATAAAAAGACACAGCCAGGCTCCAAAACAAGCATCTCCATATACTGGCAACACAAGACTATGTGGTGTGCAAGGCCAAGCCTGCTGGTCTCTGAAGCAGATGCTGACAGCTGGCAGGTCTGCTGCTATGAGGTGACTGACTTAACAGTGCTCAATGAAAGATTTGAAACAGAAGTCAGACTTGCTCATTTTAGCCAGGGTTACTGGTGCAAAATTCTTGGTACTTCCATGGATTGTACAAAGTGCTGCATCCTCCTGTTGTGAATACATACTACAAAGGTATAATAGGTCATTCACCTCTTTATTTGAAGAGCATTTAATAGTTTGACAATTTCTATAAGAAGAAAGCTCATCTATATCCTGGGTCAAGAAAAGGAGTTTCTGACCCATTGAATCCAGGCATTTTAAAACACTGTAAAGAAGTAAAGGAGATTAAAATAAGAATAGTCATTTTTTTAGATTATGCTTTGATAGTTAACTTTTGAGCCTATACTTCTGTTCAATATTGTAGTCACTGGCAATATTTAGCTATACAAATTTAGGTTCAAAGCTCAGTTAATCAACTGAATTTGTCACATGTGATTAGTGGTTACACTATCTAGCATATTTTCATCACTGCAGAAAGTCTAATTACAAAATGTTATTCTAATTTCCATTCCTCTTAGGAATATACCTAAAGCTTTCTATCAAGATTTAAGCAACAGTCTAAGGATTTGACATATTCATTATGCTTCGAAATCAAACCCTTTCTGAGCATGTATGTATTTCTCCAATCTGGACAATGCATCAAAGGCTACAGGCTTTAAGTGTTCTAACTTAAAAACAACAAATCTAATATTGTCTTCATTTGTTCCCTTCACCCCTAAGACAAGAGTTTCTCAGCATAGCTCGGGCTGTCCTAGAATTCTCTATATAAATCAGGTCGCCCTTGGACTCACAGAGAGATATGTGTGCCTCTGATTCCTGAGTGCTGTGATTAAAGGCTCTATAATTTCTTCTAATAATACTTAGCTCAATTATTTCTGTGTTTTTTAAATGAAAAATATTTTAGACACTGATCACATTCAGAAAACTAGAAAGTCCATCCTTCATTTTCCTTTGCTCTTGGTTTAAATGGAGAATACCATCTCATATGTGCAGCTCCTTCCTTGTCTCCTTGCTCCTGATTAGCTGCTAGTGCCTCCAGATTTAACTCTGCAATCTATAAGAATATAAAGCATTAAGAATCATTTTTAAGTTTTGTACAGCACTTGAGGTTAAAATAAAATCCACTTAAGTGATATTCTCTGCTTCTTTAGAACTGTGGCTGTGCCACTGCCTTAAGTACATGCTGGCTTCAATAGTATCAGATGGTTTATGGCTGCTTAGCAATCTGTCACCAGCTACTAACAGTTTATAAAGAGCCAAGAAAGACTGAGTGAAAAGTAAGGCAATTTTGGCTCATCAGCATTCTTTACTCAGTCCTGAAAAATGTATTTCTCTGAAAACATGTAACTTTTTAGAAATGAAAAACAACTTTTACAACAACATCAAAATTCAATACATTAATACAAAACTGCTAAAAAGTCTAATATTTATTCATAAGGAGAGAGGTCTACTTGAAAAGTGAGATATTTTTTCAAAATAACCTATTTGGAGTTCAACAGATGGCTCAGTGGTTAACAGCTCTTACTGCTCTTACAGAGAACCGAGGTTCAGTTCCTAGCATCCACATGGTGGCTCATGACCATCTCTAACTCCAATTCCAGGGGATCTCATGCCCTCGTCTGGCCCACATAGTCACCAGGCATGCACATGGTGCACAGATATCCATGCAGGCAAAAACACTCATACACATAAAATAAATCTAAATGACAAGACTTACCAAGCACCACACTATTTAGAGTCTCCCTGTGTCCTACCATTTCCAGAAGCAGCACTGCTGAATTGCTCTGTGATTTATTTGTACATGTGTACTAGTAACATCTGCTAAAAAAATCACAACCATTCTTAAAGAATGAAGGAGGTGTGGTTCAGTCAGGTGCTCCAACAGGAGCTGGCATACTGGTAGGCAGAGGCAGTTTCACCATGACTGGTAGGCAGGCCGTGGATAACTGGCTCTAGGAAGAACTTATTCTGATTTCAATTACCTGTAGAAGCAAGTGATCAGAGTACTGGACAAAAGGAGAGAGGTGGCAAAGACCCTTCAGTTTTCCTGAACCCACCAGCATTGTTCAGTGCCTCAGCAACCCTCAGACAGCTCTAGAGGGGTAAGGGACCCAAAACTCAAGAACTCTAGCACACTTGTCATTCTCCTACCACTGCTACTGCCCATCAGGACATTAGGAAGAGCATACGGCAGAGCTCGGAGCAAGGGGCAGCATCTGGATCAGAACAAGAGACTCCGAGCTGCACAGACTATGGAGAGAACAGCAGCAGTGCAGTGAGTCTGAAGCTGAGAGACTCTCAATAACCCCACCTTGGACAGAGCAGTAGAACTATACTCACAGGGGAATTCTGTGAAAGAACCTTGTGGAGTAACATCATAAACAACTAAAAGTCCACGCAGCCCACTGGGCATCGGTAGAATTATATACAGGTGTGACCATCATTCACAACTCAAAGTTGGAAGAACACACAGAGGTGTTACTAGCATTTGTGACTCTTAAGTATGAAGTACTGCTCACAGACAGAACAACTGTCTGTAACTCAATCATCCAAAGACAGTCCCAGAGGGAAGAACAGGACTTGCTATCACAGAGGAACTACCAGAGGTGGCATGGGCTTCTGATAGACAAGAAATGTGAAAACTGAACTCTAGCCATCAGAGTTTCCACATTCCATAGCTCCATCGAACTCTTCCCTCATGTTCGTTCCACCCTAATTTAACACTCAATGTCAATTTGGCATGACAACTGGGTCCTGCTTAGTTCCCTCTTATACTGCTTATTTCCCTTCTTTATTCTTTCCCCCTTCGCTTTCTTCTAAAGAAAGGGTCTGTCTGGCTCAGTCTCCAGAGAGTTGAGGTTGTACTGTTATCTGATTACCTATTTTTACCTTTCTCTTTTCAGTTTATTTTTAATCAAAATTATGTCCCCCTCACTTTTGTCCCTATAGGTCCTTTAATCCTAGTACTTGGAATGAAAATGTAGTAGAATCACTACAAATTTGAAGCCAGTCTGGGCTATATTTGCATAGTAAGTTACAGTCTAGCCAGGATATACAGTAAGACATTTGTAATGGTAATGGGGGGGGGCTACATTCTTTTTGTTACTGTATAACTGCAGGCTGTTTCTACACCTTCTTTAGCTCATTCTAGAATAACTGGCACAGAGATCTGGTATTTTTTAATCAGTCAGCGTAAGCCTGAGCTGGGCAGGTTCTGAGCTATTCTACCCTCTAAGCTATTTACCTCCCAGCAACAGACCCATTTAACTTAGAATTTAAACCTTGCCCTGGTTTTCTCTGTCCCATGTGTGTCCTCATGGCAAATCCCTTGGTGACCTAATTCTCATAACTCCTGTTGGACCTTCTGTCTCATGGCCACCTCTTTTCTCCTCCTTCATGGTTCTCCTCATACCTCTCTCTCTCCCTGGGACCCCTGGCTGGGATCAGAAGTCCCACCCTATTCTCTTCTGCCCAGCTAATTTACTGATCAGCTCTTTATTGACAAATCAGGTGACAAAGAGAAGGGTGATGCTTCATAAAAATAACAATACCAAAGTACAATCCATACTCAACTCTTTGCCAATACAAAGACAACCTTTACATGGTTATCACTACAAACAGTGCCTCAAGAAAACCAACACCACCACCAAGAAAAACAATTCTACAGTCTTTAAGAAACTGTCCTTTTCAAATACATATCCACTGAACTGCTGCTCAAACAATGGAATGTGTGCCTATTCTAATCCAAGAGAGCCCAGTAATTTTCATACACAACATCAGTTCAATGATTGCCATCACCAACACGGTGCTCAGCATATTCAATGCACTGTGTTAAGAGCTGTATATATAGTTATCTGCCTCAATACTAACCCAACAAACTACATATTTTCATTTTAAAGATTTAGAAACAAGTTGTTCAGAGAAACTGCCAGTTTATATAACTAGATACTGTATAGCATACTTTTAAAAATAGATAAGCCCAACTTCAGAGACTGTATATACTTAATATATTATGTTAGTGATTTGGGTCTTAATTCTGCCTGTGGTAGTATGAATATGCTTGACCCAAGGAGTGGCACTGTATAAAGGTATGGTCCTGTTGAAGGAAGTGTGTCCCTGTGGGCATGGGCTTTAAGACCCACATCCTAGCTGTCTAGAAGTCAGTCTTCTCCTAGTGACCTTCAGACGAATAGGTGGAACTCTCAGTTCCTCCTGCACCATGCCTACCTGCATGCTGCCATGCTCCCAAGAGTTGTCTTGGTCATGGTGCTAGTTCATGCAGTAAAACCCTAACTGAGACACTAACCTTAATGGCATCACTAATTCTGTAAAGAAATAATGATCTATCACTTTTGTTATATTAAGCAAGAGAAAGGTACTAGTCAAAGATACTAACCTTCTTTGGCCCATACTTAAGAAAATACTGAACCAGCTCAAGAGCTGTTCTATCATCTTCTATGCCATCATGGCCGAGCTTGTTAGGACACTGAATATTCTTCCTAGAAAGTGTGGATAAAAATCTATGTATCTGGGAATATTTTCAAATGGTTATTTCTTTTAATCACAGTATGTAAAGTCTCACCATTATATCAATCTGATTTGCATCACAAAAATCAAGATTCCCTTATTCTGCTCAATTGCTAGTCCTTCACAGAGATACTGGACTCTAGAACAACCAGGAATGGATTTGATCACAGGAAGTGGACTACATGAATCAAAGATTAGCCAATGAAGTCTCTAACCTACTGCCCAGCCATTCTAAGACATATCAACAGTTAAAGTTTCCTTCCAGAAGTTTATTATTTCAGATGCAAGAATCCATACATTTAAATATCTCTGGTTATTTATGAAAAATCTTAACTATAGATATATTTTTGATAATACACCTACTACATCTAATTTTTATATCTATATATCATTATCAATATATATATATCATTATCAATATCTATATGTACCCTACTCAGCAACTCTATTTTATTCTAAGTAATATCTTAGGGCTTTCCACATTTGCAAATACAGATCTATCTCAGTCCTTTGAACAATAACACAAATAACTGTAATTTAACCAGTCCTCTACAATTTTCTTCTTTTCATTTTGAACCATCTTGTAATGAACATGCACTTATAAGATATACTCAATAACTATGTTATATTTTGAAACTCTACGATACTAGGAACTGAACCTAAGGCCTTACACATGATAGGCAAATGTTCTACCTCTAACCTCCTTTAAGATGTTTTCAAGGAGCTGGAAAGATGGTTCAGTAGTTAAGAGCACTGACTACTCTTCCAGATGACCCAGAATCAATTCCCAGCATCAACATGGTGGCTCACAATTGTCTGTAATGCCAATTCTAGGAGACCCAACGCCCTCACACAGATACACAAACAGATAAAACAGTAATGTATACAAAATATAAATAAATACACTTTTAAAAATTAACCATATTTGTTTCTTTATATGTGTGGGTGTGTACGATGTGTGTTTGGTTGTGGCATAGGAAGAAGACAACTTATGGGAGTCAGTTCTCCCATGGATAGAATGTAAGCCATGAGGCTTGGCAGCAAATGCCTTTATCCACTGAGTCATGTTGCCACCTAAATACCATTTGTTTTTAAACTTTAATTTTTAGACAGGGTCTCACTAAGTTGCTTGAGCTGACCTTAAACTAGACCTGGAAATTCTTGAACTTGGGAATCTTTTGATCTAGCCTTCAAGGTAGTTGGGATTACATGCTCACATTATGAGGGCCAACTATATTCCCCTAATTCCTTAATTTTGGAGGGAGTAATGTTTATAAATTAAGAGAGACAACAAAAACTCAATTGGATAATATATATTAACTTATGTGCAATCTATCAGGACAACATTATAACATACATAAACCTACCCCAAAATAACTTTGGCTAAGAATGATAGCTTAAATCTTCTGCCTTGTTTTCCAACATAAAGCAATGAGGTATCAATGACATATGGATATATCATCTGAGGAGGAAAGAGAATGAATGAATGAATTGTATCTTATGCTAATGGAATAAACAGGGAACACAAATAGGATTAAAGAGCTCAAGTCTTTCCATCTCAGTTGAATAGAACACTACAGAATAAAACCTTAAAGTAGATACACACTTAATACTCTGAGATCCAAGTCTAGGCAATGGCCCACTAACACAGCATCAGGAGGAAGCAGTTCTCTTAACAGCTTCTGTACATCTTTGAGTTTTGTTGTCACTGGGTTAAGAATCTCCTTCGTGATTCCTATAAAACTTTTAATAAAGAGAGAGAAATAGACAAACTAAAATATCAACTTTTCTCCAAGAAAACTCTTTGAAAAACTACACTTAATAACACCTATTATAGAAAAAAACTGAAGATCTAGATAAGCAGAAGAAGTTAAGAAAAAATCAATCATTAAACAGAGGAAAAACATGGACATGATGTAGGTGTAAGGAAGGACTTAAATAGGTCCTTTCATTTGCCCAAGACAAATGTGTTGTCAAAATTGACAAGTAGGGCTTCATAAAACCTAAAAGTTTCTGCAGAGTCAAAACAAATAATCAAACTGGTGAAAAGGAAGCCCATAGAATAAGACAGAATTTTTGCCAGCTATATATCTGACAAAGGTTTAATATCCAGAATATATAAAGAATTCAAAAACCAAAGAGGTAAAAAAACAAAATAAAACAAAACAAATGACCCATTTTGGGGAAAAAAAAAAAAGGTGGTGGTTGGGGGNGAGGGGTTATGACCTGAATACAGAGTTCTCAGAAGAAGAAAAAAATAATGGCAAGGAAACATCTCGAAAAATATTCACCTGCCCTTGCATTTAGGGAAATACAAATCAAAATAACTGAGATTTCATCTTACCTCAGTCAGAAGAGCAAAGGTGAACAACAGACAACAAATGCTGGAGAAGATGAGAGGAAAAGGGTACCCTCGTTCACTGTTGATGGGATTGGAAACTGCTGCAGTCATTGAAAGCAGTGTGGAGAATTCTCAAAAAGCTAAAAATAAATTCTCCATGACACAACTCTACCATTCCTTGTAGTATGCCCAAAGGATCTGACATCCAACTCCACAGATAATTTACTCAGTCATACTCACTTCTTCTGTATTCACAAGCACTAGGAAATGGAATCAATTTAAATGCCCTATTACTAATAAATGGATAATGAAAATATGATATACAGGGTGGAGAGATGGCTCAGCAGTTAAGAGCACTGACTACTCTTCCAGAGGTCCCGAGTTCAATTCCCACCAACCACATGATGGCTCACAACCATCTGTAAAGGGAGCCGATGCCCTCTTCTGGAGTGTCTGAAGACAGCTACATTGTACTCCTATACATAAAATAAATCTTAAACAAACAAGCAAAAAAACCCAACAACAAACAACTAGCCAGGATTCTGGTCCACTATAAAAACAAATAAACAAACAAACAAATAAATAAATAAATAAATAAAACTTAAAAAAAAAAAGAAAATATGATATACATATACTATATAGAAAGGAATTTTAATCCAGCAACATGGTTAATCTGGCAAAGGATCACATTCAAAAACAGGTTTCTATGATCCGGCTGGAATGTAGACACGTCTTTAGTACACACCTTCGATCCCAAACAAGGTAAATAAGGTTAGTTTATGAAAGGAGGCAGCCATGTTTGAAAGTGACAGACAAAGTTTGAGGGGCAATGTGACGAATCAGAGATAGATTTGACAGAATGAGACAGAGAAAGGATATGCCCAACTCCTACAAGAAGTGAATACTCACAATCATCCACTGGCTGGAGCACAAGGTCCCCAATGGAGAAGCTAGAGAAAGTACCCAAGGAGCTGAAGGGATCTGAAGCCCTGTAGGCAGAATATCAATATGAACTAACCAGTACCCCCCAGAGCTCCTTGGAACTAAACCACCAATTAAAGAAAACACATGGTGGAACTTGTGATTCTAGCTGTATATGTAGCAGAGGATGTCCTAGTCAGTCATCAATGGGAGAAGAGGCCCTAGGCCCTGTGAAGGCTCTATGCCCCAAAATAGGGGAATGCCAGGACTGGGAATGGGAATATGTGGATTGGGGAGCAGGGGGCTAGGGGAAGGAATAGGGGATTTTTGGAGGGGAAACTAGGAAAAGGGGATAACATTTGAAATGTAAATAAAGAAAATATCTAAGAAAAAAAGAAAAGGAGAACAGACAGAAAAAAGAGGCAACTTAAAGAGAACAGAACAGAGAGAGGAGGCAGTTTTACTGGGATAATTTTATAGAGAAAGGATGCAATTGGAGACAGAATGAGCCAGAGAATGAAAATAAACCATAAGATTAAAACAGATTGAAGAGTTAGCTGGAGGCCAAGAAGAGCAATCCAGTTAGAAGCTTAGAGAAGCCAGTTTGACTCAGTCATCTTAGAGAGGAGTTTTGGCGAGAAAAACTGAGTTGAACTAGTCAGCCAGAGTTCAGAAAGAACTAGAAGGGGCGGAGCTTACTCAGCAGTAAGCCTCCCAGCAAATAAAAGTTACTTTTACAACTACAGAATACTATTCAGCTGTAAAAAATAAAATAAAATCATGAACTCTACAGATAAGTGGATGAACGAGAAAAGATGTTAATGAATGAGGTATTCCAGACCCAGAAACACAAACGTGGCCTATTTTCTTGTATTGAAAACTCCTAGCTCCAAATCTTCAGATGTGAATACATAGCCTATATTAACCAGAGAAGTAAAACAGGCCATTGCTAGGATAGCAGGGCTGGAGAACAATAGAGTAGAATAGCAGGGCTCAAGCAATCTGATCAGGGTAATGAAAGACGTGTGCAGGCTCCTTAGAGAGAGGAGGAGATAAATACAGAAGGTGGGAAGTAGCTAAAAGAACAATATGGACAGCTGAAAAGGAATCATCCTATTAACTATTTACGTAAACAAACAAATCTATAATGTATGCAATTTAATTTATAAATACAACTTTTCTCATCTAAGCTGAAGGTGCCCTCTCCAAGAGCCACAGACCACCTATAAAAACCCTAATGCCAGATATGAGAAGCACTATTTGGAGTTGTTCACCAAGGCTGACAAAGAGACTCATGTAACTAACATGCAGCCTGTTGCTGTTACCCTAGGTTACCCGCTGAGATAGAAGTTAAGTCCCTATAGCTGAAGACACATGCACTTCAGAAACAGGGCCCAGGAACCCCCCGAGCTGAACCTGACCTGAATGCCCTCTCCTCGAGGGCTAGCTTTCATGGTACCAGGAGGTACTATGAAAACTTCCAAAGGAGAGAGACAACCAGTATCTATGATGCTTATGAACCACATGACAAGCATGTCAGGATAACCCTATGGCTGCAGTGGTGGCCCATATACCTTGGCGGTCATCAACAGCTCTCTAATTGGACTTAAGGCCCATTCAACAAGAGGGATATCATTCCTGGTACAGAATCCTAGCTAACTAATCAGTGTTACTGATCTCATTGGCTATTGGAGGAGAATCTACAACCACTAATACCTAACCAGCATAATCCCTAACAACAATCTATAAACGTTTATTCTTATACCTACAGATAAGCATAGTTTTCATCCCAATCAAGGAAAAGTCTCTCTGAAACACAGATACCACTGCAGAAAACGACAACCAATCAAATAAACGCAGAGGTGTGAACCTAGTCCCAGTGGATGCATTTGCAATATACTCCCATACCTATAGCTCTGGGAACATTGTGAAAGAAAGAATGGAAGATTTTAAAAGCTCATCAGGGACTTTGATGTGAGATTGTCTCTGAATGATGTCAGAAGCAACACCTATAAAGTCTCAGCAACATAACTGCCCGAATGTAAGTTTAACAAAGAAGCACCAATGAACATGCAAAACTGCAGAGGGGTGAGGGGGAGGGGAGACCAGGAGGCCTCAACCCTGTGCAAAAGACTCCAGGCAGTGAGGGAAGCTGGGAGTGGGAGAGATGGCCTTCTTCAGGGAAGAGCATAGGAACTGAGTGTCTAATGCCAAACAGAGGTTTGAAAACATATATACAAGTAACTTACATTTGGGAATTTTTATGTATATCCAAATAAATATATGCATGCAATAACAATTGATAAACAAAACAAGAATTTGAAGAAGAGCAGAGAGGTACATAGGAGAGTTTGGAAGGCAAAAAAGGGAGGGGAGAAATGGTAGAATTAAAATATAACCTCAAGGGCTGGAGAGATGGCTCATCAGCTAAGAGCACTGGCTGTTCTTCTAGAGGTTCTTGAGTTCAATTCCTAGCAACCACATGGTAGTTCCCAACAATCTATAATGCTATCTGATGTTTTCTTTTCGCATGTAGGTGTATATGCAGATAGAACACTCATATATATAAAATAAATAAATTTTAAAAATATATAATCTCAAAAATGAACAAAAAACAATAAAAATAGCTATAGCTTTATAATCCAAAGATTATAATTTTCTACATTTTAGTAAATATCCATTCTTTTTTTTCTTTTAAGACTGGGTTTCTCTGTGTAGCCTTGGCTATCCTGGACCTCACTCTGTAGACTGGGCTGGCTTTGAACTCACCAAGATCTACCTGCCTCTGCCTCTCGAATGCTGGGATTAAAGGTGTGTGCCACCACTGCTCAGCTCCTTCCACATTTTTGTATGTATACATTTATATATATATTTCATATGTGCTACTTTGTGATTATATCTGTATGTCAATAATTGAATTCTAGCCTATCTCTTTAAATGGTAAGAGTATTCTATTTTGCAGCTTAAAAAAAAAACTAATCCTCTAATTGATATTTGAATTGTCTTTTCAAAAGACATTTATATTTTCATCTTTTTAATAATACTATGACAAAACTGCTTTCACATATCTTTTTGCTGCAAATGACTACTTTCTAGAAAAACAATTCAATTATCAGGTCTTCTATTAGAACAGCCTTTATCATTGGCATTAGGTCAGTCTATTCCTAATGCCTGGGTACAACTTCAGTCAACAAAAATGATGTTTTACTGTTCTTTCCTTTGTCCAGTCACTGTGTACTTCTGAAGTTTTATGCTAATCTTTGAAAAAATAAAAATTAAAAGACTAAAATTGGCCAGGTGTGGTGGTACAAGACTTAACCCCAGCACTTGGGTGGCAGAGGCAAGTAGACCTCTGTGTATCAAAGGGCGGTTTGGTCTATATAGCAAGTACCACATAGTGAGAACCCTGACTTAAGGAGGGGAGATAGGGTGCAGACTAAAATTTAGGGCTTCAAATTTTTGTCATAAAAATATGTTTATTTGGGGAGTCAAGATAGATTAAGCACTGAGATCATTTGACTGACAAATAACTGTATGCAGATACTCAAACAAGATGTTGTCAGAACACAAACCCTCTTCTCCAGCTATGTGGCAGTTGCTAAGAAACAAATACAACTTCAAGACTCGCAGATAATATTCTGCTGACTTATCACAGTAAAAGTGAAGAACAAGGGTAAAAGTATTATAACTTCAGCAGCCATTTATTTGAAAATAAGAGATAAAACTCAAGTAGCAGAAACTGTAGGCATTCCTGCTAAGTCATACTCTGTTTTAGAATGGTAGCTATAGGAAGAACCAGTCAGGTGAAGTAAAGAATACCTGGTAAGGTAGGCCAGAATCTTGAGATCAGGTTTGACAAGTTCATCCATAAGACAGTAGCCTCCCTCAGTAACCAGTGAGATGCGTGTTAGTTCTTTCCCCATGGATGTAAGGCACTAAAAGACAAAATACACTCAGGCTGCTGAACTGCAAAAGTCACTGCTTCCCCTCATTATATTCACTGTACCAGCTACCACCTACCCTCAGCCACATGGATTCCTGCCAGCAACTACAGGATCCAGCATGAATGAAATTGAAGCTGGGGTAGTTGTTGAACATTATGTTTAATGAAAGCAATGCAATACAATTATACAATTGCTCTGGAATTTTATTATTGGCTTTTTTTTTAAGATGATGATGATGAATGGCCAGAGAAGCTAAGGCAAAATCAAAGTTCAAAGTCAACCTGAGATCCTGTTTTAGGTTTTTTTGTTTTGTTTTGTTTTGTTTTTTATGGAAATAATAGTATCAATCACAGCATAACTATCATCTATAAACTATGTATTACCCACCATTATGGCTAAGAACCACCACTTTTACTAATCACTCTCTAAATTTATAGCATAGCCTTAATTATTACCTACTTTATAGGGGGATAAACTGAGGCAAAGAGGGATTAAGGAAACTCAAAGTGACAGCTATTAACAGGGAGTATCAGAATACAGACTAACAAGGATTAAGGAACTGTATTTGCCAGCACTACAGGAAAAGGATATACTTGTTTTTGGAAGAGTTACTAAATTATCAGGGAACTCCTATTTCTAATCTTCAATGTGCAAAATCTAAGTCAATGGTAAATAAGGAGTCTTTGTGGCAGTCACAGTATAGAGTATTTGTTCAAAAAAATCAATCTAGCCGGGCGTGGTGGCGCACGCCTTTAATCCCAGCACTCAGGAGGCAGAGGCAGGCAGATTTCTGAGTTCGAGGCCAGCCTGGTCTACAAAGTGAGTTC
>NC_034590.1:89447019-89477780 GCF_900095145.1 Mus pahari | reverse complement strand
AGGCCAGCCTGGTCTACAAAGTGAGTTCCAGGACAGCCAGGGCTATACAGAGAAACCCTGTCTTGAAAAACCCAAAAAAAAAAAAAAAAAAAAAATCAATCTTTTCTGGTAATGAAATTTTTTGTTTTGTTTTGTTTTGTTTGAAATCCGCCTGTCTCTGCCTCCCGAGTGCTGGGATTAAAGGCGATTAAAGTCATGTACCACACGCCCAGCTCAAAAAATTTTTTAATAAACACAGAAACAACTTAGAAAACTTACAACCAAATTTTCATTTGGAATACAGAGCCAAGTTTTTTTAAAGGGGTCTACTTTCAGATGCTTAATCCAAAAGCTGGAACTGAAAGGCATGAGTTCACTGGTGCACTAAACTCAAGAAATCATCTTACACTATTTGGAACGTGCTCTAAAAGATCAAAAGCATTACCTACCACTTCAGTCAAGTCCAAAGAGGGGACTGCTATCTGTTATGAAACCAGTATACTTGGAAAGGATAAAGTTTTCATAGTTAGGAGACCGTAGGAAGAAAAGAAAGTAAATATTTATTGATGCTATTTATTGAAGATAATAAATACCACTTTGGAAGAAATAATAAATACCAGGGAAACTGAAATAGTGTATGTACTGGGAACATTCTCTGTGTTATCTGAATTATAAAGACTAAATAAGAAGCAATCTCTCTTGCAAGTTTTCATTCATTCATTCATTGTTACATTCTGAGTGAATATTGTAGACTGCTGTTTTGGAGGACTAGGGCCTGGAGCCTGGAATTCCTTATTATCTAGCAAAAATTCTTTCTTCTTATGATAATTAAATCCAAAGTTAATGGACACTAGGAGATAAAGAATAACATGTGCAAATGACTCCATGTGGCATTTTTCTTTCCTAAATAAAGCAAGTGAAAATAGGAAAGAGTTATTTCACCAGTGAAATCCACATCTAAAAAGACTACAGCAGGCAGAAATCTGAGCAACTTTTCCCTTATACCTAACTCTATCCCTGAGCTTTTCCTGAAGTCACTGTTTGCAAATGTTCTTCAATTTCTTAGAATCATAACCTCAAAATTCCCTCTAGAGGTTCAATACAGGTTCTGGGAACTCTATTATATACAACTAGTTACATACAACTCAGGGGTTCAAAACATTTGAATCATTAAAGATGTGAACTTTTTTACATAGTTGATTAAGCAGCTAAAGTAGCATGCAGATTTTATCTGACAAGAATTAAAGCCTCTGGACCAGTTTCTACCTCCTAGTACCCAGAGATTTTCAATTGATTAAAATTAAAATGATTAAAAAAGTAAAAGATCTTCCTGAAGCAGTTAATAGTTGCTAGGGGAGGAAGAGATATTTTTTTCAGTAGTGTGGCCACTGGTAAGATGCCCATATTCTTTTATTTAGTTTTATTGAAATGGATTTTCTCATACAATATATCCTAATTATTGTCTCTGCCCCCCCCCCCCCCCAGTTCTCCCCATCTCCCCTCAGTTGAGTTTTGGTCTTTGTTTTATGGACTGTGGTGCTAATTCTATACCAGAAGGGAAGCTCTAGGCCTAGGAGTTGACTTCTCAGGTTTACCAGCTTATGTTATGCAAACCCTGTTCCTAGCTTTAAAACCAATGGTTAAATAAAACTGATTACAGAGATTAGAGGTAGATGCACTTGGAGCTGGGAAAGAGAGACGAGAATAGGAAGAGGAAAACAGGAGAAGAGAGGAAGCCACCATGAAGATGGACCATGAGCACATGGCCAGGAGAAACAGCAAGAATCCAGAGTACACTGCTGAGGAGGTGGCCAGGCCAGCAGTTAGAATAAACTAGGGGTTACCCCCTCAGTAATTGCCAAAGCCAAATAAAATAACCATAGTCTATGTCTCATTTATTTGTAAGCTAGTGGGGGTTAAGCTTAAATTGTTGGTACTACACCCCACCACCCAATCCACTCCCTTTCTGTCTCTCATTAGAAAAGAACAGGTTTCAAAGAGATAACCAAACAAGACCAAATAAAATACAATATGAAAGCAAAACTTCCATATTGACATTGGACATGGCAAACCAACAGAAGGAAAAGAGTCCCAACAAGCAGGCACAAAAATACTAAGCTAATAGCTATAATATATGCACAGCCTTGTGCTTGCTGCTTTAGCCTCTGTGAGCACATGTGTCTTGATTAGTTTATTCAGCAGAGGGTCTTGTTCTTCTGGTGTCCTCTGATTCTTAACAATCTTTCTGCCTCCTCTCCTGTGGAATTTTCTGAGCTCTAAAGAAAAGAATTTGATGAAAACCTCAAATTTAGACTCTCTATATGTCTGGCTGTAGGCTTCCGAATCTGGCCCTATCTGCTGCTGGAGAAAGCCTCTCTGGTGATGACTGGATAATGGCACTGACATATGGGTAGAGCAGAGTATCATTAGAAATCAGTTATTCATTTTTTTAAGACCAGTAATATTTTAACATTTGATTTTGCCCTAAGTCTCTTGGCTATCTAGTCTCTGGTTCTTGGTTCCCCAAGAATCCAAGTGTTGGGTATAGGTTCCTTCTCATGGAGTAGCCTTAGGTCAGATCAGACTTCAGTTAGTTACTCCTACAAGTTCTGTGTCAACATTGCCCTAACGTGTTTTGAAGCAGGACAGGTTGTAGACCAAAGGTTTGGTGGCTGGGTTGGTGTGCACATTTCTTTCAGCAGCCTGGAACGCAGCTTCCTACCCCAAAGCGACTAGAACATAGGTGTGAGAGCTGCATACAGATGCCAGCTTGACCTCTTTCTGTGAGTGCTGTCCTCAGAAATGGGGCCCTGCTGTAATCTGCAGAGAGTAATCATTTGTCTTAGCATATAGCATAGCTTGTTTGGGGGTTTCCATGGGACCCCCTTGGCCAACGAAACAACTGAGTGTAAACCTAGGCCTGCCACTGGAAACCTTGCCTGGTTTTAAGAGATGGAAATCAGAGACTCTGTATCCTCTTTCATTAGGTGTCATCATTAGGATCAAACCAGATGGGGTCCCTGAGCTCAGAGGGGGAAGATGACAAGGGTTCCTATCCCTAACCAAGAAGCTATTTTCAAGTGACATCTGTTTGTAAAGGAAAATTTAATTCTCTCCAATGTAATTTCACTGGCTATATTAACCACTCTTAAGGGCTAGCGCCAAGCTCAGAAGTTGATGGCTAATACAAACAAATTTAATGATATTTTTGTGGATGTTTTGTCTCACAGTTCTTAGTTTGGGCATTTATTGTCTTACTGACCTTTTGCTTATATATTATAGTTTCCAATTTTGTGATTTTTATGGAGTTTTTTGCGTGTGTTTCTTGAGGGTTTTTTATATTATTATCATTATTGCTTGTCTATTTAGTTACTAAAGAGGGGGGGGAAAGTACATGGAGGTGTGTGTGTGTGTGTGTGTGTGTGTGTGTGTGTGTGTGTGTGTATGGGGAGAGGATCTGAGAAGACTCAGGGGAGGAGAACCATGATCAGAATATACTACACAGAAAAAAAAAATTAATACAAAAGTAAAAATAAAATAAAAACAATGAGGGTTTAACATAATGAAGTGTATTGGTTTTCTATGTATAAGTGTGGTTGTGCCATGCATATTCATATTTCTGTTTGTGGACACATGTGCCTGGAGTCCAGAGTTTGAATGTCTTGTACTCTGATTGCCCTCGGTCTTATACATTGGGCCTGCCATTTGACCTCAGCTCGCCAATTTGGCAAATCTGACTAAGCAGCATGCTGTAGGGATCCTTGTGTCCTTCAGAGTACTGCAGTTATAAGCATGGGGCCATAGTGTAAGGGATCTGAATTATGGTTCTCATGCATCAACTGAGACATTTCCTCAGTTTGGTGAACTCTTAAAAGGGTAAAGAAATACTGATTCTTTCTAGTATACTATCAGAGATAATAATAATAATAATAAAAGAAACAAAAGGAACCTACTTGCTAAACCTTTTACTGATATTTATAACCTTTATATACAATCTAAAATCATCAATTTTCCTAACATAGTACACATTCCACATTAAAAGTATTTCCAAATTACAAGATAGAATAAACTATTCCAAAAGCATTGAGGAAAAAATAATTTTTAACAATAGTATTTAAATGAAGTTACTGATATTAGATTAAGTAAGTTTAAGCAAACCTGGTAATGGAAAGTGAAATGTTTTCATTTCTTCTTTTGTCAGAAGGCATCTAGTCAAGCCCATGTTCTTATAGCCATACTTTTGAATGATGGGGTCATTCTTGGATTTTAAAGTGGCAGAAATTAAAGGTCCTGAAACAACAAAGGCATTGCAATGTGGTGGGCTCAGTGTATAAAGGTGCGTGCTGCATAACCCTGGTGATCTGAATTCTCTCTGGGAACCCTCTGTGGAAGAAAGCACCCCATTTGACTTCTGTGCATGCTTTGGCACAAATGTGCCTGCACTCACACACCATACACACAAATCCCATACCTCTTGTACTGGATAGCTTTGTGTCAACTTGACACAGCTGGAGTTATCACAGAGAAAGGAGCTTCAGTTGGGGAAATGCCTCCATGAGATCCAGCTGTAAGGCATTTTCTCAATTAGTGATCAAGGGGGGAGGTTCCCTTGTGGGTGGTGCCATCTCTGGGCTGGTAGTCTTGGGTTCTATAAGAGAGTGGACTGAGCAAGCCAGGGGAAGCAAGCCAATAAAGAACATCCTTCCATGGCTTCTGCATCAGCTCCTGCTCCCTGACCCGCTTGAGTTCCAGTCCTGCATCCTTTGGTGATCAACAGCAGTATGTAATGTAAGCCGAATAAACCCTTTTCTCCCCAACTTACTTCTTGGTCATGACGTTTGTGCAGGAATAGAAACCCTGACTAAGACACCTCTCAATAATAATAATAATAAAAACTTTAGAGGACATGCCTCTATACAGGTTAAACACAATAGAGATAAAATGATATTATGATTCAGCTTCAAATTGTAAAGTAAGTGTGTGTGAGTAATTTCAGTTATAAAAGCACAAAGAAAAGCTAGGTGATGCACTTGTGTGATTTGGGAGGGAGCCAAAAGGATCTCAACTTCAAAACAAACTTGGGCTACACAGTAAGACCCTATAAAAAAATAAAACAATATGAACAAACCCAGAATAGAGACAATTAATTCCAAATGAGTTAACAGCAGGCTTTTTATAAAAGGTAAAGAGAGAAAGAATATACTTCAGGACTGAAGTGGTCAAAGATACTTCAAGAAAGGAAACAAACTGCTAAATCTTGAAAAGGCAGAATTGAAACAGATGGTCTGTTAGACCCAGTGGCACCTGTCCATTTCAAACAGCCCATGTTATATACTCAAATATCCTGCTTTCTATTTAAGCAACACCAGCCTGTCCCCTAAACCAGGTAATATCAGTGAACAGGTTATGTGTGCAGACCTCGAGACTGCATTCTAAAATGGGACAATAGTAATTATGCTGATCACACTTGCTCGTGCGTAGGATTTTAACTAAAATATAAAGAGAACAACGACTTTGAAAACCTCCTCTGTTGGAAGCCATGACAATGGACAAAGATAGTTCTTTACTGGAGGCACTTAGCTTCCAGATGGCTTTTTAGGCAACATGTATCCTTCAAACATCCTTTTTGACTAAGGTAGACATCTGGTCCTTGCGGCCCCAAAAGTCTGTCTATCACAGTAGTAGAGTAGAGCAGTAGTAGAGGAGGAGAAGGAAGAAGAGGAGGAAGAAGAGGAAGAGGAGGAGGAGGAGGGTAGTAGAGTAGTTAGGAATACAAAACACTTGGATTGGCTGTGACAGCTTCATGGCTCAGTTGGTAGAGTGCTCGCCAAACATGCAGGAAGGCCTAAGTTTGAGCTCCAGAGCTAGGTATGATGGCAACATAGTTGTAATCCTGGCACTCATAAGGCATAAGTGTTCAAGGCCATCCTTAGCTACATAGTGAATTCCAGGCCAGACTGGTCTAGAGAGTGTGACCCTGTCTCAAATAGAAAAATAAGAGAAATGGAAAAAAAAAAAAAAAAGACAGTTTAGTATAAAGAAACAGATCTATGAGTCAAGTTGAGAGTGGAGATGAAATAAATGATACACCATTTGTGTGACAGGGTCAAGAGTCTGAACTTTGGTTCATCACTCAATACATAATTGAGACAATAAAAGTTCCTGAGAAGGGAAGCAAGAAAATAGAAAGAGGGGGCTGGAGAGATGGCTCAACGGTTAAGAGCACTGACTCCTCTTCCTTAGTCCTGAGTTCAAATCCCAGCAACCACATGGCGGCTTACAACCATCTGTAATAGGCTCTGATGCCCTCTTCTGGAATGTCTGAAGACAGCTACAGTGTACTTACATAAAATAAAAAAATCTTAGAAAGAAAGAAAGAAAGAAAGAAAGAAAGAAAGAAAGAAAGAAAGAAAGAAAGAAAGAAAGAAAGAGAGAGAAAGAGAGAAAGAGAGAAAGAGAGAAAGAAAGAAAGAAAGAAAGAAAGAAAGAAAGAAAGAAAGAAAGAAAGAAAAAGAAAGAAAATATAAAGAGTACCTTATCAACCTTAAATACCTGTGAACATTAGAGCAGATAAAACGAGAAAAGGCTCTACAGTAATACTGGCAAAAAAATATTTTAACTAAAGCCGATATAGTAAGAGGGCCAAAAAGTTAGAGTATACAAAAAATTGTTAAATATAAAGTAATTCAATCAAGAAATATTTGCATTGTTTACTGGCATTACTGTACAATGTACATTACACACTGACATTATTCCAGCCAACAAAATTTGGTATGGAATTTAAGTTCACATTGGGAAGATGAATAATAAATGAATAAACTGAATCAATGTTAGTGATAGCTATGTATCCTTAGGTACTCAACTTGACCAGTTTCCGAGGCATGAGCTAATGGTTCCAAGTGTTTAACATCTCTGGGTGCTTGCCCACTTTAAAATTCTTACTTTAAAAAAAGAAAGAAAAAGACTCTGTTTTGTTATTCTTGAAGTTAATCAGAATTGAAGATTTTGTTGTTATTATTATCTCTCACAAGTAAACATCTTTTTACAAACTTCAAACAATAATTGAAGTCATACCTTCGACAGTCCTAGGAAAACCTCTAGCTGATTTTTTCTTCCGCAGCCCAATGATATCAAATAGAAAACTAGATGTTGGAGGAGGCAAGCTGAATTTCTGCAAAATATATTAATAAGTCTTTTCATAAATGCTTGAAAACAGACAAAATACTCTTAAAGGTCTAGACTTTCATTGTTGCTTCAGACCTTCATAAAATCTAGGCTTTAATAGTTTGTAACTGTACAATGAGAACTATTTCCTTAACATGAAAGAGAGTAAGAAAATAAGAGAGCCACATTTGCTCCAAAAATCACTACCTGCAAAGTGTTTCTCTCACTCTACACTGTAAAAAGGAAACATTAGGGAAATTTACAACTTAAATGTTTTCAGGGATTTCTATTTCTTTCTTTCACTAGACAGCATAACAGGTAGTCAGGACAGATGATTTAGCAGAGCGAATAGGAGGAATGTTCTGGTTACAGGCTCATCTGGGCTAAAATTCCAATTCTACAATTTATTAGCCATTAACTTTAGTGAGTTACTCATTTCTTAAAAATAAATCAAATAAATTGTCTCTTAAAGGACAACTGTGGTCATTAAAGATGATGAACATGGTATGATTACTAAAGGGCTCATCATATAAAAAGTACTCAATAAAGTGGAAGCAAAGACCAAAGCAAGAGAATCAAGACCAAAGTAGATTAGGCCTTGCTCATGGAGCCAAATTCCTTCAGGATAGATGGACAAACAGGACAGTGGGAAATAGAGCAGGCTATGTGACAAAAGAGCACATGACTCTTTTCTAGACAGCAGGTACTAGTAAGCTCCAGATAGTAGTATAATGGTATCCAATTTAAAATTTTTTTTTCATAGATTAGTTTTTTGTTTATTTTAAAGCAAGGTCTGGTCATACAGGTCATGTTGGATTCAAATACAAACAGGTTCTTGTACCCATGCTGGATTCAAATCCTTCTTCCTCAACCTTCCAAGTGTTAAAATTATAATTATGTACTACCATATCCTATATTATGCTTTAAGAGGTACAAAACAGATTTTATGTGAATTTTGCTATTTATAAAATTTCCATATTACAAATAAAATAGAATCAACCTAGAAGCTATATACTATACCTGGAGAATAACTGTTTTGCTAGATAACCAAAGAAGACCACTGTCAAATTCTAATCTGCATAGGGCTCTTAGGACTTTTGCTGTCTATATAAACTCGTTGTTGTTTAGCTAGGTTGTTGAGAAATATATTCTCAGATGATGCCCCAGTCTCAGGATAGGAAGCTCCAACTTGGCCCCTAATACAGTTTTTTCTTATCTTACATGTCTGAATGTCTTTCGGAGAAATCTGAATTCCAAATAGAACCTGTAGAAATGTAGCTGACTCATTCCCTTCAGAATAAAAACCACCACGATGTTTAGTTGGTTTTGGTGTGAAAGCTGGCACCAGCTGTTGGGAAAAAAAAAAAAAAAAATCAAACTGACACGGCTAAGATGATACCCTCAGACAGTTATAGGCATACAGAAGAAAAGCATGAGAACAACTAATGAAACCTTTCATCAACCACTAACTTCATGTAACTGGAAGACAGCTTTTACTTCAAAGAATTTAAATAAAAATCTTTGTAATAAATATTTGTTATATTCAAATCAAATGTCAATTAAAATGCATTTATTAATAAATCCATTGTGGTTAAAACTGGACACTTTTGTGTGTGGCAGGATGGAATTAGAGAACAACTTGTGGCATATGGTTCTCTTCTTCTACCTAAAAATGTATTTTAAATCAGAACTCTGATTTTACAAAGGTTTATTTCTAACATGTTCTGTAACTCCTCCTAAATCAGCACATCAAATGAGGGCTGGTTTCAGTCTAATGACAGACTGGCGTTCGCGTGTTCCTTCGTTCCTTCGTTGAGACTGGGACTTATTACATAGTCCTGGAACTCACTCTATAATCAGGCTAGCCTCAAACTCACAGAGCTCTGCCTGCCTCAGCCTCCTAAGTGCTGAGATTAAAGGCAAGTGCCATTATGCCACACCAGATGGCAGTATTTCTTGACAAAGAAGATGGGTCTAAGAAATCTAGACAATTTATAACAACCAGGGAGGGTAAGGGTAAGAATTCTCTTATGGGAAATGCTGTGCATCTAAAACTCTTGATGGGTATTGTGATGGGTAGTTTTATGTCAACTTGACACAAACTAGACTCATCTGAAAGAAGGGAACTTAAAGTGAGAAAATTCTTCCATAGGATCTAGCTGTAAGACATTTTAATTAGTGATTCATGGAGGAGGGTCCAGCTCATTGTGGGTGGTGCCATCCCTGGGCCAATTGTCCTGGATTCTTTAAGAAAGCAGTTGAGCAAGCCATGATGAGCAAGCAGTAAGTAGCGCCTCTCCATGGCTTTTGCATCCGCTCCCACCTCCCTGTTTGAGTTCCCATCCTGACTTTCTTCAGTGATGGTCTATGATATAGAAGTATAAGCCAAATAAGCCCTTTCCTCATCAAGTTACTTTGGTTATGATTTTGCATCATAGCAATAGAAACCATAACTGAGACAGACATAAAACTTTAATTTTCACATCACCTAGTACCACTGAAAGCATTCAAATAATACCATCTCTTTGTTCTTTATAAGAAAAGTAAAAGACTAATCAGAATTATTAAGAAAACATTATGTGATTTCTATCAAAGTCACACCAGGGGAAGCAAATTACAGTATCTATAGTAGCCAGAGAGATATAATGAATAAAGTATGCCAGGTAGGACACTAGAGTACACACACCCTTATCTAAAGACTGTTACATCTCTGTCACTTTTGACAAAGATGTTGACTGGTGAGAGAGAGATGGTTGCTAAATTTTTAAGTTTTCTGAAGAAATCACCAATCTGGATTTCTATACAAAAATTGCAAAATATATCTGCCTATTATGTATTATTGAACTTTTTCCTATCTGCCTGTCTGTCTGTCTATCTGTCTATATCCACCATCTATCTACCATCTATCAACAACCTACACGTAGACCTCTAGAAACCAGTATGAAACCTCTGATCTATGAATAGTTTATCTCATACCTGGGTTTAGGAACAGCAGATTTACCCAGAACTGCATACTTCAGCAACTCACACAGCTGTTTATGGGTTACTTCACAATTGTCAGTAAATAAAATGGTAGATAAGTGAGCTTTCTGCAAACACAAATTAGAATACAACAAGCCATAATGCTCAGGAATGGAAAAAGGCAATTATCAAGTTTCTGATAATTTTAATATAGACTCAAACACAAGGACTTTTCTAATTAATTGAAAATAAAGATCTAAAATAGTTACTTGTGGTATATTATTAGAATATTTCATAAACACTAGTACAGTTTATGTATATAGTTGTGTGCTTACACTAGGATGATTAAAATACAATGCATGCTTTCAAGAACTCTATTCCATTAGGGACAAACACTACAGGGGCCAGTTCTATTATAAATACATAGAAGCAAGTGCCCTAGGGTTTACAGTAGTGGTTCTTATCCGTCCTAATGCTGCAGTCCCTTAATACAGTTCCTCACGTTGTGGTGACCCCAACCATAAAGTTACTTTCACAACTGCAATTTTATTACTGTTATGAATTCTACTGTAAATATTAGATATGCCGATGATCTTAGGCAACCCCTGTAAAAAAGGGTCCCAAAGGGGTTGGGATGCACAGATTGAGAAACACTGATTTAGAGTTTTGGTGGTGGCTGCTTTAAACTCTGGAGCCAAGCCATGTAGTATGGCTTGGTTGGGTTCAAAATTGTATATTGCAATCCATGACAGTTACAGTGGTGACAAAGTAACCAAACCACAGAGCAGTGCCGCCTATCACAATCAGATTTATCCTATGGCAACAGAAAATTTAAGAGAGCTCCTTTGTCAAGTACTTATTTTAAAAGAAGATCATGAATGGAGTTGAATGTTTTTCTCAAAGGGATACATCTAACTAAAACCAAAGTTAGTTAATTTTGACAATTAATTAGTGTTAATAGGCCAAATTTTAAAAATAAGTTGAAATGTCTATTAAATTTTTTAAATTTAAAAGGTTTTGTACTTATGCCTGATTATTAAGGTAATGTTTGCTTATTATAAAAGACTCAGATAACAGAAAAAGGTAAAATAATACACAATAGATAAACACCTATACAACTCAGAGATAATTATTACTTTCATTTTTTCTGGGACACAGCAGAATATTATGTTTAGGAGTTCAAGCATCATACATACTACCTGACAGCAAGTATCATGGATCAGGTCCTTAACCACTCTAAGACACAGTTTTCTTACCTGTAGAATAACTATACTTTTATCTTGTGAGACTGAGGGCCAATGAGAGACCGCTATGCAATAAGACATCAGTGCTAGCCACCAACACACCTTAAGTACTTAACAAACATCAGATATGGGCTGGTGAGATGGCTCAGTGGTTAAGAGCACCGACTGCTCTTCCAAAGGTCCTGAGTTCAAATCCCAGCAACCACATGGTGGCTCACAACCATCCGTAATGAAATCTGATGCCCTCTTCTGGAGTGTCTGAAGACAGCTACAGTGTACTTACATATAATAAATAAATAAATCTTTAAAAAAAAAAATCAGATATTATTGCTAGGTGAATGTTAACGGAGAAAATGCCTTCCATAGAACTGGTCTCTAGACTAGCCTGTAGCCATTTTCTCAATGATCAATGTAGGAGGCCCAGCTCATTGTGGGTGGTGCCACCCTGGCAGATGGTCCTAGATGGTGTAAGAAAGAAGACTGAGCAAGTCCTGAGGAGCACAATGGTAGGCAGTCCTCCCTGCTCCCTGGCCTCTTTATCAGTTACTGCCTCCTGGCTCTTGACCTGAATCCTAGTGAAGGAGGATTGTGATGTGAACATGAGCGCTGAGGATAAACACACTCCTCAACATGATGATTTTGGTCATGAGATCATGGTGTTTTATCACAGCAATAGAGACCCTAACTTATACAATGGCCCTGAGCTAAGGTTAAGTATTTACTATTAACCACTTTTTGGAGTGACTGTTCCAGGGGCTGAATCCTGGGCATGTGCAAGGCAAGTAAGTCCTCTATTACTGAGCCACATTGTTAGCTAAGTTTTGAGAAATTTCTTTGTATTAAATCATTTCTTAGAACTTTTAAGTGGGGATCACCATACTCCCATTTTACAACAAAGAAATGAAGAAACAGGTTACAAAACCACAGCAGGAATGCGAACTCCAAAGATCAAGCTTTTTTCTCTCTGTACTACCATTTCCAAACCACGGGACTTTACAAACATCCATGTGCTTTATAACCATCCCCACCCTGATCTATATTTTTCCCTATCAGTTAATTATATAACCACAACTTTAACATGAGAAAATGGTTCAGGCCAAATACATTTTTAAATATATAATGAAAATTTTTTATTTAAAATTCTCTTTTCGATGAAACATTAAAAAATACAAATATTAGGGCAAACACTCTTATTACTTACATCATTCCTCCATCTAATCATTTCCCCCAGGATAAATTCCCTATCCCCATCAAAATGACCATTCATATTTTACTTCATAAATATTGTCTAAAAACAGAAAATCCTGTTTAGGTGTACATGGATATTCCTGAAATATTTTGTTATACGGATCTTAATAAATTTCTGTTAAATGACTATTCTGTGTACCAGACACTAAGTTTTAAAAGAGAGAGCCTGGGCTAGGTGGTACAAATAAGAGAGCAGAGTTCAGTGAGGTCAGTGGGTGAGCCCTTACCCTTGGGCAGGGACCCTTCAGGTGCTGGAGAAAATGACTCCCAGGCACGAGTGACTTCGGGCCAGCCCGCTGAATGGAGTTCTCCTCTGCTCACCTTGGCTTGAGGCTCGCGGTCCTGAATATCCGCCCGAGGTCCTTCCAGCTCTGTAGCCGAGCCTGCGGTGTTCGCCTCCTCCTTCTCTTGCTCCATCAGGCTGTAGGGGAAAGATCAGCTGGAGCTGAGGACCCCGCGGCGACCAGGAAAACGTGTCGCGGCCTCTCTCCAGCAAAGCGCTGGACCGGAGTGACGGATGGTTCGTCCCTCGAAGCGGCTCAAACCAGTTTACCACGCTTGGCTCTCGCAGAAAAAGCCGCGGACCTCCGCCTCCTTCCCCCAATCTAAGGCGTCGCGAAGTTCAAAGCGCTCCCTGAGGCGCGTCGTGCGCAGAGCGAGGGGCTCCCGGTCCTCAAGCCTCGGTCCACTCCCCCCAGGTCCCGAACCACCCCCCACGCAACGCCCACAAACCGCTGCAGACGGCCGCCGCCGCTCGAACGGCGCCCGCTTCCCCTGCCGCGCCGGCGTTTAAACAGACCGGAAGTGAGGGCGTCCGACTTCCGACCGTTGAACGCTGCGAAACCGAGGGTCCGGGATGGCGACCAAGAGACTGGCGCGGTACGCTAGGGGTTCCCCTTAGGGTGGGCGGCGGTCATCCGCAGCCCTTTGGTCTGGATCTGGAAAGGGCCCTGGTCTTCTCGGGCCCCACCTCGCCATTCGCGCCAAGTTGGAGGGGCCCGAGAAGCCCTGGGTGCTCCCTACGGGGCGTGCTCTATCAGGTCTGTTCATTCTAGGCCCCTGGGAACTCCTGGAATGTGACAGCTCTGCACGGTTCTCAGGCAGGTGTCACAGCGCCCACTGTGCCCAGGTGACCTGCCTCGTCCAGTTTTATTGTCAGAATTACTACAGACTCTCGGTTTGGTTGGTTGGTTGGTCGGTTGGTTGGGTTTTTGTTTTGTTTTGTTTTGTTTTTTTTGATATGCTGTGCACAGATTTTTGGATACGCTGTGCACATTTGAGATTTGTGAACACAGTATCAAACTTGCCAGGCATAGTGGAATGGACCTACAATGCTAGCATGGAAAGTTGGAGGCCAGCCTGCTCCTCATGGCCATGGTCAAGCAGGCGAGGGCTAAATAGTGAGGCTGTCTCAAAACAACAACAAAACCAGATCCAAAACAAAACCCCTATCTGATGTATTAATGAATAGCATGGGTTTCAAGCATTAAAAGCCCTATCAAAGGTTAACATACTATGGTCATCTTTAAGCAAATTGTTTACTTTTCTTGTGCATAAAATACAAGTTGCAGGCATGTCTACCAAATTGTTTAAAAGAAGTCACTATCCTAGTTTAATATCTGCTGAAGAAGTGACTAGTAAGTGTTAGTTTTTCATTCCAAATCCCTACATTGGCCTCACGTCTTGTCTTTTTCAAACAGCCAAAATAACTATTTCAGGTGTCTGCTTAAAGTTGTGTTCGTCATCATTTGGGATCTTCCCTTCTTTGGACTGCAGTGTATTGCTGTTGGGAGGTTTTGTTTGTTTGTTTCATTTTTGTTTTTTTAATCATAGATTACCTTCCAGTAGTACTCTGGTAATCTTCCTTCCTCCCTAGATTTTTAGAGTTTTAAGAACAGGCATCATCCCCTGGAGTATAGAGAAGGCTTGAAAAATAGAAAACTAGCGAAAGCTCTTCAGTGCATCTTTGTAGTCATTTGAGTCCCTCAGTACTGCTATAAAACGTGAAGAGGTAAGATTAGTGTTTGTGAAGCTCGTTCAGGTAAAATGGACACTAAACTCAAGAGAGGATGGCCATTAGCACAAGGACCCAGGACTTTTAAAAGTCTAGCCCTCCTTTCCTTCAGTCAGTCCGCAGCTGTTGTTTGAGACAGGGTGCTGCTGTGTGCTGTAAGCTATCCTTCAGTTCAGTTTTGCCTTGGCCTGCTGAGCCTCCAGGTGTATGCCCCCACACCCAGCTCCACTTACAGGACATTAGTGATGATTTTGCCATCTGTTCGGGGCTATTTGATAGCATATTCTAACTGGAGTGTAAATGAGTTCATTGATCTTCCTGTGTTTTGCACTTTTAGGCGGCTTGGATTAATTAGGAGAAAGTCAGTTACACCAGCAAGTGGAAATCCAGGAGGAAGCAGATTCAGTAAGTCCCACGTTTACTTTTACAGTTTGAAGCCTTCCCCTTGGGACATCGAAGGGACCTAAGAACACTATGGTCTTTTGCAGAACAGTTGTATGACTACTTAATTGTCGTTGACTTTGAGTCTACATGCTGGAATGATGGGAAGCACCACAGTAGCCCTGAAATAAGTAAGTGTGGATTGCCAGTGGCCAAAGCTCCAGGAATCGTCTTCTTTTGTTTTGTTTTGGTTTTTCTTTTTTCTTTTTCTTTTTTTTAAGTTTTTCAAGACAGGGTTTCTCTGTGTAGCCCTGGCTGTCCTGGAACTCACTCTGTAGACCAGGCTGGCCTCGAACTCAGAAATCCTCCTGCCTCTGCCTCCCGAGTGCTGGGATTAAAGGCGTGTGCCACCACCGCCCAGCTTCCAGGAGCCTTCTTAAACATCCTAGATATAAGCCAGCCAATAAGAAAACAGTGCTGTAGGCTCGTAGTTTAATATAAAAGCTCCCACCTACAAAAGAATAAAAGACCAAATACCTGAATGTGATTATCCAAAGTAGCTAGTTGTTTTACGATTACATTTAAAACTTTGATTAGGTAGAAACTGAAAAAAAAATGGCTTTGTAATAATAGTAGAGTATATTTTAATTCATGCTGTATTCATATTTAATTTTAAAACAAAATGGACATACTCTTGATATTTTGACTTACTCTGTGGCACAGCTTTATTATAACTTTGCTTCTCACTGTTTTGGGTATTATAATAAGCTTTTACTGGAATTGATTGTTTAATGATGCTATTATGAAAGCAGTGTATGTTTAGGTTAATTCACGTATTCAAACCTGATATGGTGGGACACACCCTTAATCCTAGCACCCAAGAGGCAGAGACAGGTGGATCTCTTTAAATTTGAAACCAGCTTAATCTAGAACAGTAGTTTTCAACCTTCCTAATGCTATGACCCCTTAATACAGTTCTTCATGTTTTGGTGACCCCCCCCAACCATAAAATTCTTTTTATTGCTACTTCACAACTATAGTTTTGTGACTTTTATAAATCATAATATAAATATCTGATGTGCAACCCCTGTGAAAAGGCCATTTGAATCCCAAAGAGTATGTGACCCACAGATTTAGAACTATTGGTCTATATAGATTTCCAGACCAGCCAGAAAGAAAGAAAGAAAGAAAGAAAGAAAGAAAGAAAGAAAGAAAGAAAGAAAGAAAGAAAGAAAGAAAGAAAGAAAGAGTATAAGTAAAATATATTTAATATATTTTGTATAATATAAATATTATATAATATATAAATATAATATATAAATATAAACATTTATATATTTAACTATGTTAACCCATAGTTCTTTTATTTAGTTGAGTTTCCAGCAGTTTTGTTGAATACGGCAACTGGAGAGATTGAATCCGAGTTTCATGCTTACGTTCAGCCTCAAGAGCATCCAATTCTTTCTGAATTTTGCACAGAACTGACAGGAATAAAACAGGTATGATTAAAAGCAAACAAAAAAAAATCCAAACAAACAAAAAAAAAAAACAGGTAAGATGCAAATTTTAGAAGCTCAAAAAGTTAGTTTATAAAAGAAAAATAAAAGCTACATACCATTTGGAATTAAGTTGATTCGGTGTTAGGAGAAATGGTGTCCCCTCTAAAAGTCCTCTGCAGGGCAGGGAGATGGCTCAGTGGTTAAGAGGACTGACTGCTCTTCCGAAGGTCCTGAGTTCAAATCCCAGCAACCACATGGTGGCTCACAACCATTGGTAATGAGATCTGATGCCCTCTTCTGGTGTGTCTGAAGATAGCTACAGTGTACTTACATATAACAATAAATAAATCTTAAAAAAAATAATAATAATAAAAAATAAAAGTTCACTGGACTCCTGAAAACCTCAGAAGAGCCCTATAAACATAAAGGTCAAGGGTTGCAGCTTAGTGTGAGCGTGCTTACCTAGGAAGGGGAAGCCCAGGGTTTGAAGTCCAGAGAGAGGTTATTTTACAGAGCTAATAATACAACTCACTGTCTTATTTCTATGAAACTTTAGAGTTACCAGCCTTGTTTCTGTTACCATGGTGAATTCAAGTCTGCACTATTTCTTGCCTGTATGCCTTAAATCTTTTTACTAGATAAACTTTGTCAGTCAGAACCTCCTCTTTGTTCTGTCCCCACAGTGCAGAGTTGTAAATGCTCAGTGGCTCAGAAGTTCATTTGTTGGATTCAGATTTTGTGGCTCTCTTATCAGGTTCAAGTTGATGAAGGAGTCCCCCTGAAGATTTGCTTATCCCAGTTCTGTAAATGGATTCATAAGCTTCAGCAGCAGCAGAAAATCAGTTTTGCTACTGGGGATTCAGAGCCTTCTACCTCTGAAGTGAAGCTGTGTGCTTTTGTTACTTGGTCAGGTAAAGCATGACTTATGCCTGTCAATCACACTGAGGGGTACTGAGGCCTAGGAGGTTCCTTAACAGGCACAGTGCTTGTTGCAGAATCACGAGGACCAGAGCTGGCATCCTCAGAAACCGTGTAAAAGCCACATGGGCATAGTGGTCCATCTGTACTCCAAGGACACTAGGTGGAGACAAGGAATCCCAAGAGCAAGCTGGCTAGCCAAACTAGCTAAAACAGCAAGTCCTAGGCTCAGCGAGAAACCAGTCCCAGTAGATAGGTGGAGAGCAATTGGCTCCTAATGTCAGTCTTGGGCTCCTACATGTATGTCCACATATATATATATACACATGCATATGCACACACACCTTCACCTCCACAGTATGAATATGTGGCACATACATACCACACATATATATGCCCCACCCACCAAAAACTAGAGTAGCACTTCCACTATTTAGTGCTTTATTTCTAGTTTCATTCTTGTTAACCTAGAATTAAGTTTGTTAACCTAATTGACCAGAGAAAGAAAATGAAGGGCCACACAGATCCTAACCAAGAAAAGCCAGTTCACTTTTTTTTTTTTTTAAAATAATGATTCTCGGGCCGGGCGTGGTGGCACACGCCTTTGATCCCAGCACTCGGGAGGCAGAGGCAGGTGGATATCTGAGTCGAGGCCAGCCTGGTCTACAGAGTGAGTTCCAGGACAGCCAGGGCTATACAGAGAAACCCTGTCTTGAAAAAACAAACAAAAACAAAAACAAAAACAAAAAATAATAATGATTCTCCAGTGCTGGGAACTAGCGTCAGTTGAAGGCAGGCTCTGCAAAGACTGGATGAAGAGTGGCGAAGGGTAGGGCACAGGACAGTCCTTCCCTTCATCAGAGGCGGGACAGAGAGGAAGCACATCTCAGTATGGCTTTTCCGACTCTGACAGTTTTTGTCTCATTCTAGCTTTATATATGCATAAAATTATCTCAGAAATTCTATTCATTGATTACATAGCTTTTCAAAATACACTTTCCTCTAAGGTCTTCCTTGATTACATAAGAGGAACAAAGCGAGCAAACAGCAACTTTATGAAAACTAGAAATTAGCATTGTGATAAAAATCAACTTTCTTTAAACTCACTATCTTCCTTAAGATTGGTGTCATAAAGCCTTGCAGTTAACAGAAATGCCTGACAGGATGACTCTATTTGGATTTGAGTTTGGCATAAGATTAATAGATCAGAAGTTACTTCCTACTACCTTTTATATCAAGCTTGACTTTCTACAAAAGCTCAATATCTAACCCTCATTAAATTCTTCCTTTCCTTCCTCTATATCTTTTATATTTGACTTAAGACCATCGTCCTTTTTCTTTGATCCTTAAAGTATCGTCCATTCCCTTTGCTTAGGCAAGGGCAGTCTATGAGTGGAGCTCTGGCTTAGGCAAGGGCAGTCTATGAGTGGAGCTCTGGCTTAGGCAAGGGCAGTCTATGAGTGGAGCTCTGGCTTAGGCAAGGGCAGTCTGTGAGTGGAGCTCTGGCCTGACAAGCCTGTTTAGAAAGTAGGCCGTTCCCTGAGCCAGGATGCCTTCCTCTGTGTGTCTGTCTTGAACCCTCGTTTCAATATGATTCCTATCTTTATTACAATTCTGTAAAGAACAGAAGAATACCAGGATTCCTAAAACTGCTTGCTTTTGCCTTCTAGAAGGTACCACAGCTTGTTATAAACCTGCATGATCAAAATCTCTTCTTATTCATACAATTTCCTTGTTTATAAAGTTGAACATTAAAAACTCAGCAATTCAATTACAGCCTGTCAGCTTCTAAAATTTCCCTAAGTTTTCCTTCTTTAATAATTCCTCTATCTCTTGCTTACTAACAATACTCATTAATGATCTGAATATTTAAGTAATAAGTTCTTGGGAAAGACTCAATTTTCTGCATAACTTTTTTCCAGGGAATTTTCATTAGTTTCATTGTTTGCACTAGCCTTCAATTCCAGCTCTAGCTTTCAGAGAGAGGCCTTTAACAGTAAGAAACATAAGTATAGCAAAAGATGTGCGGCAACTATCCACCAAGGGCAGTGAAGGGTCAGTCCAGGTTAGCCAAGCACCTGAACTTTGTCCAAAAGCCTTCAGGATGCTTGGCATCACCACTCCAGACCCATAAGGAGCCCTGTTTCAAAATGAGATGGGTGGCACCTGAGTAGTAACACCTGAGGCTGTCCTCTGTCCTATACACCGAGCACTTGCACCAACACACATGTACACGCGCACACACACATATGCACCTCCCAACCTGTACATACCCAGAAGATGGCACTTTGAAACAGTCATCAACATAATTTCTTAATGGTAAGTTTTATAAGATGTAAGATAACATAAAATACACAACTACTAGTTACTAGTGCAGAAATTAAATCTTACTGTTTTCTTATATCTTTTTGTGTGTGTGTGTATTTTATTTGTAAATGGAAACACACTGACATCACTGACTCTTATTTTAATATCCGTAATGCAGACTGGGACTTGGGCGTTTGCCTAGAGTATGAGTGTAGAAGAAAGCAGCTGTTAAAACCTGTGTTCTTAAACTCTTGGATTGATCTCAGAGCAACTTATAGGGTAAGAGTCAAAGATTGAAGCATGCTCACCTTGTTTCTGTTGAAAGTGGTTGCACTTATTGGTGTGAATTTCATAAGTGAGGTGTTTTTCTTTGGAATGTTTACATAAATATGTATCTTAAAATATTTGAGACAGCACATCAGTAATAACTTCCAAACCTGATAGCATCAAAAGTTATGAGAAATAACTTTGTGACCTCTGTAGTAGTCATTGTATTTTTAGAAACATATCTTTTTTTATTCGATTAGCTTTTTTATAAGAGAAAACCCAAAGGACTGAGTGGTGCCTTGCAGGAAGTGGGAATAGAATTTTCAGGACGAGAACATTCTGGTTTGTATAAACTGATAATTATTTCATTATATAAGTCATTTAACTTTTGTAAAACATTTCATATTAGTTTCATTTAGGAGGTACAAGCTATTTCTAATAGCTTGTAGGCTAAAAAAAAAATGTTCTTAAGCTATATAACTCAAATTATTTCTGAGTTTTGAGTTACCAGTTTCTTGAATTTAGATAAAGACCACCATCTAGTGGTTCTAGTTGGTTTAAAAATAAATAAGTAAATAATGAAAATACTGAGCACATCAACTAGAAATCCAAGTGCCTTGATAACATGATTGACTAGTGAAAAAAAAAACTGAACATGACCAATTTTTGACAAATGTTGGTCTGTATAGATAATTTGGAAGCTGGCTGTCAAGTTTTCTCCTGTGTAAATACAAGCCATATTCTCTCATGGTGGTGTTTGCACAGCTTCCCACAGGCCAATTCATGGTGATTAAAATCAGCAGGTGGTCATAAAAGGAACAGTATGCCCCAATTTCTGTTTAAATGTAATCTGTTTTCCATTATTTCTTTATGGTAGAACCATGGCATTCAGTGTTTGATACTTTTATTTCCTCAGGCTTAGATGATTCTCGGAACACTGCTCTTCTTGCTTGGAAAATGATCAGGGACGGTTGCTTAATGAAAATTACCAGGTCCTTGAACAAGGTTAGTGGTGTCTTGTCACTTTATTCTGTCCTTGAACAAGGTTAGTGGTGTCTTGTCACTTTATTCTGTCATTTTGAGTCCTCGGGTAGTAGTCATGTTCATTAAAACGTTGATTTCATGTGTGTAGTCATTTATGCACCAATGGCATTTTTCCTTTTCTTGTCATATAGAATGTCTATGTAAGGAATTATAAATACAGTTCCTAAAGCAATGGATTTGTCTGTGGAATCATAGGTTCTCACTAAGAAGAATCCCAAGATTTTGGGTAGAGATCAAGTTGAAGAAGCAGCTGCTTGCAACATTAGTATCCAGGGTCCCAGCATATATCAAAAGGAGCCCCAGAGTACAGTAAATGCAAAGGCAAATGCCCAAATGAATTCAGTTTGTGTGAATCCCTGTATAAAGGGCCAATTGCAACTAAAAAGCAACATGAAAGCAGATCTTTGCAATAGCAAACATCGCTTTCCACTTTTCACTACCAAGTCATCCTCGACATCTGTGGACCAACTGCATTCTCCTACCTTGAATCCACCTCTCTATATGCAGAAGCCATGTAAAAGTGATCATCTTGCATCGAATGGCAGCTCAAAGTCCTCAACACTTAATTCCAACTTGGTGCTTGTATCTACAACCATTCCGTCTGTTAATCATGTTTCTGATGTAGAAATGGGTCGTACTTTTGAGTGTTTACCGATGTTGGCTGAGTGGGAAGATGTAGTTTTACTGCCAGCATCTCAGGCTGAACCAGACACAGACTGTATGCCTCCTGTTAGTGACACAAATGTCGATACTTCATTTAATTCTGCAGAGAGATCACTTGTTCCAGAAGAACCAGAAAACCTTAGTTATGAAAACTTTGAAGATCTTCAGGAAACTCCTCAAAACTCGGAGACATCTAAGTCTATTGTGTATAAGAGTCCTCACAGTACAGTCTATAATGTGAAAGGAGCCAAACACCCAGGTTCGGATGACTCTGCTTTTAAGTTACCCGAGTGCAAACCATTTCCTTTCACCAGTGTTTATGCCAGTGCAGCACACCCTTCAGTTCTGAGGAAAGATCCTCTCCTTTCAGGTGGTACTAAAAGGAATTCACTTAGTCCTCTAGCTTTCCCTCGAGCCAAAAGGCAGACTTTCACTATTCATGAAGAAAAACCTATATCATCTATTTGCTTCCCAGGAACAACTTCTTGTAGAGTTTCTCCCTCTGTACTAACATCTACAGTTAATCTACAAGATCCTTGGAAGACTGGAAAGATGACACCGCCTCTGTGCAAGTGCGGCAGAAGATCTAAGCGGCTTATTGTTTCTAATAATGGGCCAAACCACGGGAAAGCCTTCTATTGTTGCCCTGTTGGGAAATACCGACAAGACAGAAAATGCTGTGGTTATTTTAAATGGGAACAAACACTTCAAAAAGAAAGGATCAATGACAAAGCTCTGTCTTATTCCTCAGAAGGGCTCACTTTCAGCTCTCCAGAAACAAGCCGTATTCATGACAGAAATTTAAGTTTTCCTATTAAAAATTCCTTACGACTCAGACCTTCAATGAGACATTGATAAAACTCTCTTCTAAACTGCCTTTTACTTCAGTATAAGTCTTATCTGACTTTTATACAGGAAAGATGACAGTAGGGTTTACGTTATACAGCCTCAGCATATCTGAGCATTGCAGTTACACTGGAGCAGTTCATACAAACTGAAGGGATGTGTCTTATATGGCGTGCACTCTTGCCAAGTAGTTGTCTATCAACTGTCATCTGTTCATGTAGCAATCCTTGTTCCTAGATTTCCAAGCATGAACATTTAGATAATGTCATATATTTCATATATTAACAGTTGCTGAATTTATCAAACTATCATAAAGAACTACAAGGAAAAACTTTTTACAAACCATGTTTATTAGGTTAAATTTAATAACTAGCCATAGAACATGACAACTTTCTCTTATACTTTGACCTTCAAACAAATTTCAAACTATGTTTAAATTACTTGAATAAAAATATGACTAGTAACATTTTAGGTAAAAATTCTAAGAATTATGAGTTCCTTAAAAATAGGGTTCTTTTCAAAATTTGAAGATTTGTTCTGATTTGTATATTAGCATATTAGAATTGTTCAGTTACGTTTTGAAAACCCGTGGGCAGAGATTTAGTTTAGAATTTGCTTCTAAAATAAATTTTAAGACATCTCAGCATCTGATGACATTCATTTTATGTTGGCAGATTACAGGAACATTGACATGAATGCAGAAGGATTCAATGATTATTTGATTTCAGAATTCAACCTCTGGTGTCATAACTACAAAATACTTTAAATCCAGTTTAAAAGCAGTCTGCCCACATAATCTGTGGTTCCTGCAGACTCGTAGACACTGTGTTTATAGATACACAGGTGATTAGTGGGAGGAGTTTAAGTTGTTATCCATTCCTTTTTCCTCAGTTCATTTCTTTTGACCTTCCCACTGACAGTCTTTGGCAGCTCTTCAATAAATTCTACCTGTTAGTAGTAAGGGGAGGAAGAGGTTAGTCCAGCACTTGTCCATTCCCTTCAGGTCATGCCAGCTACTCAATAGCTGTTTCAAATTCTAGGCGAAAGGATGAAGTTAGCTTTTGTTGTTGTTGTTTTTTACATTAAAATTATGAGCTAATTGACTGAATTATGTTGGGGCTTCAGTTTAGCCTCAGAATTTTTGATTAACTATTGTCATTAGCTCTTGCATAGTATATCTAAGGAGAAATGTCATTTAAAAGAAAAAAACAATTAGAAAACTTTCCAAAGCACTGAACAGACATAACTGGTACTGGGGATGCCTACCTTTCTGGGGTATTTGTAAGGTGCTGTAGTCTTCTTCACATGCTCCTGAATCTCCTTTTTCAGTTGCTCTTGATCATGGGACTTGTAATCAGGATTCAGGACAATAAAAGCCTTTACTACCTAAAGAAAACATGTAGAACATCAGATTTGTTGTGTGTTCGATGCCTTGGAGTGTCTTGTCTGCTTTCTCTGAGTGGGTATCTGCCTGGTGGAGTGAACCACTGGAGTGAACTCCTGAGCCAGCGGGCTGGTCTGTAGTAGCTCAGTCTTTCCCAATACCAGAATGCTGGTGCAGGCTCCTTTGCTCAGGTTCACCCTTGAACCCCTGCTCTGACTACATGTCGAGCTGTGTGTTGTGATTTGAGTCTGATTACCTCTGCCCTTGGCTTGCACTCAGAAACACAGCAGCACACTAAGTTCAGCTTCTTGGGTAACAGCCCAGCTTCTAGGCCCTACTCAGCTCGGCCCTTGTTGAAGGGAACTCAGACCATGCATTCTTTTGGGTTTCTTTTCTTTATAGACAGAGTCTTGTCATCTATACCAAGTTGGCCTTGAATTTACAGTGGTTCTCCTGTCTCAGTTTTCCAAGTACTAGATTATACTACTACACTTGGCGTATTTTTTTCCCAGTAAGGACTGAACCCAGAGACACCCAGCCTTTCCATGTGATCTTTATACAAGGCTGTAATGATACTGTCAGCCTCTTTACTATTGTTCTGAACCACTTATATAACCAGAAAGCAAGAGAAGAGACCATGGCTGGTGCTGTGCCCACAAATCCTGTTCCCCGAAGTCAGCCCTACCCAGAACTGTTTTGGGGAGATCTATCAGGAGTTTTAGGATCTTTAATGGAGAAGGAAGGAGTTTGGGATCCTGTATATTTTATTCTCCCCTGGGCACTGCCAGCACTATCACTCGCTGCTTCCCTTGGATGCATAACTCTCTCTAGCTGAGGCAAACACAGTATTTAGCACCAAATCCAGATTCCCAACGTGGCTACAGTCCAGAGAGGCCCTTGCAACTCTTGATTAAGTATCCTGTACTTTAGAAACTGAAATCTTATTAAATTTATTTTCTTTACTCTTTAATCAGAGAGAAGATTAATTGAAAATTATTTGAAACAGTCACTTAGAAAAGCCATTTGATAAGAATTGACAACTTGTAAATAAAATTTTACTGACTGCTCTTCCCTAGAACTCGGATTTAATTCCCAGCACCCAAATGGTAGCTCTCACAAATGTCTATAACTCCAGTTCCAGGGGATCTGACACCTTCACTCAGACACATGCAAGCAAAACAACAATGCATCAATAAAAACAAAAATTAAAAAGTCATTTTTAAAAAAGAAAAATAATTAAACACACCATGGGGGAGGGCAGGGAGTTACTGGGAATCAAACCTCATACAAAGTACATACCAAACCAACTCCACAATTGAGTTACATCTTCCAGGAAAATAAAATTTTCAAAGCAAAGCAGCCTGTGAAATTCTTTAAAAATATTAAAGTATGAAAATCAACTGAGAAAATATTAATGTAGCAGTTAAGAAAATACTCTTTAAAATCTTATTTTGCTTTTTGATAATTCACCTGAGAATAAGTTAAAATTCATGAAGATTGTCAAATGTAGTTTGGCTTAACTGTATTAGGAATTCTTAAAACAGGCAATAGTAAATAGTACATAGTAAGCTTAAGGACTGATACAGGCAAACCATATAAATATGTATATATGTATATACATATTTGGGATAGTATCCTTAAGTCTTCATTTTATCTGATTTTGATTAATTTTTCTGAAACTTGCTACCTAATCAAAGATCTGATTAGCCCTTTCCTAGAGAAGGAGCCAAATTGGCTAGAACAGGCCTGCTGCAGAAAGTAAATGGCTGCGTGTGGCCTGCAGCACATTGCTGTTTTGTGCATGGATACCTTGAGGCATCCATCTCTATCTTCTGCCAGGAAGTATTGTAACCCACCAGTGTTTGAAAATTCAAACTTCCCCCTCACTCCAGCTAATGTTAATACTTCACATGCAACTTTAGAGGAACTGTAAGCCACCTACAGATCTTGATTGTATCATATTCTAGGATACCTGGTGACTGCCAAGCCAACCCTGGTCCTAAAGGCTCAACACTCACTCTGCCCCAAATAATCATTTGCCTAGGCAGATAGAATTGATGGAGATAGCAAGGTGTGTGAAGAGCTAAGACCCTGTGAGTGACATGTAGCGAAGAGACACTTTAAAAACTATCTGTTCCTTCCTCTCATCTACCTCAAATAGTCTCTTTCACAGTAAAATAGGACTAACATAAGCACTGCTCAAGAACTGAAACAGCTCGGGGTCATCCATGAACACAATGGGCTATCCTCCAGCATCAAAGATCACTTGGGAAAAATAATCTTGGAAGGAGAGCCATTCTTGTTTTAGGGCAACATTAATAAGTAAAGTAACTTAAGTAAAATGTTTTAAAGTATGTGTTTAGGGGGCTGGTGAGATGGCTCAGTGGGTAAGAGCACCGACTGCTCTTCCAAAGGTCCAGAGTTCAAATCTCAGCAACCACATGGTGGCTCATAACCATCCCTAAGAAGATCTGATGCCCTCTTCTGGAGTGTCTGACTACAGTGTACTTACATATAATAAATAAATAAATCTTTAAAAAAAAAAAAAAGTATGTGTTTAGGGGCTATGAAGACAGAAAAGTGCTTGCTGCTTAAGCATAAGAACCTGGGTTTGCATCCCAAGCCCCATGGAGCGGGGGCCGGGGGGGGGCATACAGTACAGGTCACCCCAGTAGTGGGGGAGGAGAGAGAGAACAAGGGCTTACTGGCCCACCATCCAGTTTCAGGGGGAGACCTTGTCTCAGAAAAATAGGATGAAGAAGTGACTGAGGAAAGTATTCCAATATCCACTTGTGCCTACACAGGGAAATCACACCCACATATGTGCATGTAACACAAAGGATTGAAAACATTTAGATGATCAATGAAGTTGAAAGTCAAGACGGTCAGGGTTGTTTTTTGTTTGTTTGTTTTGTTTTGTTTTTTCACCTCTCCTCTGATGGGGTCTGGGCTGCTGACAACAGCTGACTCTGCGATGGAAGGATGTTCTATGAGGGCACTTTCTACCTCAAACGGTCCAATTCGGTAACTAGGAAAACATGAGAGGAATAAGGGTGAGCTATAGATTCACCCCAGAATTCTTGATAAGTAGACATGCATATATAAAAAAGAAAATTACCCAGAAGATAATATGATATCATCTGATCTTGCAACAAACCAGAAATAGCCGTCTTCATCCATATATCCCCTGTCCCCAGTAATGTAGAAATTCCCTCGCAGAGTTGATGCTGTTTTGGAAGGATTATCCTGCAAAACAAGTAGCATTTTGTTCATATTATTATGATTGTAACTCTTGTCCAGTAATTTTTTTAAAATGTTCAAAGAAAAAGGAAGTTTGGCTCCTTTGAGAAGCCTCAGAATGAAGAGGAGCCAGGGTCAAGTAGGAATGAATTTCAAGCATGGATAAAAGAAATAGCAATTACAAAGACTTGGTGCAACTTCTGGAAAATGTTTTATGTAGACTCTAAGATAAAAATGTTGCTGCATCTCTAAGATTTAGAGAGTAGGCACAATTAAGCCTTTTTCTAAATAATACCTAACACTGCCATGGAAAGAGACAGTTAAAAGAATGCACAGAACTTAATTTAGAGCAGAGGTATTCTTTGGCTTAGTTTGGTTTGCATAAGAAGAGACCAGTTCTATAACTGGCATAAGAGGAAAACAAGCAAAATATTGCTGCCTTCCATAGAGGTCACTGGCAGGTATGGTCTGGACCTCTTAGTATATTGATAGAAATGTTGTTCTAATTTGAATACCATGGTTAGAGATAAGAAAGCTTCTAGTGAAATGAATTTACTTCATCCTGTGGCCCCATTTCTTCTTTCTCTAGTTGCTCTGGAGTCGGGGAGAGCTAATCAGATGTGTGTGTGTATGCCATTTGCTAGCTGAAAAGGGTCTAGGGATGTTAGGAAAGCATCGCTAAGAGCTACCCGTGATGGTTCACTTCCAAGGAGAGGGCACCAATGTGCTATTTGGCAAGAACATTGCTTCTTTGATTACCTGTCTGTGGGATTATTATTCAGAGCAATGAATCTCTCAAGGAAGGACAAAATTCCTAGGTTTGGTTTTATAAAAATAGGAGTGACCAAATACTTTGGTATAGGGTCTCAGCTGCCTTCAAACTAGCTTTGTAGTAACTGAGGATGAGTTTGAATTCATGGCCTTTCTGCTTCTGTATCCCAAATGCTGGAATTATACTTTCAAGGAATAAAAAGGAAACATATTTTAAAAAAAAGCTCTTACTACATAATGAGTAAAAAGGCCAAATGGTCGCTCAGGAAGAACTTGAACAGCAATATCCCCTTCTTGTCCAGGAGGAAGAGTAGCACCATTTTCATCTAAAATCTAGAATAGACCATGACAGCTTATTTAAGAGAATTTTTTATTTAATGCCATATTTGAAATTTTAGCATTGAATCTTTTGGGCCAGAATATAGGCTTAAAACCATTTTATGTATACTTTAAATTCTTAAATGTGTTGTTTACCCAAGTTATTATTGTACAAAATGTTACAAAATGAAAATTCCCAAAATGTGAAATGTGGAAAGCCTTCTGGGGTGCTGCTTGGCAGGAGTCTGACATTGGCCAAGGACAAAGAAATGGGCTTTGGGCAGGAGTCTGACATTGGAAGTAAGCTCAGGCAGGAATCTGACATTAGGGCATAATAAAGAAGTAAGTTTCGACAAGAATCTAACTTCAGGCTGTAATAGTCAGGTAAGGCAGGAATTTTAGTCTTTGGGTGGAACAGAAGAACTAGGCTTCAGGCAAGATTTTGGGCTTGGACAAGGAAGTGGGCTCAAGTATTTCGGTCATTATGACAAGCCCTTTTAAATAACTGTCATGGGGTTGACAGGGGACTTGGCTTGCTGCTTTGTTAGTTCCTTATTGTACTGCCCAATTCTCTTTTGGTATAGAACTTAAGGTATATCTAAAGAGTGAGGGTGGGTATGGGGAGCAAACTTCTCCTGGAAGAGGACATTCAAACCTTCACATCAAAAGCAGGAGAAGGCTTTCCCATTGAGCCAGGCTTAATTTTCATCCCCTTGAAATTTCCACAGATCAGCACCTAGGCAACAAGAACAAAGTGTGGTAACATTATAAGCAGTGTAAAATATGCCTCTGTCTATTGTGCATTCAGTCAACATAAAACCCATCAGATCTCTGCTCTCATAGAATGCAGAGACTGACAGTTTACCAGTACACATAATAGAGATATAAGAAAATAAATTATATGAATATGTTAACATTTACTTAGATTAACACAATGGTCACAATGCTGGTTGTATCTAAATATGTGCCCATTTTTATAGTTGTTTAATTTTGGAATTTCAGTGTTTCCAGGTAATAATTCTCAGGGTTTATAAGTTTGAACGTTAAAAGTAAGGTATGACCAATGAAAAATGTTTTCCCTTTTCCCTTTCTCTGATCATCTTCTCTCCCTTTCTGTACAAAATAACCACTTTGTTCTTACTTTGTTGATCTCTGGAGCTCCTTGGTGGTGCTGAGAATTGAGTTAAGGCCTCACATGTGCTGTGAAAGTGCACTACCTATGCCACAACCCCCCTACAGTTTTTTATCTGCATGAGTTCTTTAAAGAGCCCATTTTATTTTACCTTATTATTTATGTATTTGCTCATTCACATAGCCCAGGCTGGTTTTGAACTCAAAATGTAGCTGAGAACACCCTCGATCCTCCTTCCTCTACCTTTAGTGTGCAGGCTTTACAGGAATGCTTTAGCAGCTGCTTTCTTTTCTTTCTTTTTTTTTTTAAGATTTATTTGTTTATTATACATAAGTACACTGTAGCTGTCTTCAGACCCTCCAGAAGAAGATGTCGGATCTCATTACAGATGGTTGTGAGCCACCATGTGGTTGCTGAGATTTGAACTCAGGACCTTTGGAAGAGCAGTCAGTGCTCTTAACCACTGAGCCATCTCTCCAGCCCTAGAAGCTGCTTTCTAAGGAGACTTCCAGCAGACTTAATAATTCAGGGGACCAGAAATGTACAGCTTTAACTTTTGTGACTCTTTAGAAAGTCCCCTGTCACATAGATCCAATACTTTTTTTTTTTCTCATTAAAACCATTGGGACATTTTCAGCTTGATCAGTTCATCATTTTTCTCAAAACTGTTACAAAGTTTTTTTTTTAATTAGGTTTTCTCAAACTTTTCTTTATTTTTAAAAAATAGTTTCCTAACCACACTTTCCTTATCCCTCCAGTGATCATGACACATTAGACACTTTGGCTTTTATTTATCTAACTAATTCCATCTAATCCTGTCTTCAGTGGGGCAGGTACCGTTTCTGTCTGTCCATATCCTTCATAGATGTCTAGGCCCGTCTTCTTTCTCCATTGTTCCATCACTTCAGGGTTAATGGGTTCTCCAGCACTCACACAATGCTTCAAACTGTTGAACTTATAGCTTCTCCAAAAACAGGGAGTGAGTTAGGTAGAGAAGGAGAAATGGCAAGACATGGGAATTGAGAATACAGAATAAGCAAATTGTTCTGATATAATGTAGCACCTGATGCCAGAAACAGGTAGCTATAATGGAAAATAACACTAGAGGCCATATGTAGACCATTCTAATATAAAGAAATCCCCGTTGCCATAAGAAGATGGCTATAATGCTAGGTTTCTTTTTTTCTCTTCTTTTCCCTCCCCTGGGCGGGGGGAATCACATGTTGCAAAGAAGCACTATCTTTAGAGAAGGGACCCCAATTGTCTATCTCTCTACTCCCTAGTCCCCCCTTCTCTCTGTCTCTGTCTGTCTCTGTCTCTGTCTCTCTCTCTCTCTCTCTCTCTCTCTCTCTCTCTCTCTCTCTCTCTCTCACACACACAC
>NC_034590.1:89417462-89446999 GCF_900095145.1 Mus pahari | reverse complement strand
CACACACACACACACACACACATACACACACACACACACACACACATACACACACACACCTACCTATTGACGTGTAGCCCTGGTACTTGCTTTTTAAACTAAGCTAGCTTTGAGTTCAGTCCCTGCCTCCCTAAGTGCTGGGGTTAAGTACACCAATACACACAGCTCAATAATGGTATTTTAAATCACTAATTAAAAATTCTCTCACAACTGCAAACTAAGGTACTCTGAAAATGGCACATCTGTGTGAAAGTCCTCACAGGCTGAACAGCATCGCGGCATGAGTGCGGTGAGGTGAAATGTCAAGGACGGAGGGCCAGAATTATCCTCGGCACTCTTACTGATCATATATTACTAAATCGTGTATCTAATCTTATCCTCGTTTTAATAGATAAAACTTTTGGAGGAATATATTGTTAAACTTAGAAGACTACTGGTCTTTACGAACTCTAAAACTAAGACTATTACAACACTAGAAGCCTAAAGAAGAAATCCCTTTGGGCTCCTTTATAGGCTACCAACTGATACTCTCATCAGTGTATGGGCAAATGCATTGATTTATGCCTCCCTTCCATTTATGACTAGAAAGATTATGTAATCACTTCCGTATCTGAATCCATGTCCTTGGCCTATAGTCAATTATATTTGGCTCAGAATAAACTATATATTACTCTCTTTGGAGCAAGAGCTGTGCTTGGCATCAACACATGAATTCCTGAGCTGTGAACACAGTATCTTCAGAGCAATAATCAGGCATTTAAAATGGAATCACAGTAGCTTTAAAGCCTTCATTCTTACTTCTGTTCTCTCCGAGAATTTTCAAAACAGAGTAACCTGTCTATTATCTCAGCTCAGATAATAGTTGTCACCCCAAAGATTAAAAACTTCCTCTTAAAAAAAAAAAACCTATAACCATTGCATTCATAGCTCTACACATGGTCTAATCTTCCCTCCCCTCTCCAAGTCTACAAGAGCCTGCTCTGGACACAGCAACCATCTACAAAATGTCAGGAAGAACTCAACGCGCGGCACGAGAAAGAAAACACTGAGCTGTACTGTACCGACTGGTCAGATCTGTGGGTTTGGACAAATAGGTCTTTTATTTTCGAACTTGCTCCTCCTCTCCCCCTTGACTGAATATCCATTTGCAAACATGTCTTACCTGCTTATATCATTCTGTACAAGCATCCGGTAGGCAGTTGGTGCAGAACAGAAGACAGTGATGGGGAACTTGGAGAGGGTCTGCAGTTGAGAAAGAGCAAACTGTCTCAACTGTAGTGTTAATCGGCCAGAGGCACAGCACAACATAAAACTATTTATTTGCATGGAAATGCACTCGGATCTTTCCTGTCTTTGTGGGCTTTGTAGATGGAGACATCTGAAAACTCCTAATCTCTACTTTAGTTGCCAGTCCCATAAGTGGTGCTACTAATGCTAACACATTTCTAACCATGAACCTCCTCTACGCTGCCTTACTTGCAAGATGGAAGATGATTCAAAACGGGGCAAATAGTGTGCAAAAACACATGCTCCTTGGGTCCATGGAGAAAAAACACTACTCCATGCAGACTTTGCCCAGCCTGTATCTGAAGTATTCCACATCACATCAGAGGCTATCAAATCCAGCCAGAACCTGGAATACAAATAGCACTGTTGTATAAATCTGTTGAACTGGTAGGAATTACATGCGTATAAATATATGTAAAAATTTAAATATATAATTTTATGAAAGTATCTAATTTGTTGGAAAACACATTTTCTTCTTTCTTTTTTTTTTCCTTGGATTTTTTTCAATTTACATTTCAAATGTTTTCCCCTTTCCAGGTCTCCCCTTCAGAAATTCCCATCCCATCACCCCTCCCCCTGCCTCTATGAGGGTGCTCCCCCACCTACCCACTCCCATCCTCCCACCCTGGCATTCCTACACTGGGGCATTGAACACCCTCATGCCTGAGGGCCTCTCCTCCCACTGATGTCCAACAAGGCCATCCTCTGCCACATCACAAAAACCAGTCTACAAATCAATCTTTTTGCAAGCTTTATACTATAGCCACAGTTCTGGGAAAATACCTTCCATTGACAGACAATCCTAAACCAAAGCTGCTGTGGGTGTGTCCAATCATCTTAGGAGGCCCAGTCGTCCCACTGGTAAAGTAGATGGCCATCATCTCGTTGTGTTTTGTGTCCACACAGGTGTGACTGTCACTGGCATATCTGCAAAGGACAATCTACAGTGTTTTTATGACTGACCTCTGAGGAAGATTTGAAAACCTATCTGCTTTGGGCCTCTTTGGCTTCTGAATCAGTGACTTGGATTCAGTCCCAAGGTAAAAAGCTACCTCTGTTTCCATCCTTTGACTTGTGAGATGTGAGCAGCCACCTTCAAGATCATGTGTCTGCTAGGGAGAGCCCTCATCCAAAACTGATCATTGTGGGTGTCTAGACTGTCACAGCCCTGAGATCCATCCACAGCCCAGAACTCCCAGTGTGTTAGCTGAGAGCTTCACAGGGAATGCATAGAAAGTCAATTTCTTCCTTTGCCCAGTCCTTCATCCTTTCCATCTTTCACAAGAGAACTCCTCAATAAGCATCTTGTACACTGTTCTCTACCTCAGTGAATGCTTTGTATTTCCTTATTTACTTTATCTCAAGCAGAACCCTTCTTACCGAAAAGCTTGCACTGCCAACTGTTAGTTCTGTAACAATCACTGATTATTCTCATTACTTACTGCTTTTCTTTGCGGTTGACCTCACTGCTCCTGAGTTGGATACTTTTTTCATTATTGCCTTTCTTTGTAGGGCACTGTTCTAAAATTCAGGGTACTCACTTCATCATCTCCTTGAGATTCCCCCAGCCTTCTCTGGAGTGCTGGGAAACAATTAATTTGGAGTGGAGATTTTCACATTTAGCTGCCACGGTATCTACTGCTGGGGCCAAAGCATCATCAGTAATAATGCACTTAGCTTTTGAAGATTGTAGTCTATAGAGGATGTCTTTCTGGGTCAGCTGAGTGGTTCCTGGAATTAAAACTGTCCCTAGAGGAATAGAAAAGAAATAACATTTAAAAGCAAGGTTAACTTCTATGATAGTTAGGATAGTGTAACTAATACATTCACACTCTATGTGTCTCAGAATGAGTTAGTGAATTAACTAGGGGCGAAATCTATTTGTCTTCCATTGTTCTGATTTTGCCTTGCAAGAGGTCTCCAACATGAGACCTAACATGAGAGCATTAATGCTGACTGATTATCTTGTATTTGAAGATCACCCATAACACTGAGCTTGGAGGAATTGTGGTTTAAAAACGATATGCAGCACTGGTTGTGTGCTTGGGTGCCAGATACTAGTCTATTTTGTATATTTTAACTCATTCAGTCCCCGTCTACAGTAAGCAGCTGTGCATGGCTGGCCTCCTGGCTTCTGAATGTAAGCAAAACTGCAGGACTCAGAGCATGAGGTTAGACTCCAGACCTGGACATGTCACCACTCCAGTCCAGGGCCTCTTACAATGCACAGATTGTTTTCTTTTTCTTGAAGCATGTATCTTTTCTGTGGTTCTACTCTTGCCTGTAGTAAATTACAAGGTAAGGTGCAATGTGTTGGTGTCCTGGAGCTAGACACCCATAAACTTGTGCCTCAGATAAACCCTTCACCTCTGTAAGCCTCAGATTCTGTTTCTATAAAGTTGGAATTATAAAAATATACCCCTCATAGAATTATTCCAGGATTCACTTAGTGAATGTATGCAATGAGTTTAGAATAAAACTTAATATGTTTTAGCAATTAGCTCTTTGTTTCAAAGAATGAATGGATATTTTGCTTGAATAATAGACATGCTAACATGGAAGGAGGAGAAATCTCATGAGTTCCCACCCCTAGACAAAGAATTACAACAACTAACGACTGCTGAGAGAGGAAGAAATAGCCCCTCCCAGGAATGAGCACCCAAATTTTATCTAATTCAAAGTGGTCAGCTCTGAAACTGTATATTCACAAACAAAAACAGAGGAGTCAGTAGCTTGCAGGTTGTTTTTTTTTCTGATTTATTTGTTTTGTTTATTTTATTTCATCTTATTTATTTATTTATTTAGTATACTAAATAGGTATAGGTTAGTAGGTTTCATTTTTATGTTTGTGCATGTATCTATACATATATGGAACAGTAATAATAAAAGAAAAGGAAGTTATCAACTTGAGGTAGGGAGTGGGAAGCATTGAAGGGAGAGAACATGGGAGGGGCTCAAGGGAGGAAAGGAAAGTAATGTAATTTTGTTTTGACTCAAATGTGTGTAGTAGTGGTTATTGGTTGTCAACTTAATGACATCTGGAATTGACTAAAACCCAAGTGACTGGGCACACCAGTGAGGTAGTTTTCTTTACTTTAAACATTTGCAGTGGGAAGACTGGCCCTAAATATGTATCTTTTGAAGTGGGAGGATCCACATGAAATTTGGACCACACTCTCTGGTGAAAGCCTAGAGAAAGGCTGTGCGAGAGGAAAGTGCTTCTTCTTTGCCTGCCTGCTGTCACTCTCTCTGCCAAGCCTTCTGGCATTAGAGCCTACTTCTCTGGTATCCCAGCTTATACTGAAGACTAGCTGAGACATCGGGCCTCATGGACTGAACAATTACTGGATTCTTGGACTTTCCATTGCAAGTCAGCCATTGTTGACTTAGACCAAAGTCGGTCCTATAAGCCATTCTGTTTATATGTGAACAGAGATTCATTCTATCAATTTTGTTTCTCTAGAGAATCCTGATGGATACAATGCAATAAAAACAAATTAAAAATAAAAATAATTAATTTGAAAACAAAAATAATGTATCATCTGGACTGGAGAGAGATGGCTCATTGGAGAAGAGCACTGGCTGCTCTTGGAGAGGACCTCAGTTAGGTCTCAGCATCCACACGGCAGCTCACAAGAGCTCCAGCCACACACACACACACACACACACACACACACACACACACCACATAACACACATACTTAACACACATATATAACATACAGTATATCTTTAAGAAGGGAACCTTTCATCTATCTTTGTTTCTATCTACTCAACTCCATACTGTGTATTTCTCATACACCTGGCTTCTGGGATACACCACTTTTAGCTCTCAATCCTTAAGAGATCTATAGACAGTATTTACTTCTGGATGGTTTTTACCCTTCCCAGGTGATAGATGAGTCAGACCCTCTGAATTCTGTGTGAAAACATAGACGCCCAGGCTACACGCCAGAGTTTTAGATTCAGAAGATGTTGAGTGGCAGTAGAGAATTCGTTCTGACAAACTCCCTAGACCTTCTCTCTGTCTCACAGTCTCCCTTAGATAACCATTATCAAAACTGATGTGTTAGCCATGCCTTTGCCTTTCTTAATCTTATCATCTATGTATAGACTCCTAAGCCATGTACAAGCAACTGCAGTCCTATTGAGTTAGGACTTCAACTTCACCGTTCAACTAGCCATTTATTTTTTAAGATTTGTTTTTATGTGCAGGTGTGCATGCGTCTGGGTCTTTGTGAATTGATGTACACATGTGTGCCTTCAGAGGCCAGAAGAAGGCATTAGATCATTTGGAACTGGAGTTCCAGGCATTTGTGAGCTGCCTGAAGTAGGTACTGGGATCCAAAACTCTGGTCATTACAACTGAACAGCAAGATCATTAGTCCCTGAGTCATTTCCCACAGCCTCTAGCTGTATATTCATTAAGTGGGAAAAATGACCAGGAAAACAAATGACTGTGAGCCACAAATACTAACATCCTTAGACTATTATATGCATGGCTCATTGTCTCTCTCTCTCATCCTTCTAAGATAGTTTACCTTCCTTATGGAGAGCCCCAGGAATCATGTCAGAATCAGAAAAGTTGCCTCTGACTTATTCTGAGTGGCTTCTCCTGGAGCTCTACCATCAGATTCTGCTCAAGTACTAAAGATACCCAGTGATCTGTCAGATGGGTCACGTGGGGTCAGAGCCTGAAGCATCTGAATAGCAATCAAAGCTGCACACAGTGAACAGTGTCACAGTGAACAGGAATGTTAGCAGAGGAGTTAAAGAGGTGGCACCTGAGAAAGATGCAGACAAGAGGCACAGTAGCTTCAGGACAAACAGGAAGAGGCTACTGGCTAGAGTCTGCTTACAAAACCCCTGAGCTCCTTCTGTACTGTTTTCCCCCCTGTAAGGTTCTCCAGCAGCCATTCAGTTGCCTCTTTTTATTGAATTTATATGAATGCATACCTGATCCTACCAGTTAAACAGTGCCTTACTGAGAAAGTGAGCTTAAGTAATGTTCATGCATACACTCATTTTGTAAAAGATAAAAAGTATCTGGAAATTGGCTCTGCTTTTCCAATGTGTAATTTATATGTATATATGAAATAGAATATTTTAGCTATCCTTTAATAAAAGAGTGGCCACTAAATACTGTGATATACTGTGACAGTCAGAACATTAATTCAGCAGATATTTTTCTGAACATTTACTATATCTGTAGTTGCAGAGATATGCTGTAGTAATGGCCTTTTAAGAGCATATGTAGACTCATGGGAATTGCAGGTTATAGATAGGCAAATAGTATGCCCCAAAAGTTTAAATAGTTTTTGTTTTTTTTTTTTTGTTTGTTTGTTTGTTTTGGTTTTTCGAGACAGGGTTTCTCTGTATAGCCCTGGCTGTCCTGGAACTCACTTGGTAGACCAGGCTGGCCTCGAACTCAGAAATCCGCCCGCCTCTGCCTCCTGAGTGCTGGGATTAAAGGCCTGCGCCACCAGGCCTGGCTACCACAGTCTTTACATATTAAAAGTTCAATCCCTTTAAAATTCAAAGTCTCTTANTCTGCCTCCCGAGTGCTGGGATTAAAGGCCTGCGCCACCAGGCCCGGCTTAAATAGTTTTGTGTGTGTGTGTGTGTGTACACGCACATGCCTGCTTCCTTCACAAACAAACTTTATCTTCATTGTTTGGGATTAAAGGTATGTATAAGGGTGTGTCTGTATTTCAGCCAGAGGAATTAACGGTGTGTGATGAGGGCTGAGCCACACGCAACTAGAAACAGGTTTTTTTCAGTAAATAACTCATTCTCAAGGTTCACAGTGTGAACAAATATCCTGCAACAGAGAATGGCCCTATAGGCTCACATATTTGAATATTTGGTTCCCAGTTGGTAGTATATTCAGGTAGGATTGGGAGGTATGACTTTGTAGAAGGGTCTGTGGCCTTGTGGGAGGCAGTATGCCACTGAAGGTGGGCTCAGAGGTTTCAAATATGCCAGGTCCAATCTTGTCTGTTCTCTGTTTCCTACTTGTGCATCAGATGTAGGATCTCAGCTACTGTTCCAGCATCATGCCTGCCTGCTTACCACCATAATGAAAGTGGGCTAACCCTCTGGCACTGTAAGCAAGTCATGAATTAAGTACTTTAAAAAAAAAATAAGTTGACTTTGTCATGGTGTTTCTTTCAGCAAAAGAACAGTAACTAAAACAGGTGCTTAAAGAATATAGTTGCTAGGGTAAGATAGCAGGATAAGGTTGTCTGAGAAGGCAAAATTAAATTGAGGATTGAGGAATCTGGAGAGATGGCCCAGAGGTTAAGAGCACTAGATGCTCTTGCAGAAGACCCAAGTTCTATTCCTAGTACCCACATAGTAGTTCACAACCATCTTTAACTCCAGTTCCCCAGGAATCTGATGACACACTCTCCCGGCCTCTGTAGGCACCAGGCATGCACATAACACACAGATACACATACAGGGAAAACACTCATACACATAAAATAATTAAATCCTAAAAACCAAACCAAACAGCAAAAGAAAAAAAAAAAAACATCTGACACTTGAAAGTTGAGTAAGAGCTGGACATGTACTTAGTTTTGAGGGAAAGAAGTGCCAGGCATAGGAAAGAGTATGCAGAAAAGTCAGGAGATGGGAATGACCACACGTTAGCAAAGACATTTGTCCTGATAGAGTCAGGAAGGCTAATGGTAGAGACATGAAAGGAAGGGTGGGCAAATGTCTGCAAGCAGTGGATAAACCTGGCTTGTTGAAATGTGCTCAGGAGTGTGACACACTAACCTGTTCGCAGACAGGCCACATTCGCAAGCCACCACTCTGGGATCTTGGGCAGTATCACCATTACTCTGTCTCCTCTTTGCAAGGAGCAGGCTTCTGTGAGTATGTTGGCAAACTTCCTGGATAAAGACCCGAGTTCTTCAAAACTCCATCTCAGCTCTTCTCCATTTCCATCTATCCACCAGAAGGCTGGATTGGAAAGTCTCTCTCCAGCCTGAAGAGAGCAGAGTGGTTGTGGACTTAGAGGTTGTCATAGAGTTAAATTATATTATATTAATTATATTATAGAGTTAAATTATATTTCAGCTGACTTAATAAACATATTCTCTGCAGAAAACTCACAAGTCAGGACATCCATGGGGTAAGTGCACATCACTCAGAGGTTCCTATTTCTACATGCTGGGAGCCATGTCAGTTCGCTAGGACCAGGTCCTTTCTCATTTATCATGATTTCCCCCAATTCCACAGTTAGAATTCTTGCATCCCTTCATCCCGTCCCTCATGGATGTATCTATACTTCATTTCTTGCTATTTTGACTCTTAGAGTCACTTTTTATTCCTTTTTTGTTTAAAAGTGGGAAAGAAATACATTAATATAACCTAGGCTTTCTCAAGCAGCCATGATGGAACTACTGGCGTTGTGGGCCAGGAAAGTCCATATTCTGGGAGTCTTCTGTACATTGCAGGACTTCCACAGTACCCTTCTTCCTTCAAATGTCACTCATGACTACTGATTTCCATTGATCACCCCCTTGTGGCAGTGAAACTCTCTGTAGCCACTGCTGACTGCCTCTGGGGGCTGTGATCACTTGCAGTTGAACTCACTGAAGCAAGTTTGAGTGGCATTTGCTCCATACCTTTTCCATATTGGTCCATTGGTCCAGGACATCTTTTGCAAAATTGAAATACTCTGGAATCTCTATTTTGAAGTCTTGTTTCATGGACTCATAGTTGGAAAAGTTCTGAGGGGTCGCTGTTCTGTAATCTTTATACAAGACTCTCATAGGATCAGGAATTGCTAGGCGGTGAAAACACCTAGCACGAAGTAACATCACCATGGTGACAAGAGCTAGCTAGCATCAGTGGTGTTGGATGCTGTGGCATGTGAGATTTCCATGCAGACTAATCCAGCTAAAAGACAGGTAAAGGTGACATATATTTGGTTTTTGTTTGCAAAGTAGTAAGACCCTAAAGCAGCTAAGTTTTATTGTAATTTTTCAGCACCCTCTCAACATCATTTTCTGGGCATGCTGCGCTTTGATGCTTTGTTATTCGTTGTTACTAAATCCTTAGAGAAACCCTGTAAAATAGGTACTGTTACTATCTATGTGTACAGATAGAGAAAGTAATAAGAGCCATTGGCTGGATTCAAATCCAGATTTGTATGGGCCCCGCCCATTCTCCTGACTACCCCAGTGTTGCATCCTACATGCATTTCTCAACATTCTGTGACTCTAACAGAGGCATCTGATCTAAAGTCATATCAAAACACCACAGATTATGTACAGATGAGGGAACTGAGAGTGGCCGTACCAGCTTGGTCTGAAAGCACTGTCTGTGCTTAGAGTCTATCTGGTTTATAGGCTGTGGTTCCCATGCTCCCAATAGGAGCCCACACCATCATCGAGTCCACACTTGGAGATATAATAACAGGGCTCCTGACGGGAGGTCCTCCCCAACCACCTACTCCTCCTTCCTTCTGTGGGAAGTCATTTGATCACAAAGTCAGTTACTTGACTGAGGCTATTAAAATACAGTTAGTGTTGCAGGGATTGGAACTGAGTTTCTGCTCTTTAAGCTTCCCACGATTTTCCTGCAGTAAAACATAGCTACTCTCACAATCACTAAACCATAATTTTAACAGTGATTCTAGCTGTGTGATAGGGCAGCCTAGCTATGTGGAATCATTTCTGTAATGATAAAGTGTTCGACATACCAGATATTAGCTCAGCTTTATCTTACATGGATCTGGTGGCTAGGCATCATGCTGATGAACTGGATGCATTTGAAATCCAGCGGCTCCAGGTGTCTACTTCCTTGTGTGAGAACCACACGAGTCAGTGATCTTGAGCTCTCTGAGATCATCCAGCTTGAACCTCCTTGTCTTTCACCTGCAAAGAAGATGAACCTCAAGCAAAGTAAGCAACAGGCTTTACCCTATTATAGCAGGCTCGAACTTGGGTCTTTGGACTCTCATTTGAATGGTTTTACTTTGGGTCAACAGGATTCCAGCAGAGCTGTGACGTAATATCCCATTTATGCATTGCATTACCAGGAAAGATTTTTACAAAATCTTTAATGCCTGGATAATTGACCAATGAAGTTAGCACTTTGGGGAGTGGGCCTATGCTATTTTTAACATTTTACTCAGAGTTGTAATGCATAACACAAGTTGAGATCCACTCATTCAGAGTCTATGATCTATGAACCACTGTACCACTTGGACACTTGTCAGAAGTGTATAATCTTTAGGTCCCACTGAAGATCCATTGAATTAGTGGATTTAAATCTTTTAACAAGATTCTCCACACAAGTTTCTGTGTTCAAGTGAGAGATTCACTGGTCTTTAGGATGTTGGCTAAGTCCATTGCCTGTTGAGTCAGACAGTCATGGAATAAGGTCCATTTGCCGCCCAGTTGTTGTGACCCTATTTGAACAGCAAGCCACTGACTCTCAGTTTCACCTTTTATTAGTACAGAGACTGAGTGAACCTCTGTCAGAGAGCCGTGTTTCCCAAAGACCGAGTTCAACAATGCAAATGGCCCTCATGGCACCTAGCCTACTGTTTTTCACTGGAATGAGGGTTGGTAAATGGTGGACTTCCTGGGCCATATTGTCTCTATTGTGTTACTTGACTCTGCCTTAGATGTTGGTAATACATAAATAAGCAAATGTGGCCAAATTCTTCCAAATACTTTATCAGTGACCACTGAAACTTAAATTTCATGCACTTTTCGTGTGTTAGGAAGTATTGTTCCACTTTTCTCCCTCAACTAATTAAAAACATGAAAACCACTGTTAGTTCACAAAGCTGTCAAAAATGGGTAGGAGGCTGGATAACTCATGGCCTATAGTTGTCTGATGGTGCAAGACTGTAAATTCTGTGAGGACCCAGGCCTTGTCTGTCACACTCATGCTTCTATCCCCAGGAGTAATAGCCACATTTGACTCATAGTATATGCATTTTTGATCCAGTTTTCTGATCCAATTGAAATTAAAACTAACTGGAAAACAATATTAGCCTTTGTAGTGGCTATTCCTGGTTGTCAACTTGACTATATTTGAAATGAACTACAATCCAGAACTGGAAGGCTCAGCAGTGAACCTAATCTGGAGGCTGGGAGATAGAAGTTTCTGATCTGGATCTTGGTACGGAGATCTTGAGACACAGTGGTGATTGAATCCAGAAGATTAAGACAGGGAGATCTCCGAGTCCAAGGTCATCTGGGATTAAAGGTGTGGTGGCACACACCTTTGATCTGGGCTACACCTTCTGCTGGGGACCATATAAGTACATTGGAAGAAGGGAGTCTAGCTCTCACTCTTTCGCCTTCTTGCTGTGTGGGACTCAGCAACTGCTAGATCCTTGGACTTCCATTAACAGCTACTACTGAACCATTGTTGGGATTTGGACTGCAGACTGTAAGTCATCAATAAATTCCTTTACTCTATAGAGCATATCTGTAAGTTCTGTGACTCTAGAGAACCCTGACTAATACAGTCTTTAACCCCAGAACTTGGGAGGCAGAAGTAGACAGATTTCTGTGAGTTAATATATATGTTATATGTTATACATTATATGTTATATATTATATATCATATATATTTTATATAGTATATGTTAGATTATTTATTATTTATATTTATTGACTGAATAAATAGCTTTTTCAGAAGGGGGATTTTTTTTCTTTTTTACTGGATAATTTCTTTATTTACATTTCAAATGTTATCCCCTTTCCTGGTTCCCCCCAAGCCCCCTACCCCACTCTCCTCCCCCTGCTTCTATGAGGGTGTTCGCCCATCTACCCACCCACTCCCATCTCCCCCACCCTCAAATTCCCCTACACTGGGGCATCCATCTAGCCATCACAGGATCAAGGGCCTCTCCTCCCATTGATACCCGACAAAGCCAACCTCTGAATTTTTAGCTGCAGAGTTATAGTTGACCTGAAAGGTGCCTTTGCTGCCTTAATAAGAGTTACATGACTACCTGCATCATCTCACATGAGGCCATTTCTATTAATATAAATACAAGTTTAAAATCAGTTCATTGCCAGTAACTCCTCAGCTAAGGTTTGGAACTTTGTGCCCACCTCCCTCCCCATGCTAGCATTTTTGAGCTTGCTCAGACCTGTGCATCCTGTGACAAACTACTGTGGATTCCTATGTGCCTCTGCCCTGCTGTCTCTATGAAGCACCTTTTCATTGTATATTAGTGAGTAGTGGCTGGTGGCAATAAAAATAACGAAAACACATTGTTTGAAATTCTCAAAGAACTAATAAAAATGAGGAAGTAAAACAAAAGAAAAACCAGTTTATTGGTTACAGTGATTGTACTTCAAGTGCTTGATAGTCATGTGTGGCTCTGGTCACCGTGCACTGGAAAGAGTTTGTGTAGAATATACCAGATCTATTGCTGCAGAATATACCAGATCTGTCTGGCTGATGGCTCAAATCTGAACTCACATAAAATGGAAAGTTTAAAATACAGAAAAAGTATGGAGGAAATTTCCAAAGGTAAGAGCTTTTTCTAGGTTCAGGGTTGGGAAAGGGCTGCCCAGAACTTTCTTTTACCTAATAGTTGTGGAGAAAAAGCAGTGACAGAATTTCAAGACTGAAAAAGCAGCCTGTTCTTTAGAACAGAAATCTCTCTGAGGCTGATTCCCCAGGGTTAAGGCCTCACTGCCCATTTGGCTGCGCTCCACCTTCTTTACAGACTTAGGATCGAGTTTCTTTCAACTTTGCCTTTCTGCCCCGGTACAGAAGACTGAAAGTTGGGCTGATGGTGGTAGGCAGCACCGAGTTCTCAGAAGCAAACCCATCTTGGTCTTTACTGTTTGGTACAATGTCTTCAAACGGCTCAAAAACCATAAGGACATTCGTTTAAAAATGTTCCTTCCTGCCTTAAAGGTTTAGTATTTTGATGCAGTTCTACCCCCAAGAAGCCACTCTTCTCCCTGGTCTCTCAAATATGACCGCAGATGCTCATTTCCCTCCAGGTGTCTGTATACAGTGGGTGGCCTAAGATTCTAACTATCCACACATCCAATCCATTTGCAATAATGTGGTTTTAGAAACCTTTTCATATCAGTACATAGAGCTCTTTAGTCATTCCTTAAAAAAAAAAAAAATGCCTTGAATTATACCAAACAGCTGCCACATTATTTCATTAATCTAGTTTCCTATTGATGATAATTTGAGTTGTCCCTGTTATTTTACAATTTAAATGAAATATTGAAGCCATTTCTCCTAATACAAATGTTATTTTAAAATAGTTAAGAACTATTCCTAATGTTTCCTGTCCAATTGAACCAAAGGGTGAGAATTTGGTCTGGTTCAGACACATTATTTGTAGGTTACTGTCTTAATCAGGTTTCTATTCCTACAAAAAACATCATGACCAAGAAGCAAGTTGGGGAGGAAAGGGTTTATTCAGCCTACACTTCCATATTCTGTTCATCACCAAAGGAAGTCAGGATTGGAGCTCAAGCAGGTCAGGAAGCAGGAGCTGATGCAGAGGCCATGGAGGGATGTTACTTACTGGCTTGCTTCCCCTGGCTTCTCAGCTTGCTTTCTTATAGAATCCAAGACTACCAGCCTAGGGATAGCACCACCCACAATGGGCTCTCTCACCCTTGATCACCAATTGAGAAAATGCCTTACAGTTGGATCTCATGGAGGCATTTCCTCAAGGGAGGCTCCTTTCTCTGTGACAACTCCAGCTTGTGTCCAGTTGACACACAAAACCAGCCATTACAGTTACTATGGTTCATTTATTTACTCAATACATACTGCTTGAATGTTTAAAATGTTGCATATATAGACAACATATTGGGGAAATAGAGAAGAGGTCCTCTCTACTGTCATGACTGGCACATGTAAATGAAGTAAAACAAAACCGTGCTTTTACCTGAGAAGGAAAGTAGGAGAAAACAAGGATATTCTGGAAAGTCTCTCCAGGGATGCCATTTTTGCTGAGATCTGGCAAGTTGGCAAGTTGTGCCTAGCATTTTGGATTGATTTATTATTCCACATTCCAGAGAAACACACCACCCTCAAACATACACACACCCAACTGAACAATCTGTCCATTCATCCTGAGACAGGCCTATATCAGATGCTGAGAATACTTCTGTTAACATGATAAGGGCATCTGTCTCTCCGAGTTTACAGACTATTAAACCACTATGCAAATATTTACACTGGGGATAAATACAGTGTACTCACCTTGCTGATACCAAGCAGAATCAGAGTTCGCTGTGTGTTGTTCCTTCCCTAACCCCTTTCACAAATACATTGGTGTAGCCACTGATAACTTACTCGAGTTCAAGTAAATAGCCACCCTCCCATGCTCATGCAAAACCCCTCATTAAACTCAGGGAGTGCAGAACAGATGTGAGAGTAGGAGTGGGAGGGCCTTCTCAGGGAGAAGAAGGGGCTTGGGAGGAGCTAGAAGCAGAGGGAAGAGAGAAATAAAGGGCTATATGATCAAAATACATTAGGTATGTATGCAATTGTCAATGAATATGCTTTTTAAGAAGGACTTACCTCAATGAACATTTTTAGAAGTCACATTTTTTAAAAGAACAGAAAATTGACCAATCAGTTGGAACTTAAAATGATCATAAGCATTTTTAAATAGAAAAAGGAATGTCAACACCCCTTCATCAAACCCATAATATTTCTTTCTTACCCACAAGGCTCAGTCAGTTCCTGCCTTTACAATGCTCTTATCTTACAATGTCCACTTTCCTATTTGTATAATCCCTTGCAGGTGAAAGAAAAGATCACTTCTGCATGGCAAATCTAGATTTTACACCAAGCCGTGAAATGTTGCTAAGAAAAATTCTAAGAAAGGCACCACTGTCTGGATGGATATGCTTTTGAAAGAATTTAAAGTCTCATCTGAAATAAGAACTTGGGGTCCATAGAGATGGCAGGGCAGCGGGATCTTCCATCTTTCCACATCTCCACAAAGCCCTTCTGCCTGATTAGCCCAACAACGGCAGATACACAGCTTCAAAGCAAAGTACAACTCCATGGGTCTCACCCACAAAAAGACCTTGTCTTAATTCCCACCCTCAATATACTGCTTTAGAGTATCCCTCATCCTGGAGAGAAGACGTTTTCAAGAGGTAGTCTGTGTACTTTTGGATATTTAGAAGATGAACTTCCATCTGTCACTGAGCAGGGTTCAGTCAAGCAGAAGAAAACAGAAACATTTGGCTCCTACTCGCTTTTTTTTTTTTTTTTCCAAAACATTTTATCATGGAAACACATGGACCCATTATTAAACCCCAAATCTCACCAAAAGGCCTAAGCTGCTCTGCCAGCAATGTCCTGTGGGTGCTCAGTGTTCCCATGGCAGCTGAAAGATTCTGATTTAGAAACCCCTCTGCCACCCATGGCTTCACAGAGCATTTTCTGGAGTTGCTGGTTTTGTTTGCTAAACATTTATAAAGAAAACCCACACTGTTGCAGGAGGTCTTACACAGGAAAAGAAATTGGATACTCACTAAAGACACTGCTTCCCACACAGCTGGAGCGATAGCAGACCTGCTTAATGGAAGAGAAAGCCAGTTTCTTACCTCTGCTTTAGTGTTGGTGGTAGATCAAAGTGGAAGGAGTTTGACAGCAGAGAGTGTTAGACTGGCCCGGAGTGCCTTTCCTTAATTGGTGGATATATTGGTGGGAGGAGCGTGAATGTTTACATAACCCTGGCCTGTCCTTAACCTTCTTAACAGGTAATGATCTGTACACACAGAAAAGTTTTAGCAGGCTGGGAAGGCAGTGCGTGTGCTTTTAGTAGGAGGGAAAGACTTGCTGAAAAGCAACCGGAATCTGAGGCTTACACAAGCCTCAGCCCTTCAGAGGCGGAGGCCGTGTTTCTCAGCTTGCCAGTGATTCAGAGATCTGTAACAAGCTATGGTGTCTTCTCTGACCCACACTTCACCGCTCGGCCTTCCTGCTCTGCTGTAGTGACAGCAGCCCTGCTGCTTGCCTAAGACACAGGCATGTTCCAACCTTGAGATCCTTGAACTCCCACGGCCTGTCACTCTTCCCACGGCCAAATCCTCATTTGGTGAAATATCCTATCCCAGGCATTTCTTCACCACCTTTTTTAACCTAGAAATCTTCATTTATTTTTTTTTCCTGCTTTTAACTTTAAAAAAAAATTTTTTTTGCATTTCTAAACACCAACTTTGAAAATAAGAACTTTGCTTTATTTACTGATGGATCATCAGTGTATATATTAACTAGTAGCAAATGTTAGCCATCCAATAAATGTTTCATGTGATATGGGAACAGATGGCTCACCCAATCGTATATGATAAAAATCCAACTCAAATTTAGTTAAATACTGGAATTAATAAGCTGGGCATGTTGGCACATACTTTTAATCCCAGTGCTTGGGAGGCAGAGACAGGTGGAGCTCTGAGAGTTTGGGGCTAGCCTGGTGTACACAGTGAGTTCTAGGACAGCAATGGCTTTCATAGATAGAGCCTGTAACACAAGCAAGCAAGAAAACAAAGAATGTATTGGTCCCCTTTAAAAACATTGGTCTTTAAAATTTTTGATTTCTGGAAATTTACTATGTAAATAGTCACACTGTTTGTAATGAGTGAGTTTTAGTTCATCCTTTCAGATCTTTATGCTGTTTCACTTTGCTGTGCTGTGCATTGCTTTGCTTTGCTTTGCTTGTGTTTTGCTGTGCTGTGCTGTGCTGTGCTGTGCTGTGCTGTGCTGTGCTGTGCTGTGCTTTGCTTTGCTTGTGTTTTGCTGTCCTGTGCTGTGCTGTGCTGTGCTGTGCTTTGCTTTGCTTTGCTTTGCTTTGCTTTGCTTTGCTTTGCTTTGCTTTGCTTTGCTTTGCTTTGCTTTGCTTTGCTTTGCTTGTGCTCTGCTCTGCTCTGCTCTGCTCTGCTCTGCTCTGCTCTGCTCTGCTCTGCTCTGCTCTGCTTTCTTGCCTTATTTCACTGGCTGGCATCCACACTGGAGCAGTGAAGTGGAGTTCTTGGTGCCATCCTAAAGTAGGATGTACTGAGGCTTCCACGGTGAGTTCTACTGCCAGCTGTGGGCTTTGTTATTGATGGTCTTTGTGGTGAAATCTAAGGAGTTTGATTTTTGTTTGTTTATATGTTTTTTGTCAAAATAGCTTTGTTTGTTTTTTTTAACACATTACCCTCTCTACTCAGCTTTCTCTTTTCCTGATATGTTGGTTTCACAGCAACTCTTGATGTTTCCTTTTCTTTTTCTTTTTTCTTCTTTTCTGTTTTCAGTGTATTCCAACTGCAGTTTTCCCTCCCTCCACTCCTCCCAGGAACCTCCCCAACTTCCCTCTTCCCCAGGTACTCTCTTTTTCACTTTAGAAAAGTGCAGGCCTCCCAGTGATATCAACAGAACACAGCTTAACAAGATGCAAGAAGATCAGGCACACTACCTCATATGAAATCTAAGGAGGCAACCCAGTAGAGGAAAAGGGTCACAATAGCAGGCAAAAGAGTCAGAGACACCCCTATTCCCATTGTTAGGAGTCCCACAAGAACACCAAGCTACACAACCATAACATAGATGCAGAGGACCTATTGAAAACCCATGCAGGTTACATGACAGCTGCTCCAGAATCTGTGAACCCTATGTGGTCCTGCTTAGTTGGTTCAGTGAGCAATGTTTCTCTGGTATCCTCAACCCCTCTGGCTCCTTCAATTCTTCCTACTCCTTTTCCTCAGGGTTTTCCCATCTCCAAGAGAAGGGACTGGATGGAGATCTCCCATTCGGGATCTTTCTCTGCCTACTGTCTGTCTGTGGGTCTCTGCGTCTGCTCTCATCAGCTGCCAGCTGAAGCCTCTCTGATGATGACTGTGCTAGGCACCAATCTATGAGGAAAGCAGAATTACCATTATAATTATACCATTAGCAATGGTATAATCATATTACCATTATATATGGTATAATTATATTACCATTATTAGCAATGGTATAATTATATTACCATTAGCAATTGTTTATTTAGGTAAAAAATGATTTTTAAAATTTTTTATTTTATTAAATTTTTTTCTTTTTTATTAGATATTTTCTTTATTTACATTTCAAATGTTATCCCTTTTCCTTGTTTCCCCTTTGAAACCCCCCTCTCCCCTCTCCCCTCTCCCCTCTCCCCTCTCCTCTCTCCCCTCCTCCTGCTCACCAACCCACCCACTCCTGCTTCCTAGCCCTGGTGTTCTCCTACACTGGGACATAGAGCCTTCACAGGACGACGGGCTCTCCTCCCAATTAATGACCAACATGGCAATCCTCTGCTACATATGGAGCTGGAGCCATGAATCCCTCCATGTGTACTCTTTGGTAAGTGGTTTAGTCCCTGGGAGCTCTGAGGGTACTGGTTAGTTCATATTGTTGTTCCTCCTATGGGGCTTCAGCTTCTTGGGTCCTTTCTCTAGCTCCTCCATTGGGGACTCTGTGCTCAGTCCGATGGTTGGCTGTGAGCCTATACCTCTGTATTTGTCAGGCACTGGTAGAACCCCTCAGGAGACAGCTATATCAGGCACCTGTCAGCAAGCACTTGTTGGCATCCACAGTAGTGTCTGGGTTTGGTGACCGTATATGGGATGGATCCCCAGGTGGGACAGTCTCTGAAAGGTCATTCCTTCAGTCTCTGCTCCACACTTTGTCTCTGTACCTCCTTCCATGGGTATTTTATTCTCCTTTCTAAGAAGGACTGAAGTATCCATACTTTGGTCTTCCTTCTTCTTGAGTTTCATGTGGTTTGTGAATTGTATCTTGGGTATTCCAAGCTTCTGAGCAAATATCCATTTATCAGTGAGTGCATACCATGTGTGTTCTTTTGTGATATCACTCAGGATGATATTTTCTAGTTCCATCCATTTGCCTATGAATTTCATGAATTCATTGTTTTTAATAGCTGAGTAGTATAGTACTCTATTGTGTAAATGTACCACATTTCCTGTATCCATTCCTCTGTTGAAGGAAACTGGGTGCTTTCTAGCATCTGGCTATTATAAATAAGGCTGCTATGAGCATAGTGGAACATGTGTCCTTATAAAATGATTTTCTATCCTAGGTCCCTGGGCTATCCAGGCTCCTGTTGGGCAGTATTGGGCATGGACTCCCTTCTTGTGGCTCTGTCAAGTTAGATCAGTCATTGGCTGGCCACTCCTATGAGTTCTGTGCCTCTATTGCCCCAGCATTTCTTCCAGGCAGGACAGATTTTTAGGTTGAAGGTTTGGAGGCTGGGTTGATATTCCAGTCCCACCAGTGGTAGCGTTACCTCGTTACAGAGGGTGGTCGGTTCAGGCTCCATATCCTCTATTACTAGTAGTCCTCGCTGGGAGTTTCTACTACACCTGGTTTCGGCAAAGCTCACCCCCAATGCTCTCCAATTCCAGTCATCTCCCCCATCTGACCTGATAACTCCTATTGCAATCCCCATCCACAGAGTCTATTTCTCCTTCTCAGGGGAATCTATGCGTAATCATTAGAGCCCTCCTTGTTATTTAGCCTCTCTGGGTCTGTGGACTGCATGCTGATCCTTTACTTAACAGCTAATATCCACTTATGAGTGAATACATATCATGTTTGTCTTTCTAGGTCTGCACTGCCTATCAGGATGATTTTTTTTTTAGTTTCATCCATTTGCCTCTAAATTTCATGATGTCATTTTTAACAGCTGAATTATATACCCCATTGTGTAAATGTACCACATTTTCTTTATCATTCTTGGGTTGAAGGACACCTAGGTTGTTCCCCGTTCCTGGCTACTATATATAAAGCTGCTATGAAGATAGTTGAGCAAGTGTCCTTGTAGTAGGATGGAGCAACTTTTGGGTCTTAAGATAGATGGATTCCCAATTTTCTGAAAAACTGCCATATTAATTTTCAAAGTGTCTGTACATGTTTGCACTCTCGCCAGCAGTGGAGGAGTGCTCCCTTTGCTCCACATTCCTGCCAGTATACACTGTTTTTGACCTTAGCCATGCTGACAGGTTTAAGTAACATGGAATCTCACAGTAGTTTGAAAAGGTATGGCCCCTTAGACTCGTGTGTTCACATGTTTAGCCCATAGGGAGTGGCTCTATTAGGGGATATGGCCTCCTTGAAGAAAGAGTGTCACTGTGGCAGGCTTTGAGGTCTCCTATGATCAAGCTATGCCAGGAAGGCGCACAGTCTCCTGCTGACTGTAGATCAAAATGTAGAACTCAGCTCCTTCTCCAGCACCATGTCTGCTTGCATGCTGCCATGCTTCCCACCATGATTATAAAGGACTGAACCTCTGAACCTGTAAGCCAGCCCAATTAAATGTCCTTTATAAGAGCCACCTAGGTCATGTTGTCTCCTTTAGCAATAAAACCTTAACTAAGACAAATCTCAAAGTGGTTTTGGTGGTTTGCATTTCCCTGATAGATAAGGATGTTGAATATTACCTTTTTTATTTACTATTTTATTTAGTTTTTAACTTTATCTTATTTTATTTTATTTTTTGCTTACTCACTTTACATCCTGCTCACTACCCCCTCCCACAACCCTTTCCCCCTCCCCCTCCTCTTCTCCTCTGATCAGGTGGGGACCTCCATGGGTATCCCTCGACCCTGGTACTTCAAGAAACCTGCTAGGCTAGGCACTTCCTCTCTCACTGAGGCCAGACAAGGCAGCCCGGCTAGAAGAGTCTATCCCATGTACAAGCAACAGCTTTTGGGATAGCTCCTGTGTTGAACATTACTTTAAGTGTGTCTCAGCAATATAAGTTTCCTCTATTGAGAATTCTCTGTTTATATGTGTATTTTAGGTTGTTTTCTTGAAATCCAATTTTTAAAAATCTTTATATATTTTGGATATTAGACTTTATTGGCTGTGTAGTTGGTAAAAAAAAAAAATTCCTTTCCCATTCCATAGGCTGCTGTTTTGTCCTATTAATAGAGTCCTTTGCCTTACAGAAGTTTTTCAGTTTCTTGAGGTCCCATTTAGTAATTATTGATCTTAGTACCCATTCTATGTCAGTGTTCAGTTCAGAAAGCTGTCTCCTATGCAATGAGTTCAAGGCTGTTTTCCACTTTATCTTCTATCAGGTTTAGTGTATCTTGTTTTATGTTGAGGTCCTTGATGTACTTGGACTTGAGTTTTGTGAAGGGTAACAAATATAGATCTATTTGCATTCTTATACATGCCAATATACAGTTTGACCAGCAGCATTTGTGGAAGATACTTTCTTTTTTTCCATTGTGTATTTCTGCTTCTTTATAAAACATCAGGTGTCCATAGGTGTGTGGACTTCTGACTGAGACTCTATTCAATTCCACTGATTGATGCATCTGTTTTTATGCCAATACCATACAGTTTTTATTACTACTGCTCTGTAGTATAGTTTGAAATCAGGGATACTGATACCTCTGGACGCTCCTTTATTGTTCATGATTGTTTTAACTATCTTGAGTGTTTCATTTTTCCATAAGAAATTGAGTATTGTACTTTCAAGGTCTGTACATAATAGTGATGGAACTGCTATGGTGAGTGCATTGAATCTACATGCTTTTGATACAACGTCCATTGTTACTATGTTAATTGTACCAATCTCTGAGCATGTGAGATCTTTCCATCTTCTGATGTATTCTTCAATTTCTTTCTTCAAAGACTTGAACTTTTTATCATACAAGTCTTTCACTTGGTTGATTAGGGGTACTCTGAGGTATTTTATATTGTTTCTGGCTATTGTAAAGGGTTTTGCTTCTCTAATTTTTTCCTCAGTCCATGTATCACTTCTATTTAGGAGGGCTACCAATTTTTTTAATTAATCTTATATCCAGACACTTTGCTGAAGGTGTTTATCAACTATAAGAGTTCACTGGTGGGGCTGGTGAGATGGCTCAGTGGGTAAGAACACCCGACTGCTCTTCCGAAGGTCCCGAGTTCAAATCCCAGCAACCACATGGTGACTCATAACCATCTGGAACAAGATCTGACACGCTCTTCTGGAGTGTCTGAAGACAGCTACAGTGTACTTACATATAATAAATAAATCTTTAAAAAAAAAAGAGTTCACTTGTAGAATTTGGGGGGGCTGCATATACATACTACATATAAATTATACAAAATGAGATCCAGTAGAACCATAAGATTTAATTGTTGTGCTAATAACTCATGTTCATATGGTTTATGTTACCTTATACATCTATAGAACTTACCATTAAGAAATCAAGTTGATAACTGTTTCAAGATACTATCTTCTGTGTATGTACAGGTGCATATGCGTGGGTGTGCATGTGTGTTGGTGGAAGTGGATCAGTGTGTAGGTCAGAGGACAGCCTCAGGTATTATTACTCAAGTGCCACCCATCTTATTTTGACACAGGGTTCCTTATTGACCTGGACAATTATGATTTTAAAAGTAGGAATGAATTGTCTTTTCTTGGTTAGGATCTGTGTGACCCTTCATTTTCTTTCTCTGGTCAATTAGGTTAACAAACATAATTCTAGCTTAACAAGAATGAAACTAGAAATAAAGCACTAAATAGTGGAAATGCTACTCTATTTTTTGGTGGGTGGGGCATGTGTGGGGTGGGTGGGGGGTGTGGTATGTATGTGCCACATATTCATAGTGTGGGGGGGAAGGTGTGTGTGCACATGCACGTGTACATATATGTGGACATGTGGACATACATGTGGGAGCCCAAGACTGACATTAGGAGCCAGTTGCTCTCCACCTTATCTACTGGGACTGGTTTCTCACTGAGCCTAGGACTTGCTGTTTTAGCTAGTTTGGCTAGCCAGCTTGCTCTTGGGATTCTTTGTCTCCACCTAGTGTCCTTGGAGTACAGATGGACCACTATGCCCATGTGGCTTTTACACGGGTTCTGAGGATGCCAGCTCTGGTCCTCGTGATTCTGCAACAAGCACTGTGCCTGTTAAGGAACCTCCTAGGCCTCAGTACCCCGCAGTGTGATTGACAGGCATAAGTCATGCTTTACCTGACCAAGTAACAAAAGCACACAGCTTCACTTCAGAGGTAGAAGGCTCTGAATTCCCAGTAGCAAAACTGATTTGCTGCTGCTGCTGAAGCTTATGAATCCATTTACAGAACTGGGATAAGCAAATCTTCAGGGGGACTCCTTCATAAACTTGAACCTGATAAGAGAGCCACAAAATCTGAATCCAACAAATGAACTTCTGAGCCACTGAGCATTTACTACAACTCTGCACTGTGGGGGACAGAAAAAAGAGGAGGTTCTGACTGACAAAGTTTATCTAATAAAAAGATTTAAGGCATACAGGCAAGAAATAGTGCAGACTTGAATTCACCATGGTAACAGAAACAAGGCTGGTAACTCTAAAGTTTCATAGAAATAAAAGACAGTGAGTTCTGTAAAATAACCTCTCTCTGGACTTCAAACCCTGGGTTTTCCCCACCCTAGGTGAGCACGCTCACACTAAGCTGCAACCCTTGACCTTTATGTTTATAGCGCTCTTCTGAGGTTTTCAAGATTCCAGTGAACTTTTGAGGGGATATCATTTCTCTTAACACTGAATAAATTTAATTCCAATTGGTATGTAGCTTTCATTTGATTTTTATTTTTTTAATTGAGGTGGCTAAGACGTCAAGCACTATAGTGAATAGACATGGAGAGAGTGGACAGCCTTGTCTTGTTCCTGCTTTAGTGGAGTTGCTTGAGCTGCTCTCCATTTAATTCAGTTTTGGCCATTGGCTTGCTGTAAATTGTCTTTATACATTTAGGCATGTACCTTGGATCCCTGATGTCTCCAGGACTTTTATCATGAAGGGGTATTGGAGAGGCTTTTTCAGCATCTAATGAGGTGATCATGTGTGTGTGTGTGTGTGTGTGTGTGTGTGTGTGTGTGTGTGTGTGTGTCTTTTTCTTTCAGTTTATTTCTATGGTGGATTATGTTGGCAGATTTTGATATGTTAAACTTATCCTGCATCTCTGGGAAGAAGCCTACTCGGTCATGATGGATAATGGTTTTGATGTGTTCTTGGATTCGGTTTGTGAGTATTTTACCGAGTATTTTCCCATCTATGTTCGTGAGTGGAATTGGTGTATAATTCTCTTTCTTTGTTGCATTTTGTGTGGTTTGGGTATAAGGGTGACTATAGCCTCATAAAATTAATTTGTCAATATTTCTTCTGTTTTTATTTTGTGGAATAATTTGAGGAGTGCTAGTATTAGCTCTTCTTTGAAAGTCTAGTAGAATTCTGCACAAAAACTGTCTGGCTCTGAGCCTCTTTTTAGCTGGGAGACGTTTGATAACTACTTTTTATTTCCTGAGGGGCTATGGGTTTATTTAAATTATTTACCTGATCTTGATTTAATTTTGCTAAGTGATATCTATCAATAAAAATTGTATGTTTCTTTTAGGCTTTTTGCCAGTAAGTTAAGACATGCTTTTCCATGGTTATTAAATATATATTTTCTTGTAAATATGGAGTTATAGATCATTGACATGCATACATTTTTATAATACCATTATCTTTTTTTTTTTTGTTTTTCTAGACAGGGTTTTTCTATATAGCCCTGGCTGTCCTGGAACTCACTTGGACCAGGATGGCTCGAACTCAGAAATCGGCCTGCCTCTGCCTCCCGAGTGCTGGGATAAAGGCGTGCGCCACCACACCTGGCCACCCATTATCTTGTTAGTATGTAATTCTAGTAGGAGATGAAGAAGAAGGAAGAATAAGTAATTGATAAAGGAGTAAGGGATTAATTCTGTGAGTTATTGCTTTAACCACCAGCATTATGTAAAAAGCTAATATCACACTCTGCTTCAGGGGTTACTGATAAGTTATCTTAGCTGACAAAATGAGCCAATTCAAGCCTAATTAAAGTATAAAGTGTGAAGGCAGGTTTATTGGGGATAGCTTATGGGCAAGTTCACAGATCACACAGGAGGGGGATCAATGAAGTGGCCATGAAGAGGAAGGCAGAGTTGGGGGGAGAAGAGAAATAGAGAAAGATTGTGTGCAGTTAGGAGAAGAGAGGTGCAGAGAGAGGAGAGAACCCAAGTGTCTGGATTATATAGCGAAGCCACTGGGTGAGAAGCCCAGCTCCTGGGTTGGAAAGTTCAGCATAGAAGGTGGCGTATGCTAGCCATGTCCTGTAACAAGTAGGGACTGTGAGGTGCTGGGAGAACCCGGAGGCCATATTCTTTTCGGTTAAGTATGTACCTCAGCCACTTGCCTTGGGCCTGAAACACAACCGTTGCATTTCTGGTGGAATTTAACTGAGAGTCTCTAGAAAGCCATTTAGAGAGCCCAGCCAGATCCTTAGTAGTGATGGGCAGATAAGTGCCAAGGACAAGCCGCAGCTTGGAGAGGGGCCCTGACCCTGGGTAAAGGCTGACAGCTTCTGTGTTCTGCTTGAGCAGGCTCTCCAGTGAGCTGTGTAGATTGCTCAGCTCTTGCAAACCAAAGCCCAGTCTTTTGTTTATACATCAATTCAATCATTATTCCAGGTTCCCTTTTGATTATCCATGAATTAGCATTTTATAAACTTGGCCCCTTCATTCTCAGAGACAGCAAGTACTTTTTTTTTTTTAACATAGCAAATGAACTCAGAGACCTGCCTGCCTTTGTAAGCATAGATAGTAAGCTAGCTGGGTGAGATCGAGCTTTGAGTTCACCACTCTCACCACACCTTGACCTAAATTTGCTCTGTCCCAGACTGACCTTGAACTCAGGTATCTTTCTGACAAGCTGGCTCATTCATAGTGCAGCTGCCTCTGTTCTTTTGGGTCTGTGAAGCCTCTCATATAATTCATATTGTATCCTTATATTTTGTATAGTTGAGAAATTATACGTCCTTGAACTCATGTTTTCAGTTCTTTCCCACTACCTTAAGGGCTGTCCTGAAGGTCACAACACTTACCATTTTGCTAAGGACATTAGACACACATTTGCCTCCAGACTCGTGCTGGTCCTAATGATCATGGAGCCATGAACCTTGGCAGGGAGGTCATTTCCCAGAGGAGGAACATAAAGTAAATTATGTACATTTCTGTACACACACGCAGCACAGCCACCATCAGCACTGTGGAGATCCACGTCCTGCTGGCTCTGCTCCAGGGGTGGGAAACTGTCTCCACAACCCTTCCATGGCCATGCAGGGCTCAGCAGAGAAGGGTGTACCAGACCAATTGGCATGGCCCAAAATTTTAAATTTTGCTCTTTAGTTTACTAACCATGGAAATTAATTTAAATATTGATTAGGTAAGCAGGAGGAGATAACGCCATATAATAACCCATGTAATGAATGACCAATATGTCAGGAAATTTAATCATGGCTTAGGTGCTTTGTGCTCTATTTTCGATTGTCTCTGTGTTGAAAGTTAGGTTTGTTTTTACTCTTTCTCCCATGAAGAGACTTGTTGGTCAATCTGTATTGAGTCATTCCCCGTGTGAGGGAAAACAAACAAAAACCTAACTTTGGGCAGCTGAGACCTAGCTCAGTGGGGCCCCATGTGAGGTGACATTCCTTGGAACTTAAAGTGTTGCACCAAACACTGTGCCCATCTCTGATCTAGGTCAGACCCCAATGACAAAGGCTTCAGCGGAGGATGGGGAAGGGCGTGGGGTGTGTGGGGTGAGCAAGGGCTTTGATATTTAGTCAGATCGCTTGGAAGCCGGGAGAGCAAGCCCTAACTAAATGAGTACATTTGGCCCACCAAATGTGTCCAACAGCAAAAAATGTTTATTTTCTCTCTCTCCTTTTATTGTAGTTTTAAGCTATAAATATGATAACCAATTTACAGCTTGAGAGTACATGTGTGTCTTCCCAGGTCAAAATCATTATTAGTCTTAAATAAATGTCATTTTTAAAAGTTCTTGACTAGGTCAGTCTTCTTCTGTTTAAAGGATTGAACTAGCAACCAAAGTAAGATGCAGGCAATGCCCCCCAGCCTGTTGGTACTCAATTTGAATTTGATATTCCGTACCTGTAGAGGGCACAGAGAGCCTTGTGCACACGGAGAAGCACTGTGGAAACCAGGAACTTAAACATATGGGGCTGTCTCTTCAAAGAAACAGAAATTTGTTAGGTTTCAAACCCCCAAACAGCTGAGGTGCCTATTCATCATGTCAGAGTGGACTCTAGCCACCAGGTTCTCTCAACGTCCCTCAGTCCCTATGGTAAGGGGTCCTCCTGGTTGGCATACTTCACCCCCACCCTAATTTTCTCTAGCCTAAGGGCTAGGCTGCCCTTCTCCTATCTCTCCTTCTCCATATAATCCAACCTTTTGGGTAACCTGGTCTTTTTTGTCTACTCTTAGGTCCTGCTGGCTGCTGCACCTGGTTCCTCTCTCCTCTCTTCCTCCCCTCCCTGCTCGCCTCACACAACTCAGGGTCATGTCCACTCTGGACTCTCCCAGATGTTCCTGTCTAGAACTAGGTCTCCCTTTTATCTACAATAAACTTTCTTCTCCATCATACCTAGGAGCAATCCTGTCGTTCCCTTCCTTTTTTATTCCTTTTCTTCATTCATCTGGTGCTGAAATCAGGGACCAATTATGTCCTGGCCTTTGGTTTCCTTTTTTGATTCATGCAAAGCCCAAGCCGTGGGAGTCATATAAATGAGTTTCCTCCCAAGGAAGTCAGCTGCTGATCTGACTCTCCTAAGGTATGTACAGATCATTTGTTTCTGCTGGTTTCTGCCATCCACACATTTTGACTCCAAATTCCAATTTTGGTTGCTGCTTCTCTCAACCAGCTTTCTAACTATCTGCCTTCCATCTCTCTGGTCCCTGGCCTGCTATGCCCTCCATGTGGGCATCTACATGTTTATGACTCTGGCCTGATACACACATGTGGATATTTTCCTTCTCTGCTGCTCTCTTCCTTCTTCCTCCATACTGGATAAGTGTCATCTGAGATGGCCGCTTTGTTTATGGTTGCTACAAAAGCTACACTAGTATGCCAGGAAGCTCCTCTTGCCATCATTGGGCCCCAATCACAATGACAAGGGACACCTTTTCTCTGTGAGCTGGACAAGTTTCTCATTCTGCCTGGGGATGCCCTGGATGGAAATTCTTGTCACAACAACAGCTTATCCTCTAACTCACCTCCCCCAGTGGCTGCCAGCTGGGCAGACCTAGATGGGTCCTACCAGGGCAGCCTAGGACCCTTTCATTGTTTCCTCTCACTCACAGTGACCTGCTCGAGCTCTCTTTGTGCCTTCCTGGGCCTGTGTGACTTTCCTTGCCTCTTGGTCTGCTAAGTCCTACAGCTTCCTTAAGTTCTTGTGGCCCTCTGCAACTGGTCCCTCCTGTCTCTCATCTCCCTCTGCAGTCCTGCAGCTTCTCTCTGCCCTTTGGCTTCTATGATAGTGAAATCCTCCCGCGGGCAGGTGGAGTTCTTGCTTGTTCCTTGCGTGTCCCTTAACCATTCCTCTCCTTGTCTCTATGTCATAAGTGACTCTCAGGCTCCTGGAGGCTGCTATGCCCTTGGTGTACCCAACTTTATATTTGCATCTTTCAGCTCTGGCCTGCTACACCTGGCTGAGTGGCTTTACTAAAGACACTCCCTGGTTCTCCTTCCCCTGCTCTCTGCTAGTTTTTCCCTCCCCTTCTGAGTGTTCCCGCCCTCGGAAACACTCCGGTCTAGGTTCGTTCGTCCTGAAGGGTGGGAATATCCTAAAAGGGAATAGGCTGCGAAAGGAAAATGAAGCCTAGACTAGACTCTAGTCAAGGCTCAAAGTTTAATAACCGAACTCTGTTTAAGTAACATGGAAAAATCCCAGCCCCATCTTTAGTCTTTTGAAGTTGCCGCCGGCGGTCCGATTGTAGGCGGGTCCAAGGGATCGTAGGCGGGTCCAAGGATCGAGGTGGGGATGAGTGTCTGTTGATGTAGGCGGTCCAAGGATGCTGCATTCTGGGAGATCTGAGGTGGTCCTCTCGGTAGGCGGTGGAAACACAGCAACTATCTGGTGGGCCTCAGCGCCTGTAGGGGGCTGGTGTTTTGAAGGAGAGTGATTAGTGGAGGTGGGAGACCCCAACACCCTTCCACTAGGAACTTCAGTTCCTCTGCACCATCGCCTGCTCCAGTCTGCAGTCACTCAGCTTGCTTCCACTCTCAGATCCCTCTGGAAACTTAGAGGAACACACCTTCCCTGTACACAGGCTCCATTTGTAGAGCCCTAACTTTAAGACTTCCCCAAAACCTGTTACCTAGATCATTAGGAATGTGGCTAGTAAAGAGCCTTTGTTCTCTTAGGGCAGCTGAGGGTCTTCTGTTCCTCC